>NC_141551.1:70475625-70840000 GCF_021556685.1 Rattus norvegicus | reverse complement strand
AAAGCCAATTACACCAAGAAACACATCCCTCCTTCTCTAGGCCTGACATGGACTGACAAAGTCCCACAGCACAGTAATTATTCTGAAATCTCTGACAGTGATGTCAGGGACAAAACAGGTTTATTGGGTAGGCTGCTGCAAAAGCAACTGACTAGGCCATCCCCGAGTACTTCCAGAGGCACAGCAATACCTCTTCTCATGCCTATGCTAACAGCAGGATCGATAACACTGTTTATATAGAAAATAGAGTAAGGGGGTTGTTTAAATAACAAGGGTCTCGCTGAAAAAGTTTCACAGGCTAAAGCCATATCTTAGACACAGGGAAAATTCTTAAAAGACCACTACAGTGGAAAAACAGGACAGAGATAAGAAAATCCAGGACAGGATCTGGACTACGGATGACGGCCTCGGTACACGCCACTGTAGGATGCTCTGGCAGGTGGGCCTTCACGGTCTACTCTTCAAGTCGGTGTTGGCCCAGTCTGTCTCTCTACTGTTACGGGACACAGGTGTGCAAGAGGACATTTCTCGGAAAATGTGATTCTATTTTTTTAATTAATTAAGTAATTTACTTATTTGGAGGAAGGGTGACTTTAAGGATATATTTGGTGATGTTTCTACAACTGCTCATGACAGGTTAGTTGGTAACAGATGAACTTCCCTGTAGTAATCAAGTAAAACATAGAAGAGACACAGAGACACAGAAAATCTAAACCATAAGATTGTGATTCTTAAAGACAAACATGAGCAGCCAGCGATGGCAAGTTTCTCTCTAAGGAAACGGTCTAACCTGGACTATGGTTCAGAAAAGTAGGAGAGGAGTAGTGGTGCACACTGACGTGCTGGGAAGGTGGGGATGAGAGTCTGGGAAAGCCATCGCCTGAACTTGCAGAGCTCTGCACGAGAGAGGAAGGAACTGCAAGACACGCCTAGCAACCTGAGTGTCTGGAGAAGTGCTGAGCTGTACCCACGACAGCAAGAACCCATCCCCGCACAGGAACTGGTTTATATAATACTGGTAACAGACTGAGAACACAGACGCTCCCACCAGCCAGCTGGCAAAAGTCCCTGTCCCAACCGAGAGTGGCAGCGCAGGTCTCAAATGGTCACGCACGTTAGCAATGTTTGAGAACGTGGATTATATGACCTAAGAGGTATCTTAACAAAGCTGTAAGTGAGTAAGTTTCAAAGAATAAAGGTTATTTACATTAAATGTAAGTGGGTTAAATGCTCCAATTGAATGTGTCTTTTCTTCAGACTGGATGAATGTCAAGACCTAACCATGTGCTATTTAAAAGAAGCATTTACAAATCTAAAAATGGATAGGAGTTTGTAACTCTAAGAAAGCCAGGTGACCATGTTAGCTGCAGACAGCATAGACTGAAGGATAGGATTATTATTATTGTTGTTGTTGTTGTTGTTGTTGTTGTTGTTGTTGTTATTATTATTAGTAGTAGTAGCAGCAGCAGCAGCATAAAGAGAAAGATTTTATCACAGTGAAAGCCGATTCATTAAGAAGATATAATTTCAAATGTGTATGTCTAACATGAGGGCCACAGTATGTATTTTATGCACACACACACACACACACACACACACACACACACACACACACACACACTCTAACAGTATCTGTGCATAGTCACATAGTAACAGTAAGCCTATGTATCTAATAAATAAAAACTCTATGGGTTTGATGAAAGCTTAAAAAATAAAGTCAATTCTGATTCTATATATTAACTCAAGGTGTGATTCTGAGGTATGAGGTTCTCCACTTTAACTTGAGGTATGAGCTATAGTATTATTTTAAATGCTAACTCTGTGACTCTAGTATTCCTCACTGATGATCTTGTGAATAGAACACTGACTTGAATGTCAATTTTGGAAAGGCCCTCACTATTTCTGATGGATTAAGTGGGATAACTCATGAAGCTGAGACCAGTAAACATTCATTCTAGATGAGAGGGCTTTTGTCTATTTGTTTTTGGCTTTTGGTTTTGGCAACACTGGGGATTGACCTAAGGGTCCACACAGACGGGACCCGGGCTCCACTACTAAGCTAGTCTTAGACTGCTTTTCACTTTAGATTTTCTTCCCATCCTTCTCTCTACAGTGTCAGTGCTTGGCATTAAACCCAGAGACAGATGTGTGCTAGGTAACCATTCTACCACAGGACTTCACTCCTAGCCTTAAGCTTAACTAACATTCTTGGCTTCTTAACCTGTTCTGGGTATGAGACTCAGGTCTCATACCGTCCAAGACAACCACATCGCTGACTGAACCATCTTCCCAGCCCAGGGTCGTTGAGACTACAAGCTGTTTGGTGGCCAATTCTAGCATAGGACAAGCATGGCACAACTCAGAGACATAAACTGGACACCCCCAAAGAGAACAAGAGTGGGGAGGCCTTCGAGGAGCTTGGTGCAAGAGGAGGGGCCAAGAGGAAGAAAGAATGGCCTGAAGTTGCAGCTCAGGGATGCTGGGCTGTTCTCTCAGCTCACAAACCAGGGGATGTCCGAGTTTGTGTCCTTTCCCTCTTTCTGTGGAAAATCACTGGAAATGGTTTCCTTTGAAAAAGATAGGCCAGTTTGTTTGTTTACTTTACCAGGGAATACTAGCAATCTGCTTCCCTTGTTGGGAGACCAAACGGGAATGAGCTGCAATCCCAGCATAAGGAGCTTCCGCTGAGCACAAGGGAAGATCTGCTGATTAAGGGTATCGAGTCCTGAGGCACACTTCCCCAAGACGCTGGGCTTATGGTTTCCAGCTTTAAGAAAGTTCGTGCAAGAACAGACAACGTGAGGTCTCTTCCAGTTCTACCATGAATGAGACACAGAATTCACACTCACTCGGAGCTGTTAGTCTCATACGACTTAACAGGCTCCCCCACACTAGAGTTGCTGCTTGCAAAATCTTGTGTGCGCTTTTTTTAACATTCTAATTTTGGCTTTCATTTAGCATTTTTAAGGCAAAATGACCTAAATTTATAGGAGAATGACTTGCAAATTGCAGAGTGAGAAAAGTAACTTCTGCTTAAGCTCTGCATTCCAAATGCTCAGCCCTGGTTTGGTGCTGGTTAAAGCAGTGGAGATACAGGATGGCTACACCACAGGAAAGGCTGGCCACAAACGGGATGGGAGCTGATCCTTAGGGTGACTGGGACTCAGTCAGAGGGGCTTAACACCAAAAGTACCCGTCTAAAGCCAGAGAAAGATGAGCTTTTCTTGAAGTGCAATAATATCCACTATAAACTGGACATTCAGTGAGAAACTGAAACTGACTAAAACAGGTCTCTCTTCTCTCTCATCACGTGCGTGTGTGCGCATACACACACACACACACACACACACACAGAGACACACGCGCGCGCATGCGTGTGGCACTGTACACTTAGAAAAAGGTCTCATAAGAAAGAACGTGCTATCCCGAGGAGACCAGAGCCCCTGCCAAGAGGCAGCACCGCACAGGATAGGCAGCACATAAATAAAAACTGTGCGGTCAGTCCAGACGGGGACGTGCGGAGATCACAAGCTGGCGTGAATGGCTGCAGCTGAGGTGCACAGATGGCAGGAGAGGAGACCAGAATGAAGACAGTCTGAATACAGACTGTGAAGTGACACCCACGGCACATCCAAAACCCTGGGCTTTGTTCTAGACAGTTGAGGAGCTACCGTGAAACGCTCAAAGAGACATGGTCCCAGCCCAGGGAGGTCAAGCCTAACGGGGTAAATTTTGAAAAGGGCGAATACTCTGCCAGAACGCTCTAGGGGTGCAGCGGCGGAAGGTTAGGTGCAGTCCACAGAGGAAATCAGGCTTGGCTGTAGTCAAGGGTGATCTGAAGGCTGAGCCAGTATACAGGTGAGCCGAGAGACCATACAGCTTACCAAGAGACATGGGTGAGACGGGCAAAAGAGGAAGCTAGCAAAGGCAGCAGCAAGTGACAACAGCAGCCACCACCCGCCTTCCTGGACAGCAGAGGTGGCATGGGATGCAAGTGAGGCCTGCGCCCACACCTGATGGAGAACGGGAAAGAGTGATCTCTGACTGCTGCCTTAAGTAACAACCAAGAGTTGGCCACGCAAGCCAGGCAGCGTGATGGCTGGCGGACAAAGCCGGGTGAAGGCAGAGAAGCCAGCAATGAGGCAGCGGCAGCGGCAGCGGAGACTACACGAGGTTAGTACCGGATGTGTGTAACCTCTTAGTGCTGAACACAGAGCTCCGACCTCAGCCGGAGACCCAGAGATGTCCACGTCAGCAGACTATAGTAAGAGACGGAAGCAAAGGACTGTGTCTGGTAGTGGGTGGGTAGTAGGTCTCCCTTACACGTCTCCTTCCCTTAAGGGTGGCCACAGTGTCCCCTCCGTGGAATCCTGTGACACAGAATGAAGATCTAAAGCCATGGACTGAGGAGGAATCAAATACTGTCTCTTTAGAAAGACTCCTCCCCCCTGGGGGGAAAAGACAAGAGAACAGAAGCAGAAATAGACAGCCCTAAGGGAACATTTTCTGCTTCTTAAGAGGGAGACTTGAGTGGGAGCTGACAGGAGCCATTTGGAAGGCAAAAGAAAGGACCCCAGGTAACTGGGGTTTTCCAGAAATCCCTGGCCGATGAACAGCTATGAACAGGGAGACGTGGGAGGACAAAGCAAGGACAGCAGCCGTGGGATCTGCAGCGCAGGCCCTGCACCAGCACCACCCATCACATAGTTGGGAAGGTGGGTCTGACTGCAACCCATGTCCCCTCTCCGTTTTTAAAGGGGTGACACACTGAAGCAAGGGTAGGTTAAGTAACCTCCCCAGGCACATGGCACTGAGGGGCCAGAGTCAGGAGTCAAGCGCAGGCGCCTTGGTTCCTGAATCTGTATGTCTAACAGTTCTGCCAGGCATGACCCCCTTCCCCCTTCCAACCCTTCCCCCCTCAGCCCCCCGGGCAAGCTGCTCAGGAAGACCACTGGAGACAGAAACAACCAGACGGCAGTGTTCAGAAGACAGCGAGGGGACGAGGTGTGGGGAGAGGTGGGGACAAGTACACCAGGAGCAATCCCAGAAGTGAAGGCGATCACGCACATGACAATGTGTAAGCAGTGTGAGCAACGGCACGCAGGACAGGGAACAACTGAAACCACAGGCAAGCACGGCTACTGGCCACGTCACCTGAGGCCAGAGGCCGGGACGCAGCACAGTCATCTCAGGGGAGCCAAAGGGTGCAAATGGGTAAGAAACGCAACCACGACCCTGGACTTGCTCTAAGGAAGAAAGCAATGGCGGCCTTCCCAGATGTATAGGGGACAAGAGGCAGGAGCTGGGTGGCAGAGGTCTATGCGTACCCTTAGGTGCAGCTCCAGCCAGTCTTCTTACCCCTCTAAAGAGAAGCCTCCCTCCCTGCCTCTGACGAACATCCCTCCTCTGCTCACTGGGGGCTCAGGTCTGCTCCTACGTCCTACCTCATATTCAAACAGCTTTATTACGAATAACCTTTGCACATGACGCAATGAGTTTTGAAAAACATAACCATTCACATAACCCATCAGAATGATCAAGATGGGCAACAGTGCTACTTCTCCAGAAGCTCCACTGGGCCTTTCGCAGCTGGTCCTTCTGTAATGCACCCCGCTTCCGACTAGGCAACCTCGGACACATGCTGTTGCCTCTTCTAGACTCTCACACAAATACACCAGACCATATGCCGGCCCTGAGTCTGCCTTTCTCACTCAGCACAGTACTTTTCAAATCTGCCCAGGGTCTGAGCATCCATAATCCGTCCCGCTGAACGCTCAGCAGCCGTCTATGGCAGACCTCAAGCTTCCTATTCGGAGCTGCTTCCAAGGTCAGGCCACTCTTCTGCTGAACAAGAATGGCCCTGTTGCCTATTGCCCTGTCTCTTGAGTAGAGTCCTGCAGTGGTCGCCCGACCGACTGGCCCTTGTCTGTCTCTGCTGACCACCAGCTCCCCTCGCTCGGAGTTTTCCCTGTAGTCGGCTGTGCAATCCTCTGCCCCCTAAAAACGGAGCTGCTTTTCTTCTGAAGCCGTAAGGGGTCTGTTTCTTTATATACCTTGGGTATAAGCCCTTAATCAGACATGTAGTGTATGAATATATATGTACACACATATATAACATGTATGTCTTAAGAATTTTTCTTCCCCTGAGATTGGGTCTCACAACTCTGGCTGTCCTGGAACTTACTTTGTAGATCAGGCTGATGCGGATCTCTGAGAGATCTGCCCGCCTCTGCTCCCTAACACTAGACTACACCACCGCAACTAACTTTATTGATTAAGTGTGACTCTATTGCTAGACTCTATGATTATGGTGACTGTGCTTCTGCTCTCTCTCCTGAATGATTCACTCTTAGACCATATGTTTAGAAAGTACTCTGAAAAAAGCATGGCAAGGAAGGTGGTTGGGGAGAAGTTTCTAGAAGATCATATCACCTTTGGGTATGCCAAATTTGAGATGCCCACCCATCAGACAAGCAGAGTTCAAGGAGACAGCGGGTGAGTCTGGGTTTAGGGCAGGTACATACATGTGGGAACTGTAAATATAGCACCTGAATTTAACATCATAGCAAGAGATGACAAAAGTCCGAGACAAGAAATAGGAGGGCGGTAAGGGAAGTGGATGATTGTATATTCTAGAACTCAGGCAATTAGGACCTCGAGGTTTCAGATCCCAAATGCAAGCCTGACTGAGCATCTATACGTTAAACATCAGATCTTCCGTTCCCACACCGGCCTTCCTGTATTTGGCAGAAGCAAAGAGATGCTTTACTCTTAACAAACGGGGGACCTGAGAGACTGGTGTGTAAGACAGCAGCTTGGGAGCAGGGAACAGAACAGCATGAAGATGAATGGATCTACAGGCCTGACCTCCGAGAGCCCAGCCAGCGTGCCCAGCCAGTCACTGCCCCCCAGTGCACTGAACTTCCAACTGGTTCTTTCAGGCTACATTTTAAAATAGAAACTCTTTGCCAAAGATCCCCAGAGAGCACCACTGATATGACAGGGAGAAATGCTGTGAATCGCTTGCTCAGCCAGTGAGGGAAAGCACAGCAGTGTACACACTGCGTGTAAGGAGCAGCAAACAGACAACCGAGAACAAAACCGATCTCTTATGAGATGGGAAGATGAGAGCAGAAATGACGAGTTTAATAATACGGTTGGAAATAAATTTGAGAACAACAATAAAAAGATAAAGACACAGAAAAAGCAGCAGAAAAATAACACCTAAGAACCGGTCCACACAAGCTAGCTAACGTAAGGCTTTTGTGTTTAGGAACAGAAAAATGGACATTGTTAAATAATTATTTATCCAAAGTCCTCAGGACAGAAAACAATAATTTCTACAATAAAAGACTCTAATTAAAAACAAACAATCAAAAGGAAAAAAAATCAAAACCCCCCAAACCAGAAAAGAAGTCAAAACAGATAAAACCTCCACCTTAGCACAGGGCCACAACTTCAAAGCCACCATAAACTAAAACCTGAGAGGCAAAGAGGGAGCCAGGCTTTTGTTTTATTAGACTAGGTCTCACTACATAGCTTTGTTGGCCTCAAATTTATAGCAATCCTCCTGCCTCTGCCTCCCGAGTGCTCCACACCAAGCCCAACTTCTTCTGCCTCCTCATCATGTTTCAGTGAAGTGCCCTCGCTTCCTCCCAGCCCATCTCCCATAGAATACCCACAAAATACAAGCAAGTTCAGGCCAGCCTGGGCTCCTTTTTCAAGGAAAAGAGAAATCTGTCTATATGTGTCTAGGATTCTTGACGGATGCACACAGAAACGTGCTTTAGGAAGGAAACCTGGATGTGAGATGTCAAGCATCCCTCGATGTCCTTATGTTGAGTTTTATGTTTTCAAAAATAAGACAGCTGGACAGCAAGATGGCTCACAGGGTACACGTAACTGCCACTAGGGCTACTGAGATTAATCGCAGAGCCTGCATACACACAGGCAGGCAGGCACGCAGACAGACGGACAGATGGGCACACGGGCACACACACACACACACACACACACACACACACACACACAAACACACAGTGTAAAAAACTACAAGCAAAGCTTAGGCACTGGCAGGCAGTTTTTTATTTCAGAATAAAGTTGAGGTAAAGACGCTCTATGTGAATTGTTTAAGAAAGTGAACACCACCTTGCTTTATGTCCGTGAGGATGATGGGACAGGGATAAGAGGATGGGACATGCAGAGTGCCGGAGGGGCTGCTCCATGCTGCATTTCGGTCTTCTGATCAGAGATAAATAAGGATTCTCCTTTATCCAGAAGCATTTGCTGCTGCTTCTCAGGAAAGTTGACAAGACAAGATTCTGACAGGGTTTGCAAAGACAGTCAAATGAAACCAAAAGTGAGAGAGAAGGTTGAGAGTATGTGCGTGTGCGTGTGCGTTTGCGTGTGCGTGTTGGGTGACTGCAGTAAACGTGGGAAGGAGGTGAGGACTGAAGCACCTTTGATAAAATAGACATTATCATGTCTGTAGGGTGGAAAACATTCGGTTGGTGGCACTCGCCTCTTATGGGCATGGCATTCAGGGGAAGGAACTCGTCTTAAGCTCTTCTCTCCATCTATTGGCCTCGGTTAAAGCTCTGCTCACAGCTGTTCCTAAGCCACTACAGACCTAGTAAGTGCAAGGCAGACATCCCATGTCCTGTTGTGTTGTAAGCACCAAGCCCTTCATGTCGGCTGAGACTATGTATCTTTGCTGACTGGTCCTCTTCTCTTCTAGCTTCATACTCCAATGAGAGAAACTTCAAAGCTATTCCTGCCTCACAGGATAGAATCTTATTTTTAAGGACCTTAAGCTGAGGTAAAGTAATGGTTAACAAAGCAACTATCTTTGCTAAGAACGGTGTCGTAGTATAAAGAGGGGCTCTAGGCAAAGCTGGTTGCCCATCTACTCATTTCACTGTCTCAGTGACCATAAACTGGTGACACGAAAAACAACCACCTTAAAATTAATTTCTAAGACAAGTGTTCAAACTGTGTTCACAATGAAGGCACAGGGGTCAGAAAACAAAATGCAAAGCCTCAGCACTGCTAGGAGATGACTCAAGAGCTTGTTAACTATTATGTGACGGGAGGTGTTTCTTTTCTGGTCCAATCTATTTGGGGTTCTGTAGGCTTCTTGTATGCCTATGGGTATCTCTTTTTTTAGGTTAGGGAAGTTTTCTTCTATGATTTTGTTGAAGATAATTACTGGTCCTTTGAGGTGGGAGTCTTCACTCTCTTCTATACCTATTATCCTTAGGTTTGATCTTCTCATTGAATCCTGGATTTCCTGTATGTTTTGGACCAGTAGCTTTTTCCGCTTTACATTATCTTTGACAGTTGAGTCAATGATTTCTATGGAATCTTCTGCTCCTGAGATTCTCTCTTCCATCTCTTGTATTCTGTTGGTGAAGCTCGTATCTACAGCTCCTTGTCTCTTCTTTTGGTTTTCTATATCCAGGGTTGTTTCCATGTGTTCTTTCTTGATTGCTTCTATTTCCATTTTTAATTCCATTTTTAATTCCTTCAACTGTTTGATTGTGTTTTCCTGGAATTCTTTCAGGGATTTTTGTGACTCCTCTCTATGGGCTTCTACTTGTTTATGTTTTCCTGCATTTCTCTAAGGGAGTTCTTCACATCTTTCTTGAAGTCCTCCAGCATCATGATCAAATATGATTTTGAAACTAGATCTTGCTTTTCTGGTGTGTTTGGATATTCCGTGTTTGCTTTGGTGGGAGAATTGGGCTCCGATGATGCCATGTAATCTTGGTTTCTGTTGCTTACACCTCCCGTCACATAATAGTCAAAACACCAAACGCACAAAATAAAGAAAGAATATTAAAAGCAGTAAGGGAAGAAGGTCAAGTAACATATAAAGGCAGACCTATCAGAATTACACCAGACTTTTCGCCAGAAACTATGAAAGCCAGAAGATCCTGGACTGATGTCATACAGACCCTAAGAGAACACAAATGCCAGCCCAGGTTACTGTATCCTGCAAAACTCTCAATTAACATAGATGGAGAAACCAAGATATTCCATGACAAAACCAAATTTTACACAATATCTTTCTACAAATCCAGCACTACAAAGGATAATAAAGGGTAAAGCCCAACATAAGGAGGCAAGCTATACCCTAGAAGAAGCAAGAAACTAATCGTCTTGGCAACAAAACAAAGAGAAGAAAAGCACACAAACATAACCTCATATCCAAATATGAATATAACAGGAAGCAATAATCACTATTCCTTAATATCTCTCAACATCAATGGCCTCAACTCCCCAATAAAAAGACATAGATTAACAAACTGGATAGGCAACGAGGACCCTGGATTCTGCTGCCTACAGGAAACACACCTCAGGGACAAAGACAGACACTACCTCAGAGTGAAAGGCTGGAAAACAACTTTCCAAGCAAATGGTCAGAAGAAGCAAGCTGGAGTAGCCATTCTAATATCAAATAAAATCAATTTTCAACTAAAAGTCATCAAAAAAGATAAGGAAGGACACTTCATATTCATCAAAGGAAAAATCCACCAAGATGAACTCTCAATCCTAAATATCTATGCCCCAAATACAAGGGCACCTACATACGTAAAAGAAACTTTACTAAAGTTCAAAACACACATTGCACCTCACACAATAATAGTAGGAGATTTCAACACCCCACTCTCATCAATGGACAGATCATGGAAACAGAAATTAAACAGAGACGTAGACAGTCTAAGAGAAGTCATGAGCCAAATGGACTTAACAGATATTTATAGAACATTCTATCCTAAAGCAAAAGGATATACCTTCTTCTCAGCTCCTCATGGTACTTTCTCCAAAACTGACCATATAATTGGTCAAAAAACGGGCCTCAACAGGTACAGAAAGATAGAAATAATCCCATGTGTGCTATCGGACCACCACGGCCTAAAACTGGTCTTCAATAACAATAAGGGAAGAATGCCCACATATACGTGGAAATTGAACAATGCTCTACTCAATGATAACCTGGTCAAGGAAGAAATAAAGAAAGAAATTAAAAACTTTTTAGAATTTAATGAAAATGAAGGTACAACATACCCAAACTTATGGGACACAATGAAAGCTGTGCTAAGAGGAAAACTCATAGCGCTGAGTGCCTGCAGAAAGAAACAGGAAAGAGCAGCTTGACAGCACACCTAAAAGCTCTAGAACAAAAAGAAGCAAATACACCCAGGAGGAGTAGAAGGCAGGAAATAATCAAACTCAGAGCTGAAATCAACCAAGTAGAAACAAAAAGGACCATAGAAAGAATCAACAGAACCAAAAGTTGGTTCTTTGAGAAAATCAACAAGATAGATAAATCCTTAGCCAGACTAACGAGAGGACACAGACAGTGTGTCCAAATTAACAATATCAGAAATGAAAAGGGAGACATAACTACAGACTCAGAGGAAATTAAAAAAATCATCAGATCTTACTATAAAAGCCTATATTCAACAAAACTTGAAAATCTGCAGGAAATGGACAATTTCCTAGACAGATACCAGGTACCGAAGTTAAATCAGGAACAGATAAACCAGTTAAACAACCCCATAACTCCTAAGGAAATAGAAGCAGTCATTAAAGGTCTCCCAACCAAAAAGAGCCCAGGTCCAGACAGGTTTAGTGCAGAATTCTATCAGACCTTCATAGAAGACCTCGTACCAATATTATCCAAACTATTCCACAAAATTGAAACAGATGGAGCACTACCGAATTCCTTCTATGAAGCCACAATTACTCTTATACCTAAACCACACAAAGACACAACAAAGAAAGAGAACTTCAGACCAATTTCCCTTATGAATATCGACGCAAAAATACTCAATAAAATTCTGGCAAACCGAATCCAAGAGCACATCAAAACAATCATCCACCATGATCAAGTAGGCTTCATCCCAGGCATGCAGGGATGGTTTAATATACGGAAAACCATCAACGTGATCCATTATATAAACAAACTGAAAGAACAAAACCACATGATCATTTCATTAGATGCTGAGAAAGCATTTGACAAAATTCAACACCCCTTAATGATAAAAGTCCTGGAAAGAATAGGAATTCAAGGCCCATACCTAAACATAGTAAAAGCCATATACAGCAAACCAGTTGCTAACATTAAACTAAATGGAGAGAAAATTGAAGCAATCCCACTAAAATCAGGGACTATACACTCTCTCCCTACTTATTCAATATAGTTCTTGAAGTTCTAGCCAGAGCAATCAGACAACAAAAAAAGGTCAAGGGGATACAGATCGGAAAAGAAGAGGTCAAAATATCACGATTTGCAGATGATATGATAGTATATTTAAGTGATCCCAAAAGTTCCACCAGAGAACTACTAAAGCTGATAAACAACTTCAGCAAAGTGGCTGGGTATAAAATTAACTCAAATAAATCAGTAGCCTTCCTCTACACAAAAGAGAAACAAGCCGAGAAAGAAATTAGGGAAACGACACCCTTCATAATAGACCCAAATAATATAAAGTACCTCGGTGTGACTTTAACCAAGCAAGTAAAAGATCTGTACAATAAGAACTTCAAGACTCTGAAGAAAGAAATTGAAGAAGTCCTCAGAAGATGTAAAGATCTCCCATGCTCATGGATTGGCAGGATTAATATAGTAAAAATGGCCATTTTACCAAAAGCGATCTACAGATTCAATGCAATCCCCATCAAAATACCAATCCAATTCTTCAAAGAGTTAGACAGAACAATTTGCAAATTCATCTGGAATAACAAAAAACCCAGGATAGCTAAAACTATCCTCAACAATAAAAGGACTTCAGGGGGAATCACTATCCCTGAACTCAAGCAGTATTACAGAGCAATAGTGATAAAAACTGCATGGTATTGGTACAGAGACAGACAGATAGACCAATGGAACAGAATTGAAGACCCAGAAATGAACCCACACACCTATGGGCACTTGATTTTTGACAAAGGAGCCAAAACCATCCAATGGAAAAAAGATAGCATTTTCAGCAAATGGTGCTGGTTCAACTGGAGGTCAACATGTAGAAGAATGCAGATCGATCCATGCTTATCACCCTGTACAAAGCTTAAGTCCAAGTGGATCAAGGACCTCCACATCAAACCAGATACACTCAAACTAATAGAAGAAAAACTAGGGAAGCATCTGGAACACATGGGCACTGGAAAAAATTTCCTGAACAAAACACCAATGGCTTATGCTCTAAGATCAAGAATCGACAAATGGGATCTCATAAAACTGCAAAACTTCTGTAAGGCAAAGGACACTGTGGTTAGGACAAAACGGCAACCAACAGATTGGGAAAAGATCTTTACCAATCCTACAACAGATAGAGGCCTTATATCCAAAATATACAAAGAACTCAAGAAGTTAGACAGCACGGAGACAAATAACCCTATTAAAAAATGGGGTTCAGAGCTAAACAAAGAATTCACAGCTGAGGAATGCCGAATGGCTGAGAAACACCTAAAGAAATGTTCAACATCTTTAGTCATAAGGGAAATGCAAATCAAAACAACCCTGAGATTTCACCTCACGCCAGTGAGAATGGCTAAGATCAAAAACTCAGGTGACAGCAGATGCTGGCGAGGATGCGGAGAAAGAGGAACACTCCTCCATTGTTGGTGGGATTGCAGACTGGTACAACCATTCTGGAAATCAGTCTGGAGGTTCCTCAGAAAATTGGACATTGAACTGCCTGAGGATCCAGCTATACCTCTCTTGGGCATATACCCAAAAGATGCCCCAACATATAAAAAAGACACGTGCTCCACTATGTTCATCGCAGCCTTATTTATAATAGCCAGAAGCTGGGAAGAACCCAGATGCCCTTCAACAGAGGAATGGATACAGAAAATGTGGTACATCTACACAATGGAATATTACTCAGCTATCAAAAACAATGACTTTATGAAATTCGTAGGCAAATGGTTGGAACTGGAAAATATCATCCTGAGTGAGGTAACCCAATCACAGAAAAACACACATGGTATGCACTCATTGATAAGTGGCTATTAGCCCAAATGCTTGAATTACCCTAGATGCCTAGAACAAATGAAACTCAAGACAGATGATCAAAATGTGAATGCTTCACTCCTTCTTTAAAAGGGGAACAAGAATACCCTTGGCAGGGAAGGGAGAGGCAAAGATTAAAACAGACACAGAAGGAACGCCCATTCAGAGCCTGCCCCACATGTGGCCCATGCATATACAGCCATCCAATTAGACAAGATGGATGAAGCAAAGAAGTGCAGACCGACAGGAGCCGGATGTAGATCTCTCCTGAGAGACACAGCCAGAATACAGCAAACACAGAGGCAAATGCCAGCAGTAAACCACTGAACTGAGAATAGGACCCCCGTTGAAGGAATCAGAGAAAGGACTGGAAGAGCTTGAAGGGGCTCGAGACCCCATATGTACAACAATGTCAAGCAACCAGAGCTTCCAGGGACTAAGCCACTACCTAAAGACTATACATGGACTGACCCTGGACTCTGACCTCATAGGTAGCAATGAATATCCTAGTAAGAGCACCAGTGGAAGGGGAAGCCATGGGTCCTGCTAAGACTGAACCCCCCAGTGAACTAGACTGTTGGGGGGAAGGCGGAAATGGGGGGAGGGTGGGGAGGGGAACACCCATAAGGAAGGGGAGGGACTAGGGGGATGTTTGCCCCGAAACCGGGAAAGGGAATAACACTCGAAATGTATATAAGAAATACTCAAGTTAATAAAAAAAAAAAAAAAAAGAGCTTGTTAAGTGCGATTGTTTCTGCACTAACAGGAGGGACAGCAAGCACAGTGCGTGCACAGCACAGTGCATGGACAACAGACGTGCCGTGCCCACCTTGGCCATGACCGGATCTGACCCGCTGGGATGGAATATGCTGTTCCATAGTCTAACCCACAGGAAGACCCAGTAACTCATCTCTTTCAAACTCTTGTCAAAGGTGACATGATACTAATACCCAGTAGGTGACGTCCCCACCCAACAGCATGCCCTGAAGTACAGCTGCAGAACTCAATCCACTGCGGTCTACACACATCTGGCAGGGACCTCACAGGGCAGTTACAGCGCTCAGTATGACTTCCATCCTGTAACACACAACCGAAGTTAGACACAGCAAGGCACACGTCACACAGCACGGCCAGGGCAAGTCCATGACTGAACAATATTTGTTTTGAAATGCTGAAATTCTCTCTCTGGAATTGAATTTCCCTAAGTTACAGGCAACGAAAACTCAGACAGACAAGACAGAAGCAAAGCAGAATGACTAATAATTTTTAAAATAATGTTACATAATTACTATAATTATTACTGGTAAAGCTTGTTGAGAAAAATAGGTAATATTCAAGATCTGTCAATACATGATCCGGAACTACATTACCAAAACCGAGAGTGACTTTAAGAGACACTCACTGACAGGACAGTTGTCCCTCAGAAGGCATCCCTGTACACTTCTTTCCTGTGTTTCTAACTTTAGAGTAACTTGGTGAGAAAAATATTTAAGTAGATATAACGTGAAAAGACTTCTAAAGGTGGGATTGGGTAAAGATTTAGCTCAGTGGTAGAGCGCTTGCCTAGGAAGCGCAAGGCCCTGGGTTCGGTCCCCAGCTCCGTAAAAAAGAACCAAAAAAAAAAAAAAGAAAAAGACTTCTAAAGGCAAATTTTCCCAATTTTGATTAAATTCACCAACGTGCTATTTAGCAGGCATAACTAAACTCAACATTTAATTCAAGGATGATCTTTATTCCCAATTTTAACTTACATTTATACCTACTTCATGGGTACTTTAAAGATAACTACCTCATATAAATTTAACTGTATTGAAAGACTTTAAATGGGCTACAATTAGCATACATTTCTTATCATTACAGTATTTCCCCTTCTCTATCAGAAAAATATATTCTGCAAAGAACAGAAAGAGACTATTTGATGTGGCAGGATTTAGGTTGTCTTTTTTTCTGTTATATTTCTTAGTGTCTGGAGAAAACCATATAGGCAGCAGGTCCTATACCAATCCGGTTTTAAAAAAAAGACTCCTACAGTACATGTCACTAATTTATGTCAGTGTTTGGATTCGAAATACTATCTATGAGAAAATCCACCCGAAAAGAGGAATTACCTGGAAGTAAGCAGGGACGGGCAGAGTGGCAGCTGAGGGTAACTCTGGCCTGTCAGAAGGTGAAGACGTTTCCTCAGGGAACCGCTAGAAAGTGCTCACCCTGTGGAAGCTCCCAGGGCAGTCACAGGAAGAACGGCAGGGAGAGTGCAGGGAACGCCACCACAGAGCCTGGCACCTAAGCCATGCACAGAACTTACAGGAAAGCCATGTTCTAGATGTTCTGGATCCTAACCAGAACGCTGCGATCTCCTTGCCTGGTACTTGGTTAGTCTTTGTGAGAGTCACAGGAAAAGGAAGTCTTAATTGGAACTAGCGGTTTGAACTTGTAAATTTTTTTTAAAATTTAAAACTTGGTAATTAGTGTGTGTGGTTTGCTCACATAATGCATGTAAACAGTACATATCTGCCACTGTGTCTGTGTGAAGGTCAGAGGACAGCCTTGTGGGACTGGTTTTGGTTCTCTCTTCCTGCCTTTATGTGGGCTCCGGGGAATAGGTCCCCGGCCTGCTAGGTCAGTGTTTTCAGTCACTCAGGCACTGCTGGCCCTCGTAAAACCTCACTTTTCCAATCTCTGCTAGCTGCATTAGTATTTCTAAAAAAATCTCCAATCCGTAAAAACTTTATACATTTATGTCTACTTCCTTTGACCCTGCATGTGATCAGGTACTAATTTACTTTGCTCTGCACATACATGTTTGCTTCTGTGCACAGATGTTCAAGGGCGCATAGGCCCAGTCTTCCTTTCCTCTGCCTCAAGTACCCTGCAATGTCTCTCCTGCCGATGGCCACAGTGTTAGTCACTCCTGGTGCTTGTTTCCCTTCTGACTGTATTCATGTATATAATATCCTGTGGGTTAAAGTTTAGAAATACTCTTCCTAGAGAACACAAACCAAGTATATTCACAGGAAGTCCACAGGAAACCCTGACTATGACTCACTGTGAGGCACAGGAGCAACCCCTTTCCCGTAGCCTACAAACCAAACACAAACCAAGTAAGATCTCCACGTCTAACTTCTCTGGCCTTAACTAAAGTCCTGCTAGTTCAGTTCCATTCAATTCCCAACAAAGCTCACAACTGTGCTGTCTTCAGCCAAGTTTTCTAAATAATAAAACCCAGAGGGGAAGACAGGAAGGGAATGTGTGGGGATGGGAGACTGGAAGGCAAAGGGAGAATAGAGTCAGAACAACCTCAGAATTTGCCCTTCCCTTCAACAACCTCGCTAGTGTGAGGCCCTGCACTCATTACCCCCAAGGCCTGTAAGAGTCAGCCTCTGGTCAAAATGCCTTCAAACACCGCTGGGGCAGTGCTGTAGTGATGCGTACTCCACAGTTCTCACTGAAAATGCCCTTCAGCACCGTGTACCCAACCAGTAGAGCTGGCAACAAAGCACTGAATGCTTCTAAACATCTTCAATAAAATGCTCTTAGCGATATCGTGACCCATGCAAGAAAACGAGGATCAGCTGGGCGGTGGGGGCACGTGCCCTCAATCCCAGAGGCAGAGGCAGTGACAACCCAGTCTACAGGATGAGTTCCAGGACAGCCAGGGCTACACAAAGAAACCTTGTCTCAAAAAAACAAACAAACAAAAACAAAACAGAACAAACAACTCAACCAACCAAAACAGCCAGACTGAAATACAGCTCATTACCATAATTCCCAATAATTATGTAGGTGTCTATCAATAGACGTAAAAAATGTCATTATCTCAGGACAAACTCAAAGCTGAGTTTATGCTGTAGACAAGAAGACAACTGCCTGTTTAAAGAAGCGAACTTAGCCTTGAGCCTCCTGGTCCCTCTGTGTTCAAGTCTTGGAGATAAATCCATGCTCTGTGCTCCCTCTGCTGGCTCTGTAGCTATGGCTGATCCCAGTCATGGGAGATTTGCTATGCAATCCCATTAGAACACACTGGAAGGAACTAGTTTGCTCTGTTTGGGGTCTTTTTTTTTTTTTCTGTTTGGGGTCTTAAACATGTAAGCCAGCTCTCCTTCGTGTCTGAGGAACAGACATGTGACATAATGAAATTAAACTAACAGTATTCTCAGAGGCGAACACCCGGCCTCTGACTCCCCACACAGTGCAAGAGCTGTGTCACCTGCTGTCTAAAACGTGAGGCACGCTATCTGCCAGACAGACTGTTTCCTGTCCTAGCTATGACTGATAAGAGAATGAGACCAACAGTGCATGGTGCCCAGTTTAAGGAGGCAACTGGAGATTTTCCAACACAGCAAACACTTAATACTTCTCCTAATCTGCTTCAGCTATTTACTTAGAACCCAAATCACAGGTTTTGACTTGGATCCATGGTCATACTATAATGTCTTCAAGTCAATAAGGAGAACATGGTCATTTTGCTGTTCTTGTCAATAACAAAGGCAACTAGGAGAAGGAAACGCAGGCAATAAGGTGACCATCCAAACAGTGACCAGTACAGGGCTGGGACTTCCAAGAATTCACCATCAAGAGTGTCTCTAGGGCTCAGTGGGGAAAGCATCACCACCAAATCTTTATGACTTTGATCCTCAGAATCCACGAGGTAGAAGGACAGAAGTGACTCTCACATGTTACCTTCAGATTTCCAAACATGTGTCAGGGCATGTGTGCACACCCCATACATAATAAACACATAATTTTATATAAAACGAGTAATCTACATTGTACACATTCCTGTCCCTGTTTCAGAGAAAAGGTAAGAAACATCTCTACTGTATCCTCTGACTACAGCTGCTTGTTGTTCTGTTCATTCTTGATCAAGAGAGACACTAACAGCAAATTACACTCTCCCAGTATAATACCCCATCTCCTAGAAAAATGAAAGCTTTGGGCAAAAGATACCAAGCATAAAGCTGTTTTAATTCCTTGTTCATGACTAGAGTGGAGAGGTTAATCTTCAGTTTCAGTAGAGAAAGTAAGTACCAAGCACTACACCATAGGCTTCATCAGTGAATTGTATAGGTTACATAATATTTGATTCCAAGTTGCTTTTATGTAATATACTTAATTATTTGTCAAGTACTCTGTTTTTGGAAAATTGGTAGCTTACTGCTAGTCTGATAAGAAGACTATTTAGATAGACACAAACTGTCTGGGATTACAAAATCTAATCTGTTCAGACGAAAAGTAAATATTTATTCAGCTAGAATATACAAGTCTATCTTTGTGAGGAAGAAACATTTGTTTCTCAATGAAAGATATAAATTGTTATCTCAATCATGCACCATTTTTATTCAACACGAAGTTTAAATTCTGTGTCCATTTGAATCTGGGGGTGATGAGCTGTTACTTCCAGGGGAAGGAATTCTGGAAAAGCATTTAAATCAGAGAACGGAGTTGAAAGAAGAACCTTCCCAGTTACTTACCAGTAAACAGCGATGTCAGCTTACAGAAGGCAAGGGTGGCCTACAGTAAACCAGGCTTCCAGTTTCCCTTCTAGCGCTGGGATAAACACTATGACAAAAGGCGACTTGGGGAGAAAAGGGTTTGCTTGGTTTACATGTTCCCATCCCAGCCCATCACTGAGCTAGGGCAGGACTCAAGCAGGAGCAGAGACAAGAGCTGTGGAGGAAACGGCTTACTCTCCATGGCTTGCTCAGGACCACCTCACCAGGCATGGCACCAGCCATAATGGGCTGGGCTCTCTGGCATCAATCATTAATAAGATGCCCAGAGACTTGTCTACAGGAAATCTGATGGTGGCGATCCCTCAATTAAGGCTCCCCTTTCCCAGATGACTCTAATGCGAGGTTGAAAAAAGCACAGACAAGTCCACTGGCTTTGACATGGGCTAGCAGTTAAGAGCACTTGTTCTTGCTGAGAACTTGGATTCAGACCCAGCACCCACATGGTGGCTCACAATCTTCTGTAGCTCCAGTTCCAAGGGATCCGAACCCTTCTTCTGACCTCCATGGGCACCAGGCACTTAAGCGGTGCAAGTAAGCACACACAGGCAAAACTCTCATACGCAAAATAAAATGAGAGTGAGAGAAACGGGGGTGGGAGGGAGATGATGGATAGATGGATGGATGAGACATAGAGACAGACAGACAGACATTCGGAGTGAACTGACAAATGAATGTGAAGTTTAACCATGTACAATTAAATAACACTGTGTGTTTGTGTGTGTTACGTATGTGCATGCACACGCACACTTGTATAGCAAGCATATACTTATGGACACTAATGATTTTAAACTAAAATTACAGCTAAACACAAGCTCATTATTCATGTTATAAGGAAAGAAGTTAAGGGTAACCCGGGCACATTAGACGCCATACACTGGCTCTTATATCAATGAGGCCTGAGGACTGGGGCATGGCACTTTTCTGAGACTCAGTGTCCTTACAGACAATGAAGGTGACTAGTGACAGATGCTGAGTGAAGAGACACTGTGTCAGCTTTAATGACTGGTGTGAAGACCCTCAGCACGGAGCCATGTTACCATGGCTGCTGCACATGGGCTCAGTCCTAGCGCAGGGGATGTGGGCTCTGGGTTACCAGCTACTCCCACTCGTGCAGCATTTATTAGGTTTTAAAAGTTAACACATTGTGTGTACGTGTGTGGGTGTGTGTTGCAGTGTACACAGGATATCAGAGGAACTTATGGGAATCGGTTCTCTCTTTCCACCACATAGGTCCTGGAGACAAGGCTCAAGTTGTGGGCATGTGTCCTTGACTAATAAGACATCTTAATGGCCCGTTTTACACGTCAGCAATACTGTGTGAACTACACACAGCACTTCCACAGGCTGTGGGCTATTGGTTTACAGTTTCTGTTTTGAAGAATCAGAAATATATATGGAAAAGGTGACTAGAATCAAGTTTGTATTTATTTTCAATGGTCTGTTAATAAATAAATAAATAAATAAATAAATAAATAAATAAATAAGGGGGGTGGGGACGCACTTTGGCCAGAAAAGTCAAAGATAGAGGCTAAGATGATTTTACAAGAGAAACTTGAGGCAAAGAGTATTTTCCAAGAACACTACAGCTTTGATGTTGACTACTACACTTACATGTCAATTTAAAAACATCTAATTTTGATAGAAGTCTATCTTAATTTGGCTGTGGGTCCCTCAGTTCTATAAGATAGACCAACTGACTTATAATAGAGAATCTCCACAATCGAACATTTGTATGTTCAGGATTCAGAATGACATGTATGATCACTCGTATGTCCAGGACTCAGAAGGACATGTATGATCATTCGTATGTCCAGGATTCAGAAGGACATGTATGATCTTGTTTGGAGGAGTACCAATTTTGTTGAGCTTTTCAAGGACTGAGGGATAGGCCTTGACGGTGAGAAGCCTCCGGCCACTCCAGCCCCTGCCCTCTGCCCTGGCTGCCACACTGTCACTGTAATTGCTGTGCTGGCAGTTGTATGTCAACTGGTGACAGGCTAGAGCCACTGGAGAAGAGGGAGCCTCAGATGGAAACTGTGTCAGTAAGACCAGGTCATACACAAGTCTACAGGGCATTTTCTCAGTTAGTGATTGATGGGGAGGGCCCAGCCCATGGGTGGTCCTGGGTTCTATAAGAGAGCAGGCTGAGCAAGCCAGGGGAAGCAAGCCAGTAAACAGCACCTCCGTGGCCGCCCTGTCATGACTTCCTCTGATGAACTGTGAGGTGGAGGCATAAATGAACAAACCCTCCCTCCCCCTCCCCGTTACTCCGGTCATGGTGTTTCATCACATCAACCATAACCTTAAGACAATTATGGATGCTACCCTTAAATTATAAATGACCTGCTCGGTAAGTTGCCTTGGCCATGGTATTCTGTCACAGCAAAGGAATGGTAACTAATACAGCGTTCTTAGCAGAAACAACAGAGTGCTTTTCTCCAGGCCTGCCATGGGAGTACACTGTAAGACAGCACTCACTGAAAACCCAAGGGGACATCCGGGCAGGACGCCAGCCTGTGGGGGGGGGAGGTTTGTCTCATGCTGATCACTCAGTCTGTGGTATTTGTTAGGCAGCTAGAGCTGACTAGGACATGGAGCCACACTGTTGAACAGACACTGTCCCTTACACTCCAAGTCAACACAGGGTTCTTGGCTCCCCAAGACCAGCAGTGGAAAAACAAAAGCCAAGTTTTCTTTTCTTCGCCCACACTGTTTTGTCTGCTGGGCAGGGTCGTCTTTCTCCAGGGTTCGATGTAAGACAGCTGAGCCCATGCTTTCAGTTGCAGCCACAATGCCTGCCACACTGAGACCATTAAATAAACTCTTTCACGAGCAGACCAATTCTAAGGAAAGCTCACACGTCTAGGGGCTACTGAAGCAGCAGAGAAGCAGAAATCTGTACTCTACCATGGGCTGGTGTTTAGAGTTGTAGACCATTACCAGAGAGCTTCTGAAACAACCACAGTCCTGGAGATTATAAAAACAAAGCTACAGAGAGAGGGACAGTGCCAGAAAGAAGGCCTGGTCCTAGATGGGACGGCCTCCCAGAGGAGGTGCCATCCAAGCAAAAGAAGAAGGGGTGCGGTATGCTGAGTCTGGGGGACGAGGCATTGCAGGAAGAAGGAGTAGGAGGTGTTAGTGGCCAAAGCAAGACACACGCACTCACCCACTGGTGACATTACAGAGCTCTTCTGAACGGTATTGAAATCTTAAAAGAACTAGGACTTATCTCCACTTTTATATGTGCTAAGAACACCCCTTCCTAGCTAACAAAAGTTTTACACTTCTTGTTTAGGACATAAAATTAAGTGGCTAACTTACTCAGCTGTCTCTTACAGCGAGTATGGGATTTGTCTGCGGCAGAACAGAAACTGGGTTTGAAAAATGCAATGCTAATGAATCCGTCCTTAAGAATGGCTTGAAGGCAACACGTGAGTTATTATAGTGGATTATTTGTCACTGACTGTGAACACCTGTCTACCTTTGAGAAGTGAGAATGGTCTAGGTGGCACTGGGTGTCAAATAAGGCACATTAGCTACCAATATGTAAATATTCAGTGCTAGAGGAATCGAGAAAATAACCATATTAGCATTTAAGTGCTTGACATTTAACAGTATTATGCTGTGTTTTGCATGAATTACCTCATTTATACCTGACCAGATGCCCAGGAAGTGGGCCTTTCCTACTGTCCCCATCCGTGCTTAGTTTTAAATATCAACACAGAATCACCAGGAATCAGTCTCCATTGAGGGTTATCGTTATCGAGATCTGATTGGTCTATGGGTATGTCTGTGAGGATGGCCTTGTTTGTTAACTGGCCCAGCCCACTGTGGGCTTCAGCATTCCCTAGGCTGCTCCCAGGCCTGTAAAGAAAGGCAGCTGGCACTCACAGCAAGCAAGCACCCTTTCCTCTTTGCTCTTAGCTTGGATGTGACGTGAGTTGCTCTTGTGTCCTTGCTTTGCCTTCCTTGTAGGAATGGACTTGTATTTGGACCTGTCTGTATAATGGAGCTGGTGTTGTAAGCCAACCAAAGCCTTTCCTCCCCTGACTTGCTTTTGTTTGGGATATTTTTATCACAGCCACAGGGATGAAACTAGAACACCATCTTACTTGCTAAGTATCACAGGCGCTTCAGTGGCAGACCTAGCAGGCAGCTGGTAACCCAACCTGACATCTCAGTGTGCAGAAACACCGACTTCTGTTTTCAACACCAATGGCTATCCTGCACGTCCTGGTGGAGTGCTGATACTCACCTATTTGCAGTCTTATTTTCGTTTTGGCCTTTGCATTGGTTTGGGGTTACACCAGGCTCCTGTGCACACCAGCACCTGCTCCTACAGTGTGCAGCCGTGTCCTCAGCACAATGTATCACTTCTGATACTAAGACTTTAATTGTCTCTTATCTTGGTGCTTTATTAATGGCATGCAAGTAATTAGGAAGTGGGGAAGCCATGTGTCCTGATGGAGCCAGGACAGTCTCACACACAGATCGTCCTGTCTCCATCTGCCAGTTCACTCTTATGATCACCTCCTTATTACCCACTTCCCCCTTTGCACCTCCCGCCCCCGGTCTTTCTTGTTAAACAGTGAGATGTACTAAACCGTCTGTATTCTCTCTGGGGGGCGGGGTACCCACCGCACCTCCCTGCTTTGGCTCTCAATATTTGAATCACGGCCCTTTTCTCGATTTCAAACAGCTCCACACTCCTCTATCCCCACGTCTGATCTCAGACCTCCCCACATCCTGTCCCATTCCCTGCTCTTTTCTCCTAAATGAATCCTTTGTGTCTCTCCTCCACTCTTGCCTGTATTTTCTTTCATACCACCCCACGCTTGGAATAAACTTACTAGTCCTCCAGTGCCCGTCTTCCAGCCACTGTTCAAAAGCCACGCTCGTCAGCCATGCTCATCAGAGGCCTACCCAAGAGCACCCATCTCTGCACAAGTCCTGGTGACGACTGAATCGGTCACACTGACTCTTTAAGGCTCGAATCTGAAACGCTTGACCTCACAGCTGTGTCTCACCATACTCTCTCATGTCAGAGTGAATGTCAGTTCCTGATGCACACTGTGGAGGGATCTTGTAAAAGTCAGAGATCCAAACACTGCCCAAGAGGACACAGAGGCAAAGCCACATAGGTGGTCATCTGATTGTCCCAGGACAGATCACACTGACTGACGACACTCAGAGGGAGTCACCCGAGAGTCATTGGTGTTGGTGAAGTGGAGTCCTAGTGTCACTCTGCTCATGTCATGACATCTGTTCAACTCTAAATGCCCCCACCATGCCTCTTGCTCAAACTGGCAGTCTGGATGGTGATGCTCTTCAGAGGAGCACTGGGAGAACAAGATGGCCCCAGGAAGGAAGCAAGCCAGCTCCTTGCATCAAGGGCCACACCCTGGTCTACTGGACGGAAGCCCCAGCATTTCCAGAGGAAGGTAGCTATTTTTATTTCATGGTGAGGGAGGGCCTTGCTGTGCAGCATGAGCCTAGAACTCACTACCTAGGCCAGGCTGGCCTCAACATTGTGTCAATCTTTCTGCCTTGTCTTCCTGAAACAGGAAAACTTCAGAAAGATATTTTTAATGAAATAATACATGTAAAACAATGAAAAGTAATTTTTCTTCAAAAATTGAAAAAGAAAAAACAAACCAAACAAACGTTACAAATGGCTGCATGACAACCACACCAATGTCATCATGCACATGTGTGGGGAAGGCAAATTTCATGTCTGTGGTTCTGGGGACCGACACACTTCCACGTATTCTAAAGGAATAAGGCCACCTGACTGAAAAGGCTTCTCGCTGATCACCTTTCATTCTTGAAGGCAAATCACACGACTCAAGTAAACCCATGCGGTGCTACAAGGAGAGCAATAATTTTTGTATGTCAACAGATTTCCCTTCAGGAATACAAATACATGAAAGCAAGACAGAGATGAGCAATGACGGTAAGAGTGTGTCGTGCTCTCTGGGACAGCACCCGCACTACCACAGCAAGGCGAGCAGCATCACTGTAGAAGGAACCGAAGATGAAAGCCACACGGAGCGGCTCTCACATGAAGCAGCAGTAGAAGAGGCAGGATGTACAAGGCCCCCATCCAGGAGTGAGTCCTGTCTGGTCCAGTCAGCCCTGCCTCCTTTAGCCCAACAAAGTAAGATGGTGGGTAGAGCAGGCATGGGCTGTCTGGAGGGACTGGGGCACACAAACAACAGAAATGGGCTGAGCCTTTAAGATCTGTCTGCTCACAAGGAGAATGGGTTCGAGCTTGGCATGGCAGCACGCACCATAATCCCACCGGCAGGCAGATCTTCATGATCAAGGCCACCTTAGTCTACACTGTGAATTCCAGGCCAACTGGGAGTACATAGCAAGACCTTGTTTTCTACTTTTAGAATCATGGTCTAATTCTGTTCTTTGTCTGTTTAGACTCTGTGCAAACTTCTAAGTAACATAGAGAAGACCAAGAAAGCTTCAGTTAAAGACTGTTCGCACAATCTTGCTCCAAAGTACACTAAACCAAGTAACATGTACTTCTGTGAAACAATGGGCTAAGCCTAGAAACAATCCCTAACCAGCACGGGGCAGGCAGAGCAGAGGAGACCAAGACTGGACAGCGCAAGGACACAGGCCAGGGAGTTCCTGCTAAAAAACGACAGCCAAGGCCTTTGGCTGAGACTGCAGAGTTTGAGTGGAGCAGTTCAGAGAAAGCACAGGCTCTTCACGGGTACAGACCTCATGCACAGACAGCTCACCTTTCTCTGAGTTACAGTCATAAGAGGAAGTGACGGCTGAGGCTCACAGTGTGGAGTAAGATCTCTCTAAACAACCACGACAGCGGGAAACACCGGCGATTCTTGCAATGGCCACACAAGCGTCACACAAAATTTGGTAGCTGGGAGACTGAAAGCGACTCTTCAGAAAGATTATTTTAAAGCTAAGGAAGATGGAACTTCTCTTCCAGAGAGTCATAACACACTGCTTCTACAGTCTGTGTGCTCAGTAACACAGTGCTGACCACAGTGCAAAAACGGCGAGCAGAAAGCACCACAGAACAGACGAAGGCCCCTGCAGTATGGCCATGAGCTGCACGGTGATGACCTCTGAGTAGATGACTTATGGATCATAAGGAAAAAGTCCGGAAACTCTGGTACAATTAGCTAAACTACAGTAAGTCCTCCCCAGGCCTGCTTTTTATTTTTTACATTGAATATGTAGAAATCGATTTTTCTGCAGCTTTTTTGCATATTTTAGATGAACTTACTAATCATTCTCTTACTATCTAAGCACTAAATGACACTAAGCATCATTGCTCCAGCAATGCCCTCTAAACATCATCTAAGAAGAATGAAGGAGACTACACGAGGCCTAATGGTACCACACACGCACGCATGTGCGCGCGCACACACACGCACACACAGAGATACACACACACGCGCGCACACACACACGCACGCACAGACACACACTCACACGCACACATACACACACACATACACACACATGCCCGCACGCACACGCGCACACACACACACACATACACACATGCACACACATGCACGCACGCACACGCACACACACACGCACACATACACACACACGCATGCGCGCGCACATACACACACACATACACACGCACACATACACACACACTCACACGCACACACACATACACACACACGCACGCGTGCGCACACACACACACACACTCACACACACACACACACTGCTCTGTGCCCAGATTGCCCCTGCTCTGACCACTGAGTGCTAGGAAGCAGACCACACCTTGAGTGCCAGGAGGGGAAGGTGAGGTTTGAATTCCCTTTGGATTTAGTATACACTACTTGAAAACACATGCACATGACAAGGTAAATGATCAGCAGGAAGAGCATCAAGAATCAGTGTAAGGAGACATCTTCAAGACCATGCAGTTGCTGTCTGTATGAATGGACTTTCAGGGATCATCAAAGACACCACCAAGTCCCCAGGAAAGCCACGTCTGCCTGTTTACTTAAAGTCAGTCACCAATGGGGAATGACAATGAAACCAGACCCGTCA
Source organism: Rattus norvegicus (assembly GCF_021556685.1). NCBI lineage: Eukaryota > Metazoa > Chordata > Mammalia > Rodentia > Muridae > Rattus > Rattus norvegicus. Next base: position 70,812,406 of record NC_141551.1, on the reverse strand, counting down.
GTCACCATTTCTAATCACGTTCAGTTGCTGACTGCTGGTTTTTCCTCCTAAAAGTAGGCAAAGGCAGGACTTATCCTTTGGGCTATCTTGGAAGTCTATATAAATGCTTATTTTATAAAATCTGGTGAAAACATCTGAGAGGGCCTAACATGTGTGAAGCTCTGGTTTCAGCCCCAGCACAGTGGCAGGGGTGGGGTGGGGAACCAGAGAGGATCAACCCCAAACAAAAGGCCAGTGCTGGAAGGGAGAGCAACTATGGGGTGGGGAGCAGGAAGTAAAAGGTTGGTGAGACAGAGAACATACTATCTCACAACTGCTCGCTCTACTATGAGAACCAAAATAATTCAGGCCTCTACCGAAGTTAAAAGCAGACTTCACGCCCCCAGGCCAAGTCTCCGGTCCAGTGTTAGGAGCTGAGGCTGAGCAAAGCAGGAGAGGAGCATCTGGGTCGGGCAGCGGCTCTAGGATGCTACACAGGTTTAAGGAACAAAACAGCGGTTCCTGTTTACATGGTCTAAATCCAGAGTCAAAAGTCCCAGTTTTAGAAGGTATCTCGGACTGTAACTGTAAGTGGGTACACTACGAGTTCATATTTAGGTACAATGTAGCTTAAAGTGTGTAAGAAATCAGGGTTTGAAGGTGGCTTCAGTGCCTGCTGAGTAAAAACAGGGGGAGTCACTTAACTGACTCCTGTGAACTGCGCAGAAGCCAGGACAATGCAGGACAAAGCCAGAAAAGCTTCCGGAGCCAGAGAGCCCAACCCTCCAAGTGACTTGTCTACTCGTGGAGCTTCCTGTTACCACCTGTGCATCTGTGCCTTACCCATGACACGGACATAAGGTGACATCTCACAGAGCTGTGCTGAGGTCCACAGCAATAATTATTAATTAGAATCGCATTTGTTAGAGATCAGGAATTACCAGCTATTACCAATGAAGACATTGCGCATGGATACAATGTATCACATGCCGCCCTTAAAAATCCACACTGTGCAGCTAAGGTTCATTTAAAATTAATTTTTAATGAGCTTTTTAAAATTTCTTATAAACAGCTCTTGTGTGACAAGCAGATGCCCTCCAGTTTAAGGCCAGGCTAAGCACACACATGGAAACATGCCTACACATCATTCTCTGGTTCCTATCTCAGTTCCAACGGGAAACAGAGTGACAAATGTATAGCTGGGAAAAACCTTAAATCTCTTTTGGTTTTATTTTCTGAGACAGGGTTTCACCATGTAGCCCTAGCTGGCTGGGACTAGGCTGGCCTTGAACTCATAGAGATTCACGTACCTCTGCTTCCAGAGTGCTGGGATTAAAGTCAGCAGCACCACACCCAGCTCAAAACCCTGAAACTGGAAGCTATCTGCTGAGCATCCATGGAGTACATGCGTGGTGAGACACACTCATCTTTACTACACCGTGACAGCCAGGAAGATGGACGTCTGATCAGAACAGGGACTCCGGGGAGGCTGCGATTCTAGTGCCAGCTTTCTGATCTCTGCCCAGCCATCCTAACTCCCTGAATTCTCTCTGCCTCCTCATCTTCTGTAGCCTAGAAATAAATAATCTTGTCACTGTAACTCAGAGGGCTGAGATTAGACTGACTGACTTCCCCTGTGCAGCCAAGCTGAAGTGGAGCTCCCTTCCTCCTCAGCTGTTCGAGGACTTAGTCACCAAGGGCTAAGTCACCAAGGGTGAAGCTTTAACTGCTGATTTACATCACTGTCTATTTAAGCTCGGGAAGTCAAATAAATGTGAAGGGCTGGCATCATGACATGCCAAGGCATGGCAAGTGGGTGGAATTCCTTTTCTTCCATATATGGAAAAGCCTGTATGTTTAACTCTGTGAGACATTCAGTAACCAAGAATATTTCTCTAATAAGCAGTTGTGCAAGTCGGCGTGTCTGAATGTGCACATGACATTCCCTGCAAATGGCAGCCGTGGGGAAGAGCATCCAACATGGGGAGTTTTGTGTGCATCCAATCGTCTGCATGTACAGTCTAAATGACATCAGGAACTCCAGCCACACCCATAGACCATGTCAACTGTGGCTATGGTGTCTCCTTGCCCAAGGAGACAGCACCGAAAAGGCTGGATAAAAGATGGACTACTGCTTTTAAAGAGCTAGTGGAAGCCTCATCCCCTTCCTTAATTCGGTTCCCTCGGGTCGCAGTGCTCAGGATATCCATTCTTTCCACCGTATAAAGATGTATAGCATCAATAGGCACCCTTTGCTACATTTTAACAATTAATTTAAATCCAAAAATTTCCCCTTTGGATGACCAACTGTATATAGTAAAGCTGGGTGGTTTTTTTTTTTTTTTTTTTTTTAAATGATACTAAGGTCGGCCACTTTAACATTTACATTGAGCCACGTTGTAATTCTGGTGTTCATAGAATCTACCGGCCTTCCTGTAAGGAAGGTACGTTTCTGAACATTTCTGACTGGGCATAGTGCAAGCTTTGTTTGTCTATTAGGCAATCTGACTTAAAAATACGGATCTGGAGAGGTGGCTTAGTGGGTAAGAGTGGTTGCTGTGCGAGCATTGGATCTGGTTTGAACCTCCAGCCATCACATTCAAAAATAAAAATGAAGAGAGCTTGGCGTAAGGCTCAACACTGGAGGCAGAGAAAGGCAGTTCCAGGATCTCCCCGGCCACCCAGCCAAAACACGAGCTTCAGGTTCAGTGAGAGGCCCAGTCTAGAGGGAATGGAAAATGACAGACAGGAGGCACTCAATGTCTTCCTGAGGTCTCTGCATGTATATGTAGGAATGTGTACACACACACACGCACACACGCACACGCACACATACACACGCACACGCACACACACGCACACACACACACATACACACGCACACACACGCACACACACACACACGCACACACACATACACACACGCACATACACACGCACACACACGTGCGCGCGCACACACACACGCACACACGCACACACACGCGCGCGCGCACACACACGCACACACACTAATAAAAACATTTTTAACACATACACTGATATATTTTATTCCTTACTATACTGGTAACTGTCAACTTGACACAAACTGGTGTTATCTGAGAGGACAGAGACTCGGCTAAGAAAATGCTTCCATGAGACCAGGCTCTACACAAAGCCTGTGAGGCATCTTCTTAACTAGTGATTGGTGGAGGAGGGCAGACTGAGTAAACCAGGGAAGCAAGCCAGTCAGCAACACTTCTCCATGGCCTCTGCATCAGCTCCTGCCTCCAGGATCCTGCCCTGTGTGAGTTCCTGTCCTGACTTCCTTAGATGATGAACAGTGGTGTGGAAGTGTGAGCCAAATAAACCGCGTCCTCCCTATGTTACTTTGGTCACAGTGTTTTGCCACCGCAGAGAACAAGACACCCATACAACTGACGTTACATCTTGCTATCCTGCTGTAACTGTTTGCCTCCACAGATTTACTTATGCCACAGCAAATGTTTTTTGGTGGGGCAAGGTATAAAGCTTGTTAGGTTGATCCTGTTTGGAAATTATTTCTTAGTGCTATGTTAATTTAGTGAGACAAAGTTAATTTAGGGTAATTCTCCTTCTCTCTGTGTTCTTTGGCTTCCTGGAGCCACAGAGCACATGGTTTTAGAAGGAGTCTTTCAAAGTGTGTTGACATGGCCTCCACAGCCATGGCTCACCAGATACTAAGTAAGTGGAAAATTTGTAAAATCTCCTACTGGAAAAAATTCTGCAACTTACATAACTTACATATTCCAGAAGAACTTAAGACCCCCTTTGCCATGCAGCTTTTCCTCATCTTTTAAAATCTCTCTCTCTCTCTCTCTCTCTCTCTCTCTCTCTCTCTCTCTCTGTGTGTGTGTGTGTGTGTGTGTGTGTGTGTGTGTCTGTGAGTGAGAGAGACAGACAGATAGACAGAGACAAAGACAGAGAGAGAAACAGAGATTCTCCCATCATCCTGAGCGGCACCCTCAAGATGTCACAGTGATGTAATAGGACTGCTACCTTTTCATAACTAGACAAGATAATCTTTGAGGAAGTGGTGATTAGAAAACTAAACAAGTCTTTCAGGAACCTAAAATAGTTCATTCTCAACAAATACAAAACATCGAGTAGCCAACTATCACAGCCAGTCTGAGTACGCTAACCAGTGACACAGCACTTGCCTGGCATACGTAAGACCCAAGTCAACCCCCATGACCTAATGGGTATGTACACACACACACACACACACACACACACCCTCTTGCCCTCGAAAAGCAGTCTATTGAGACTGGGGCCATAGCTTGGTTGGTAAAGCATTTACTAACATTGGAGAAGCCTGGATTCAGTGCCCACTGCTGCACAAACCAAGCCCAGCACTCAGAAGGTGACAGACTCAGAAGTTCGAGCTCATCCTTGGCTACACTGAGGCCTCATGATGTCAGCACGGCCTACACCAGACATTATCTTAAACAGCATGACACAGCCATCTACTGGGAGCCGGAGTGAGGGGAGTAGAGGAAAGAACACCTTAAAAGAGATCTTAAGCAATTCTAACATTTACAACAAAAAGCCTTAAAAAGAAATGGCAGCCAAGAGAAGCCAAGAGGGAGGAGCCAAGAGAAGAGGGTGGGACGGACTTAGATCTGGCCCAGTGTCTCTGGATCTGCACTGTTTTCAGGACACCAGTCAGTCAAGTAAACTCAAGCAGAAAACACTCCACTGTTAGCTGATTCCTAACAATTAGCAGCTTAACTGCATTTTCTTTCCGACGTTTCTAACCTGGACTGACTTGTCTGGTGTTGATTTATGTAACAGAGTACAGGCAGTAAACCCATAGAACTGAGCACAACATCTCAGAGTGCAGAAGCAGCCTGATGACAAGATCAAGTACCGAGGATGTAATTCGAAAGGAAACCATAATGGTTTAAGTGGGACGATGCATTTCATTTCATACCACAGAAGTGGCATGGAAATCAATAAGGCATACAGCCACAACAGAATTATTAAGACAGGATCAGATGCATGAAAAATTATTGCTATGGCTTCAAATATTTATACATTACAGATGTTGTGAATGGTATGCTATGACAAGATTGGTCTAGCAACTTTAAAAGCTCATTTGAGGAAACTCATTTTAGAAATTTTCTTAGATTCTGGATGAAGTTGCAGATTATTGAAAGAAAAAAAAAAGGCACCAGATGTGACTTTTTTTTAAACCACAGTATAAAAAGACACCAAATGGGCAAACAAACCAAAACCAACCATTTTAAACATGACGGAGGTATACTTGAAATAACGCTGTGCTTACCTGGACACAATAAAGAGTCATCCCTGAACAGGGTATAAAGGAGGCTGAGGCAGGAGGATTGAAGCTATGATGAGTTAGAGGAGAGACCTGTCTCAAGAAAAACAACAAAAGTCCTGAACAATCCCTATGTAAATCTGCTCTGATGAAGGCTGTTCCCTGCCCCAGACTGCATCCTGTGCTCTCCCGGAAGCGGCTCTGAACCTGAGATCTCCGGACCTGTTCTACTGAAGCCTGACCACCAACTCTCACTTCAAACCCTGTGCCTGAGAGCATTCAGAAGGAGTCTCCCTTTTACTTAGTGTTTTCCATTTAAGAAACAGTGCAAAGCACAGAGCGGTTTACCAAGAACCCCGTCTTATCTTTCTGTCTTGGGAACGAAGCTGTTGTGGGTTAGTCTTGGACTGCAAACAGACGGCCAGGGAGGCGCCTGTTATTTTCCTCTGCAGTAGGCAGTGGTCAGGAGCCCCAACGGCTTCTTCTTTTACCCGCAGTGCGAGGTCGCTCTATCAAAGGCTCAGTTTCAAGTTGTCCCTGAGGTTGGCTACTTGTGACTAATTTCTGCGCAGATGAGTGTGATCACCTTAAACACCACTCTCCATCTGGTGCCATCCATTTCCTTCCATCTCCTACCGTGTGGCGTGCACACTTGACAGTGAGCTGTCCCAGACTCTAGATGAGGCCGGGATTCTGGGCGTAGGGGACAACGCAGGAGGACTCAGTGAGTGAAGTGTTTATGGGGCACAGCTGCCATACCTGCTCAGGCCTTTCCGTGCTAAGAAAGCTGCTAATGCCTTGTCTGATCTACCGTTGGGATGGGGACTCTGTTTTCTACCTAGACACAGGTTCTTAAAACTACATCAGCTCCACTTAGGAAAAAACTACATTCGGAAGTGATTTTTCCTTGACTTATGGCATAACACCCACAGTTTCTGATTAGACTCTAGAAGTGTTCTGACTCCCAGAAGGTCATGGTCACTGCTCATGCCCAAGTTCTCACTACCAGAAGACAGAATTCAGTGCCCCTTGCTTAACATGCTTAATGGAAACCCCATATTTAAAAGGCAAAGTGACAAAAGAAATTATAGTTAATATTCCTGTTTTTTTCTCAGCACCCTAGAATCTAGCACTGTAAAACTTACAGTAACTCAAAATAAATTGTCCTTACAACAAAGTATCTCAACGCACAACACCCTTGATTACTCATTGTTTCTGACTCGACTGAAACAGTATTAAACAATTATATCCTAAAGCCAATTTAAATGAAAGGAAAATAGGTCTTTTCTTCACACGTCTCATAAACTGTCAGTCCATCAGAAAACTTAAGTAGAACTTAACTTTGTGTCGTTGCTAGCAATGAATTCAAATTCTCAGTTACTAAAACTTCTAAGTCTGGTTTCAACAGAAGTGACATCTGAGGCTGGGAGCTTGAAATGTGACCCAAAGGCTCCGAGGTTGGAGGTGGGGGAGCTTCCAGATGTGAGAGGCACAAGGCTTGGTGAACTGTGTCCACCCATAAAAAGACGCTGTCACCTCACATTAAGTGAGAACGTTTGTATAATACAAGGCCCCGCAATCGCAATCAGACAAATATACTTATCGAGAGAGATGTTTTCATGGAAAGGATCTGAGAATTGTATATAAGCCAAATCGTCCTTATTGTCAACCCTCTTACTGTGATGAGCAGTTGTAAGTACATGAGTAAAGGCAAGCAGGGACGCACAACTGAGATGCTGAATTCGGTCCTGGATAGCAAGCTCTGTGAGTGCCATCAAACAGAGACTGCCCAGAAAGGCAAAAAGACTCAACCAAACCCCTCTAGTAGGAGACGCTTAAAGTACCCACTGTGTGAGCGGAGGAAGACTGAGTCCAGATGCGCGGTTTCAGAATCCCCAAGGCATCCGGGAAGAAGAGGGGTCCACATATTTGTGCGCTTCTCTCAAGCACAGAGCTAGAACTTGTGGGAATCACTGGTAGGCAGGCTTAGCATTTTCTAAACCCAGCAGCAGAACCCATCCTCCCCGATGAGGAGCAGCCCAGATGCTCTCTCGGAGTTCTGCAGAACTCTGACACTGGGAAGAAATGTCAGTGACATGCCTGTGCACCATCAGTCCTCACAGCAGCGTTTTCTTCAGACTGAGTTGACCTCCTCCTGAACGCATGCCCTTACGCTCTCTAGGAACTAAACTATACAGGAAGCGCTCTGCATAACCCAGAGCCACTGGGTTCTGTGCGTGTCTCTGACTGCTCTATTCAGACTTCGGATCCATCTGTCCTTTTGTACGGTGTCATTCTGTAAAACGAACAAACACCTCTACCACTGGGGCTACGCTACACTTGAGCATGTGCCATTGCTATGGCATGACAGGGTGACCAGGACCTTCTCTTACACAAGCATCTCATCCTCAGGTCTGCCCTAAATAGAGACCTGCACTGTTCTACATTGCAGGGCTGGGGCTCAGAACTGGTGGAGAGAAGGGAGGCCTGAACTCTACTGGCAGGGCCTAGCAGGCCCAGAGGCCCAGGGCAGTACATCTGGTAACCAGTCTGAATGAGACAAGACGTGGAAACTCTTGGAGAACAGTCAAAACTGTTTCGAAAAACTAGAAAGCATTCCGGTCCCACAGTAACTCCTCAAGTACCAACCTGGGCCGGCCAGGCCTGGCAGTTCATTACAGACACACAATAAGCCTGCATCAGCCTTGGGGAGGCTTGGAGATGGAAATCAAGATACCCTTTAGAGGCTGAACATCTAAACACTACTTGAGAAGAAAGCCAAGTGTCTGAGGAACAGAGCGGTCGGCAAGGAGAAGGTGTGCAGTGAAGGAAGTGGAAATAGACGCAGAATCGCATTCCAGATTAGACATGGAGACAGGGTTAGCTGTCAGAGCTCAGGCTGAGGAAGCGGCTCTGCTCTGTGGTGACTCTCCCTCTCTGCCTGCTCGCCCGCTCGCCCACTTTGGTCTTGCCTCTCTCTCATCCTTCCCACAGTCCCTCCTTGGTGTTCCTCCCTTCCCTTCTTTTGTCTGTCTTCTCAGTGGACCTGGTATTTCTCTCCTGTCTGCTCCAGCGGGCAGGACGTGTAACCCAATGGCAACTGGCATTGCTGTCACAAATGGCAGAGGGTAGGGCACTGCTGCCAATGATATTAGAGAGGGTTAGCAATCTGTGAGGTGCTATAAACTGTAGGATGGATGAATAATGACAATGATAATAATAAAAAATAATGAATAAGATCAAGTATTCACTTTAGGGGGCTTGCAGGGTGATAGGATGGATTCAGTGCATGCAAAGAGAAACAGAATATAGTGAGATGGTTATTGTTAAGTTCAGCTTGGCTAAGGGGCAACGCTCTGCCGAAACACTAGGTGTTGCTGTAAAGGTATCTGTAGATATGCTGGACATGTAAGATCTGCTGACTTCAAGAAAGTAGTTTGTCTACAATGTAAACTAGGTTCATCCAGCCAATCATTATGTCTCCCAAGGAAGAAGGAGTTCTGCTTCCAGACTACAGGAAGCGCCTGCCTATGGATCTGGGACACAGGACTGCAGTGTCAGTGCCTACCTGAATGCTAGCCTGTTAACCTGCCTTACAAATACCCCAGCTTTGTCAATCACAGAGCCACCAACTACAGCCATCTCTTTCCTAATATCCTCTCCCCCTCTTTCAGTGCTGGGGAGAGCCCTGTCAAATGGTACACTTACTAGTAAGGAGCCAGGTCAACTATCTGACAACTTGGGGTTCAATGATCGACAGCAGCTTTCCCTACTCTGCACAATAAGACAAGCTCTGTCTCCAGAGCCACCAGGTATCATCACTTACCAAGCCAGTAGCTTTTGGTTGGGTAAATTCTTTGTTTTGGAGACTGGGTCTCACAGTGTCGCTAGCTGTCTGGTCCTGAACTTCTGAGTCTATGACCACAGCCTCCTGAGCACTGCAATTACACCTGGCTTGTTTGGGAAATTCTCATAGGCTAGGAGTTGAAGCTTAGTTTATTCTGCTTTTACTCCCCCACCAAAGTATCTACAGCATACTATCGGCACGAGTCTGGAAGACCTTTACTACAAAAGTCAGCCAACGAGAGCCACATGGCTTTCCTTTCCTCACAAAGTGCTTTCACTTAGACATCATGTACAGTTCAGTTTCTGATGTTCCTTCCTCTGCGAGGGTCAACTGCGATCCAGATGTTTTCCATTTTGTGTTTAAGGTTGTCATGGAGTTTTTCCTTCTCCTTTAAAACACTTGGCAGTGAAGACACTGCCTTAAAGCATCTTCTCCAGCTACAGTATACAGAGGCACAAGTCATTGCTGACTTACAGGAAATGTGCGCTAAGACATACAAGCAGCCATGCTGTACTGCCCTCTGTACGATGCAGTCATCGGCAGCTGCTGATCCTCCCTGACAGGGAGATGCTCCACCAGTCTCTTTACCCTCCTACCATTGCTGTTTGCACTTGCTTATAACTCGGTGCAACCTGGCTTTGTAAAAGCCAGTTTATGTCTGCAGTAAAAGAGTAATGACCATAGAGTCTAAACAAATCATTTCTACCACCCTAGAGAGTCAAGACTGCTCAACGGAGTCCACTGGGTGGAGCCCAGAGGGCTCTCGGGTGTGCTGCACACCAAGAAAAGGACCCCTTTCCATGCCAGTCAAAGAAAGCACTGTAACAAATGCCAGTCAAAGAACGATCCAGAAGGGAACGGAGTTCAGGGTATACACCAGTGTCTGTGCTGGTGAAAAAGCTGCCTCTCCTCCCGGAAACAGAAACTTCTCAAGAAGACAGACATTTTTAAGAAAACAAATGCAAGCCATTACCGGATTGATTGCTTGGTAGTATCTTAAATATGACATGTCACCTTTATCATTCCCTGTGTGTCCCATTAAAGCATGCAGTCACCAGGGGCACACGGCATGCAGCATGCAGTAAATGGGCAGCAGAGGTTAATGACCTGGAGGCATAGGATCTGAGAATGTGAGAGCAAGTTAGAGACAAGAGCTCCTCTCCACTGTCACTGGGGGCCGAGAGGCAACGCTGACGTGCAGAACGGGGAGAGCGGGGGGAATACAATCTGTCCGACAAATAAACACATCTCCGCAAGTGGCGGCAGGTGTAACTGAAAGACAAAGGCGAAAGGAGAGAAACAGGAGAGAGATGTTTTTCTTTGAAAAAACAAGTCATCCTCTCTATCCTCAAAGCTTTCTGTATCCTCACTACATGATTGTGGGGTGGATGGGAGGGAGGGTGGGGCTGTTGTTAAAAAATCATGGACAAGAAACAAACGACTAGAGTAAAAATGGGCTACGATCTGAACAAACACCTCACCAAGGATACACACAGACGGACGGTAAATAGGTACCCAGACAGTTCTCTGCACTGCATGGTGTTAGAGGGCCGAGTTCAAACCCGGGAGTACTACAGACTTAGTGGAATAACCATATCCAACAATGACATGGCATGTGGGCAAGGACAGAGGGCAGTAGAAACTCTCACTCTGCTTGAACAACTCCACAGAAGGCAGAGGAGCAGTCTCTGACAGCACTACCCATTGTGGACCTTGAAATGTGCCCAAAGGCACGGAGAACACAGCCGCACACGGGATCGTGCACACGCATGCTTATGGCACTTTTATTCATAAGGGATCTTTCCACAGGCAACTGGGTACCAGACAGAAATGGGCCACACTGAAGTCACAGGAGAACTCAAGTGCATGTTACTAGGGAAAAGCGAATTCGTAAGTATATGCTATGGTTTCAGGCAACTGTAGTCTACAAAAAGATCATGGTTGTGAGGGGCTATAGGGAAGGCGATGTAAAAAAGGAAAGCAGCAAGAATTCATCATGAATACTGTTCATTACACATGTGCCCAAATCCACATAGTCTTAGCCCTGTACAAGCTTTGGTGCGTGTCAGCACAGGTCATGTGTTGATCGAATGCTCCACTCTGGAAAAGCATGTAGACATCAGGGAAGACTGAGGAGGACAGGAGGTATATGAGAATCCTCTCTATATTCTGTTTAATTTTTCTGTAATCCTAAAATTTCTCTTTAAAAAATAGAGGGAGACAAGTCTTAACATATTATAGTGTCGTTAGTGAGCCACATCAGATCAGCCTTGGTAGAGTAAGGAGACAGGAGACAGCTCCTCTTCACAGTGACAAGTGCAGTTCTGAGACTGACAACATTACATCATGACAGATGAAGGGGACAAGGGACTAAGACTCAGGACTCTCGGAATGCCAGGTCTAGTGTGGCCACAGGCTGGGTATTTGGTCTCTATAATACTTGGTTCCATAAACAATATAGACCATCCCCATCCCCAAAAATCCACCCCCCCAAAACCCCAAAACAAAACAAAAGAGGGAAAAAAAACCTTTTAAAGTTCTACAATCTTTTGAGGTAATATAACAAAAAACAAAATAGGAGGAATAATAAAAACCATTATTGTCAGAATAATTTTACTGGTGGCACATTGTAGGCCACTAAAACACAAGTTTAGGGGCTGGAAAGATGGCTCAATGGTTAAGATCACCGATTGCTCTTCCAGAGGCTCTTGGTTCAATTCCCAGCACCCACATGACAGCTCACAACTGTCTGTTACTCCAGTTCCAAGGGATCTGACTCCCTCTTCTGGACTCTGCAGGCATTGCATGCACGTGATCAATGCAGACAAAACAGATCTAACAATGCAGACAAAATGATGACTTAACACACCTAGATTGAGTCTCTGAGAACCATCTTAAAGAACTACACCCCAAAGTAGATAAAATTACTTTAAAGTATGTCAAACCTCAAATAAACTAATAAACCAGAAGGTTTGAAAAGAACAAACTTAAGTACTTGAACAAACCACTCCTCCCTTAACAACGAACCCACCATCAACTAGGCAGCCAAATACTGTGTGTGAGGTATTATGTGCCACCCTTCTACATGTGTGTAACTGTGCTGTCTGTATGCCAGCCCTTTACATGTGTGTAACTGTGCTGTCTGTATGCCAGCCCTCTACATGTGTGTAACTGTGCTGTCTGTATGCCAGCCCTTTACATGTGTGTAGCTGTGCTGTCTGTATGCCAGCCCTTTACATGTGTATAACTGTGCTGTCTGTATGCCAGCCCTTCACATGTGTGTAACTGTGCTGTCTGTATGCCAGCCCTTTACATGTGTAACTGAGCTGGCTATGAAGAGAGGATGGTGGGTTGGGGGCTAAATTATAGAGCCCTGCTGCTACACTGCCAGAAGAAAGGACACGTTAGATAACAAGAAAGCTCCATGAGCAGGAACATGCTAATATATCCAAGGTAAGGCAGTTTAGAAGTCGCCTAACGTAGTGTAAGATCTTATTAAAAACCCCAAAACTCAAGAAAGAATAAAAACTCAAGAAAATATAAATATAACTTGCTATCATTTAAGGAAGCGATGGCAGCTGACATCACCACCAAGATCAGGACAGGGGAACCTCATGTGTCTCTGCAGAGACCACAGTAGAGCCACATCTCCTCCTGAGGGGACACAGATCCAAATGGTTCAGTATCTTCTAAATTTGGGAGCCATAAAGAGGCAAACACCAAGGGGCTGTTCTGATTATAGAACCAAAGGGAGGCCTGGTAACTCCACGTGGCTCTGGTGCTCGACCCCATACTGTGGGGCAAGGAGAATTCTTTTTTTAATTTAGAATTATGTATTTATTTACATACATTGTATGAATATGGATGGATGGATATTGTATGAGTGTTTTGCCTGCATGTATGTATGTGCACCTATATGTGTGCCTGGGGCTCCTGCAAGTCACACGAGGGTATTAGGTCCCCTGGAACTAGAGTTACCAGTTACCAGTATGTGCTGGGACTCAAACCCAGGTCTTCTCCAAGAAGAGTAAATGCTCTGGACCACTGAGTCATCTCTCCAGCTTGTCTCAAAAACAAAACAAAACAAAACAAAACACAGCTTTGGGGTTTTTGTTGTTGTTTTGAGAAAACATTGTGGACAAAGGAAAAACATGCATACGGAACAATATATATTTTTGAAATCAGTGTTAAATTTCTTTTTGCCTGCCTGCCTCCCTCCATCCCTCCCTTCCTTCCACTTTTTGAGACAGTCTCTCCACACCGTCCTAGCTGTCCCAGAACAAACTGTATAGATCAGGCTTCTCTAGCCTTAGAGATCTGCCCACCTCTGCCTTCCAAGTACAGGGATTAGTGTGGGTCACCATGGTTGGCAGTGTTAAATTTCTCACTTTGAGAATGTTGTTATTTTTAAGAAACATATACAGCAAGCCAAGACTCACACAGGCTCAACCAGACAAAATCCCTGCATGGAAAACAGGAAATGGGGACAAAGTCCCACCCCTCACCAAGCAGATATTTGCAAGTGACACCTGCTGGGAAAGGGGAGGTTTCTCAAATGCTTGTCACTGAGTAAACCAACCTCACTGCAGGGCAGGCCCCATGCCCAGGAGAGGCCAGCCAATACAGAATGGATTCCGAGTTTTGTGGGTGGGCTTTATGTTTCATCAAGCATTTCAAAATGAGAGAGATACAAAATAATGAAAAACAGTCATTAAATCTTAATGTGTGTAAAATCTGGGAAAATGTGAATGGTAATTATTTGTATAATTTTTGCAATGTTTTATGAGTCCAATTCCAAGATAAAACGTTTAAAAAATAAAATGAACACTAAGACATCAAATGAATGTATTTTTTTAATTAAAAAAAGAAAACAGAACTAGCATCTATCACTCGCTGAGTGCCAGGTGTTCCAGATTATAGAGTTTCTATCTAGAGCCATGACATGTCATTCTGACTGCTATGGAAGGATGGGAAACCAGAAAACCATGGCGTGGGAAATGAGCAAACGTAGTCTGGAGTCAGCCATAAAAAAATGAGGCCCTACTGCTGCTCAGGACGCCCTCTCATAACAAGAGGTCTCCTCATGCCTTTTTACACGAGCATGGCCGGGTTATGCAATGCAGTTCTGACATGTCACTTGACATCCTGCACTTCTAAAATGTTCTGACCTAGAACAACAAACACTCAAGCCTACAAACCATGCCAAAAAGCAGGCAAAAAAGGAAGGCTGAAGAGAACTCCACAGTGAAGTCTCCTCGTGATAGATTTTACTGTACTTTGACAATAAAATTGCAATGTGTTTTCGGAGGGGCTTTTTTTGCAGTCATTTTCTTACTTACTTGCATGTTTAAAGAACATTACAGGAAAATGACATTACCTTAGAACACTCACAGCATTTTGTCTCCCCTCCCCCTTAGTTTCCTCCCTTTCTTCCCTTCTTCTTCCGTTCCTGTATTTTCTCTCCCCCTTCCTCCGAGAAGGCTTAACACATCCACTAACACATGTAAAATATTTTGACAAAGACATTATGAGAAGAGAAAATAACATGCCAATGTTCTTGATGAACAGCTGCAAAAATCCCCAATAAAACACCAGCAGTGAATTTAACAGCATCCTAAGTGCTAGCCATCATGACAAAATCTCTGGAATGCAAGGATGGCTCGATATGCAAATCAACAACAAGCTACATTGCATCTAAGAGCGGAAGGACAAACGCATACAGTTTCGTTGCCTGATTACATGTGGACAAGGTATCAAAAATATTCTCGTAAGACTGAACTCTTGCAGGCCAGGAGTTTAGAGGGAATGGAGTGTCCACCAACGCAATAAAGGGACCCCTCTGCTAACAATACACTCAGAGGAAAACCCAAGTCTAGCAAAAGGAAGGACGCCCAATCTCAGCATCTCTACTCAACCGAGTGTTAGAAGTCCTTGCCAAAGCAACTCGGGAAGAGACAAAAATAAATAATAGATACATTTCTATTCTATTCTAGCGTCTAAATATACCACACCTAAGCATGCCGTGGTTTCTCTTCATATAAATGCTCTTGACATTTACTATCACTTCAACCACCACCACCACCACCACCACCACACTCCATGGAAGACTGTTAATAGACATACACCATGAGTGTGCCTGAGACATCCTACTAATGTAAAAACAAAGGAAGAAGCTGCCACGGGAGACTGGGGTTCTGCCAGACCGCCACAAGAGACAACACGGCTGTCTCTCAGCAGTTAAAGATGAATATGAAAATATGAATCAAGTAATTGAAATATATATACTACGCATAAAAATCTTGGGATTCATAATAAGACGAAACAAACATGGGAGATTCCAAATGAAAATATATTGGTTTCTTTTAGTGGTAAGAAAGGAATTGGCATCTGTTTCTGAAAATTAAATAGTGAATATTAAAAGAAAAATATTAAGCACCAATCTTAGCTATCCAACTAAGCAGTGCTGTTGGGGAATTCTACCTTAGAAATTAAGTGTTCAATATTACAACCAAGGAACTCACGCGACAGCCAGAAACAACCAGTTCAAAGGTCACTAAGTAGATGAGGCAGTTACATGAAAGAATGAAGGTAAAATCTAAAATGAAGTGTTTTATCATCGTGTGTACACTGATAAATCTCACCATGTAATCAATATGTATTTCCAGTATGACAAAACAGGAACCCTTGCTACCTTCTTTGCGAAAACTTGTATCTGATTACCTGTCTTCTGAGTAGCATACCCGTGTGAACTGTCAGTTCACTGGAGATTAAGGAGAAGGAGCAAACGGGACGTAAGAAGCAAGCACACAAATCTAGAATCTGGAATCTGTAACATGGCCAGTTTGCTAACTACTCAAGAGATGCAAGTTAAAGCAGGCAGCTGAGCTTAGGAAGCAGTGCTTCTTCTGCAAGCACAGTGACCTCTCTCTTAATTTCTTCTTACGGGGGGTAGCTCTGACTTTCATCTCAGTGCTGGAGCAGTACAGACCAGAGGATCCACGGGCAAGTGGCCAGCCAGCCTTGTGTAACCACTGAGACCTGTGAAGTCCCCGTGAGAGAACCTGTCTCAAAAGAGGAGGAAAAGAAGGGAAAAAAGCAAGGACAGGCAGAAGGCAGAAAGCAAGGAACGGAAGGGGCACTGTACTAGATTACAAAGCAATGGCCTCCTTTTAAAACAGCTGGACAGTGAACATCTGTAGTTCATCTATCTATCTAAGCCACAAAATGTGGCGGGAGTACCATATGAGGATCTTGTTCTAGACTAACCAAAATGAAGAGTGTTTGGATAATCAAGTATGAAGTGGACATGAATTTGCTATCAGATGACACTAACGAACTATTGCCAGTATTCTTAGGACAAATGAACTAAATAATAAAATTGGAATGGGTGTGTTCATCTGATCAGGTAGCGAACATTTCCCTGTAAAAGTAAGGACTTAGACAAAATGTAAAGGACACACAGAGCTTAGGAAGGAGCTAACACACAGAGGGAACACACAGAGCCCACAGGGAAGGAAACATTGCAGGAGGGGGCAGGTGGGATCTCAGCACGGAGTGCATCAGGGGAGGGGTTTCAGGAAGAGCTCTACCTTTGAAGTGATCGGTGTGCTTGTGGTCTGCTTCTGCAGAGGGAGAATTCACAGCAGACCCAAGGAAGTCTATGGGGTAAGGGGAAGGCTGAGACAGTGGGCGGCAGAGAAGAGATGATCTGAGATATGTTTATTGACAAGGCTCAGAAATGAAGTGGACATGGTCCAAGGGAACGGAACCAAGTCTGGGTTTCTGGACTACATGAAAGGGACTGTCATTTATTTTACTGAGACAGGAATGAGAAAGCATGGTCAAGAAAGACCAGGAAAGAGTAGTTTCCATTTTTAATTTGAAGTGAACCTGAGAAAACTCAAGACATTATCCAGTGTCTGACTGACCACAGATGCTATAGAGCCCTAGAGAGGTATGTTCCTGAGTTACTGTTCTGATGGTGGGAGTGGCTATGGTCACCCCAGAAAGTAGGGAAAGAAGATGGGTTGGGGGTATATGCTGGTTATCTTGAAACAAGCTAGAGTCATCTGAAAGAAGGGATCCTCAACTGAGAAAATGCCTCCATAAGATCCAGCTGTAGGCATTTTCTTAATTAGTGATTGATGGGGAGGGCCAGCCCACTGTGGGTGGGGCCATCGCTGGGCTGGTGGTCCTGGTTCTATAAGAAAGCAGGCTGAGCAAGCTATGAGGAACAAGCCAGTAAGCAGCACCCTCCATGGCCTCGGCATCAGCTCCTGCGTCCAGGTTCCTGCCCTGTGTGAGTTCCAGTTCTGACTTCCTTCAGTGATGGACTGTGATGTAGTTATTTGGACTGAACCAAATAAACCCTTTCCCCTGAACTGTTTTTGTTATGGTTCGTCACAGCAGTGGTAACCATAACGAGCATGGGGGCTGCTCTGATTTCCTCAGGTCCCCTTGAAGTGTGTGAAATTCTAACGGCCACAGAAACAGTGTTAAGAAGCTGTATCTTTGGAAAGTAACTGGAATTAGATGAAGTCATCAGGGTACAGCCTCATAAACAAGATTAATGTCCCTGTAAGAGTCTCGAGAACTGGTTTCTTTGGATGTAAGGGCACAGAGGAAAAAACCACTACCTAAAACCCAGGAAGTAGTTCCTCACACGACAGTGAATCCACTCTCCCCTTGGCCCTGGACTTCCCAGAATTCAAAAGTATGAGAAACACATTCTGTCGTTTATCCACTCCATGGCATTTTGTTACAGCAACTCAAATTAAGACGGGATGACCAGAACACTAACACTTGCTATCACCGTAATATTACTTCAAATGTGTTTTTAGGGGCTGGAGGGATGGCTCAACCCTTCAGAGCATATTGATGCTCTTCCTGAGGACAGGGGTTTGATTCCCAGGACTTACACCATGGCCGATAACCACCTATAACTCAGTTCCAGGGGCTCTGACCCCATCTTCTGGCCTCCGCAGGCACCAGACCCATACATGGTGAGCAGCCAAAACACTCACATGCATAAAAATAAAATTAAAAAATCTACTTTTAAGATTTATTTGTTTCAATACTGGGGATTAAAAACCTGTCATAAGCACTAAGAGTAAATCATACCCCAGTCCAATCACATTAAATTTAGAGAAAGGAGGATGAACTACTACAGAATTTTGAGTGGCCAAAGATGGTAAGGGAGATAAGGAGTAAAACCAGCCCATTTTAAACAAAGGAGCAGATCTGGAGGTGGCTCAGGAGTGGAGTGTGTGCTGCTCCTGTAAGGCCCCAGGTTCACCCCACACCTACGTCAGGTCGTTCAGGACTGCCTGTCACGCTGAGTCAGGGACTCAGAGGCTTCTGTCCTCAGCAGGCCACAGCACCCATCTGAACACCTCCACACCTAAATACATCCTTACAGGAAGCCCTACTGTCTGCCTTAGAACAGTTAAGCGCAGCTTCTCCAAGGACAGGACTAAGCTCTATCTGAGGTCTGTCAGTCTGGACATAGTCTGGAATGAGGGTGGAGCTAAGAGGCGGGGCCTAGGAGGAGCTGGGTAGCTCATTTAGGGCGACACTCTTCCAAGAGATTATGGATGTTTTCACACAAGTAAGAGTGAGCGGGACCTCGGCCAGCGAGCGCTCTAACTTCATGCTTGGAGAAGTGATGCCTCGCTCCTGCTTGCATTCAGCTAGGGTGCTGTTGTCAAGTACTTTCCAGAGGCTAGCCCAGCTCCTGCTTGCATCCGGTTAGGGTGCTGTTGTTAAGTACTTTCCAGAGGCTAGCCCAGCGAAACTGTCTGAAAACTGCTAGCTAAAATGACACCTTTCTCATAAAGGTTTGGGGATGCGGGGTGAGGAAGGAAGGAGAGAGGGAGGATTGGTTGTTCTGAGGAAAGTTTATCAAACATAACTAAGATAGTAAGAAGGGAAACCTACCACATGGAAGTCCCTAGTGACTAACTGTATTCTTGCTAATAATGAAAGTAGTGTTCATTAAAATACAACTTGAATGTCAGTCACTGAGATATGTTTAGCCCCACTGATTTGCTCACGGATATTAGTTAAAATACCTTGTTAGATTTTCACGAGAGATTTCCGCAAACCAAAAAACTTATAAAATAGCCCAAACACACACTTTATAGTACTTTACTCAGTTCACAGCCAAGCAAACAAAACCCAGAAAATCTGGGATGAAGGTCAAGTGTCCGCAGCAGAGGAAGAGCACCTTGAATCATCTAAGTCCTTGGCAGTACAGGCCATTTTTCCTGGAGCTGAACTCCTGCTAGCATGAACCATTCTGAGACTGTTCAGTATGGAGGACTGGCCCAAGAACAGGCCATGTCCTGATGCACCAATCAGGAGCCAGCTAAAGGGATGAGGTAACCCCATACCCGCCTGCCAGCCCCAGCAAGTAAGAAATCCTCAGAATAAAGAGCATCCCCTAAACTGTCAGCAATACTAACACCGCTTGTGCAAACTTCATCTCAATTGCTAAAGAAACTCAAAGCAAGTCAGCCCTAAGTTTATAGTATCGTGTTGTTAACTAAACCTGACTATTACTGATTTATTTAATAACATTTTGTGTTAATTAAAAGATTTCCATTGGGCTGGAGAGATGGCTCCGTGGTTAAGAGCACCGACTGCTCTTCCAGAGGTCCTGAGTTCAAATCCCAGCAACCACATGGTGGCTCCCAACCATCTGTAATGAGATCTGCTGCCCTCTTCTGTTGTGTCTGAAGACAGTTCCAGTGTACTCATATACATTAAATAAATAAATCTTTAAAAAAATTAAAAAATAAAAGATTTCCATTAAGTACTTTTATCCTATTTTAAGCCACTTATTTCAGAAGTAAACACAGCAATAAAAATCTTAAACCAACATTTGTATAAACTAAAAAAAAAAATAGAAAAATTTAGACAGTGATTTTTGTCAAGTTACTAGCTTACTGATGTGAAAACTTGTTACATTAGACACAAACCTGGGAGTAGATGAGGAATTAGCCATGGGATGTCTTAAATTTGTTTCTAAGAATGTGAAAATTTCAACTTGTATTTAAGATCAGTTTCACTTACAAAACTACACACACACACACACACACACACACACAAATATACACATGCGCACATACACAGAGAGAGAGAGAGAGAGAGAGAGAGAAATTTTCTCATACTACCAATGCAGATCAGACATTTGAAAATAAATTTAAAAAATGTATAGTCCATAAGTGTCATATGCCAGGTGCCTAAAAATATTGACTGAGCAGGAGGAACTTCACTAAACACACCATTGTCTGTTGTTTTCAAGATACTCCGATCTGTATTGACAGGTGTGAATAATGACATCAGTTTATGGCCAGCACTTCTTTCCACACGGTGTGTGTGCAAAAAGATCTTGTGACTTTAGACAAACTATTTTATTTTTTTTTCCTTTTCTTTTTTTTTCGGAGCTGGGGACCGAACCCAGGGCCTTGCGCTCGCTAGGCAAGCGCTCTACCACTGAGCTAAATCCCCAACCCCTCGACAAACTATTTTAAAAGAAATGCCACAACACCATTACAGACGTTTGCTCTGCAACTGCCAATATGGCCTTACAGCACATGAAGCTGGCTGGGTTCCCAGCAATGGAGTTGCTGTATGTCTTGAGGCCGCGCTTCAATGTGCTCATAGCATGTTACTGTGTGCTCTTCTCATGGTCTTCTATGTAAGTCTAAACCTGTACCAAAGCATTCATTCACCGCACACTCCCTTCCAACACTTGGTTCAGATGAAGGGAACTTCACAGAGAGAAACTGACTAAAGCATATTTCTTGATTACTTTGTTTACAATTTAACTTTTAAAAAGTCGTTTCAATGTCACTGTGATCCTCTCCTTGTATCAGAGGAGGTGTGGACTCCCATAGAAGCCAAACTGGATTCAGTAGGGCTGGGGTGGAAGGGAAACAAGACGACGCCCATGCTCCTTACTGAAGTAGTTATCCAGCAAACAGCTCTGGCTGACGTTTGAAAGCTTTTACCTTTTCGAATCATCTGGAGGAATCAGACACATCTTAATAAACTCTGCTCACTGAGAAACATTAGCACTGACTGTGGACTTGGTTCAGAAGTCACACTACAGACCACACTTATCTATCTACACTGCATGTCTGGGGTAGAAACACTCTGAACGCAACGGAAAGACTGTGCTTACAGGAAAAGTGGCACAACCCGGATGCAAAGCATTTTATGGCTATCAAAAAGCTCGCTCGCTTTTAAAGTTATTGCATTTTACAAACTCCCTCTTGGCAAAAGGATTTATAGCTACTGTAAAATTCTTTCCAAAACTTAAGTTTTGATTCTTCACCATATGTGCTACAAGTATTGGCTCAGTGACGTGATAACAGGGCGCCATGAAACAAGAGCAGCTCGCTGAGCCTCCTTAGGTATTTGTGTCACATCCTTCTGACGGGCTAGAAAATATAGTCAAAATAAAATACTGTCTAATTAGGAGTTGAAAATCTACTAGGGTCACTAAAAATCAGAGGGAGAGAGAGAGGGAAAAAAAAGAGAGAGAGAAACGACACTAACGACTTATCAGTGGAAGACCATGTCAGAGTCATGTTAAAACTGTGGTCATGGATGTACACCCAAGTATTCACATCCCTGACCCTGTGGCCCATACGGGTACTGTGACACACACTCGCCGAGTGTGTTAATGTGCGGGCAAGGATTATGGGCCCTGCCAGTTACAAGAACAAGGTCATCATGGAAACAAAGCTCACTGGGGTGGGGGTGGGGGAGGGAAGGAAGGGGGAGGGGGAGAGACAGACAGACAGACAGACAGACAGACAAACAGACAGACAAACAGACTGACTGACTGACTGACTGACTGGTTCTCCCCAGGTCAACATCTTGGTCTGGTTAATGGTTGCGAGAACCCTACTGCCACAGTGACGGCCCTGTACATTACGATGAGTTTGTAAGGTTCCCTGGAGTGGCCTGCTCCACCCTGCCCTGCATGGCCCCTGATGACCTCAGGCACAGCTCTGAGCTCTCCCCTTAGGTGCTGTACTGCTGTGCCTTTCTACCACAGTCAAGCATAAGCTCTTTGAGGACAGACTCAACTTTTAATTTTTGTTGCCCCAGTACCTGGCCCAGTGCTTGGCAATGAGAGCATGCTGTTCATTGATTTACAGGAAACAACTGGCAAAGCCCAGCACTCCGCACTCCGTCATCCCCGAGTTAGCTTGCTTATGGGAGTTTCACGTATCACGATTGCCTTTATATTATCCTGACAAGCACTGCACAGGGTGGATTATGATTTGGAGTCATAACCATAAACATAAAATTACCTCCTTCCTCAGCACCGAGCAAAGGCTCATAAATCAGTGACAATAGAAACCCACGCAGTGATTTCTCTCTAAGGTCTTAACTTCTTTTTAAAACAAAACACAACACCAAACACATGATATCTGCACTTTGCAGCAGTGCAGAGGGTTTGCTCATTTTAGCCACCCCTGGCACACAGCGAAGCTGGCCATTTCCTCCTGGCGAGGAGACATGGTCAGTGAATCTCACAGCTGGCCAACACCAACTAACTGCTGGCTGTGACTAGGCCCATTCTGTGACTTATTTTGGACTCTCTGGCATGAAATTTGCGGTATTTCCCACAAATTTAAAACTGAGGTACATTATAATAGTCCACATACCCTTTAAATATGAAAGTTCGAAGTGTAGTTCTAGAAAATGGGCAAGATGGTGGAAAAGAGGTCCTGAGGGGAGGGAGACTGAGTGTAGACAGGAATGCAAGGCCAGGCGTTTGCTGGGGACCTATCACAGAGGAGAAAGAGAGTCTAAGGAAGACCTAGGTCAGACAGAGGAGACTCAAGTCACCATCTCCCACTGTGATGAAGTTACCAGCTTTCGGCTTCTTCCTTCTCATCCTCACATTGCCATGATCCATGAGAACAATTAACCAATAGTTACCCAGCAGTTAGAAGTAGGCGAAGATTCAAAATATAAACATCCTAAACACAAATGACAAGACAACTTCTGCCCCTATTATTTGTCAAAGGGATGGTGAGTCTGGGACAGTACAAGCTGCATCAGGAAATCAGGGAAAACCGCAGGTCGTGAGGAGTTAAGGATCAGGAGAAAAATCAAAGTGTATGCTAGTTTTAACTGTTTAAAAGATACTAGAAGTATGTCACATATCGGTAGAAATACACTGGCAAGATACACAGCAAAATGACTGGAAAGTGAAACATATAAAGAATGTCTGCAGGTCTCACAGAGAAGGCTCAGAGAAGCTGCTGTCTGGGCGTGGGGACCGGAACTGACCTTCAGCACGAAGGACCCCTTAGCAGGTGCTCAACAGCATTGGTCACTGCTGAATCAAGTTGCAAGCCCAGACCCCTAAAATGGCGTCCACAAAAAGACAAGGCTGAGTGTGGGTGAGTCTGTGGAGTAACTGGAACGCTCATGGATGCAAACGGGAATCGAAATGCTGCAGCCACTTTGCAAATGCATCGAGCAGTTTCATACAAAGTTATAGCAATTGCCACTCAACTAACGCACACCACTCCTAGTATTTACTCAAGAGAGATGGGAACTTAGGTTCCCACAGAAATCTCTACACAAATATTTATGGCAACTCCATACACAATTGCTTACACATGGAAACAACCCAACTGTCCCTTCAGTGGGTGAATGCATAAACAACAGGGCCATATAACAGAATACTGCTCGGTACTAAAGGAGGGCTACACACAGGGACGGGCTACCACTGACTTCTCAGACTCTCTATACAGCTCCATTTACAACACTGGCAGAGGGAGGCCCAGGCAGAAAGTGGCATGAGATGGCAGAAAGGTCTAAGACAAAGTACACAAGGGCTACCTAGAGATTTGTCTTTATGTTGATGGTGGTGGCAAACATTAGTTCATGATTTTATCTACTGCTCAGTTATACACGGAAGAGGAAAATGGTTTTCTTATAGATAAAATAAATTGTAATCATCCTTAAGAATTAGAAAGAGGGGGGTTGGGGATTTAGCTCAATGGTAGAGTGCTTGCCTAGTAAGCGCAAGGCCCTGGGTTCGGTTCTCAGCTCCGAAAAAAAAGAAAAAAAAAAAAAAGGATTAGAAACAGGAATGGAGACATCTTGTGGTTAGGACCATGTATTGTTCTTACAGAGGACCTGAGTCGCATTCCCAGCACCCACATCAGGTGGCTTAGAGCAAACTGCTAATTCTAGCTTCAAGAGACCTTTGGCCTTTGTGGTACCTGCACTCACAAATGTACGTGTGATTAAAAATAAGTAGTTAAAATATTAAAAAGGAATTAGATAGAACGGTTGTCTGTGGCAGGGCTATCCTCTGCTAGCTGAGCACACTGCTGTGTCTGGGCAGGGAGAAACTCAGGACAAAGAGCATATGCTCGTCCATTTGCCTTTAAAGAAAACCTTTAGTACCACGCCCTCTAATGTCTACAAACTTCCCACATCTCGGACTTCCTTCCTCCCAGACCATTCTCACTGCTCTCAAACAGAGCTGAGTGCTGTAACGACAGAACTTCCCCAGCTTCCCACCAAAGGGAACGACGCTGACGTAAGGAGCAGGGAAATCGTGCACACCCTGGTGAGTACAGCGGTTCATTCACAGCATCTGCACAGCCAAACAAACAAGAGGCTTAGTAGACAAGAATTATTTCTCAGGGTCTTAATGGGAGTCACAGGAAACAGTCAATGAGGCACTAAATATTTAATTCAAACACTCACTATACTTCGTTTGGCAGTCTGAAATAGATGACTTGTAATTAATAAAGATTTTCTCCAGAAGAATCCATACTCTACCCCCTAATAGATAATATTCTGCAGACAGATACAAGACTAAATAACAAAACCAGGCAGAAAAGCCCAATAATCTATACGGAAACAAGAGACCAAAGTTTGTATCTCACAAATATATTTTAAAATGAATGTAGAGTTTAATCAAATGAACACTATCTTTAAAAAAACACAGATATCACAAATATACTAAAGAACACTGTTTTTCTAAGAATGATATCCACAGACTGACCTTAGTGAGGCATCTTACAAGAAGTGTTCTATTTTCCACTTGTCTGTCCATCTGTCTGAGAAAACACACATGCAGACATGCGCAGACATACACACGCACACACACACACACAGAGACACACGCACGCACACACACACAGAGACACAGACACAGAGACACACCGAACCCTTACTTCAAATGAAATTGGAGTTAAACAGCAATCTGGACAACAGAAGAAAGGCCTAACAGAGTTGCCTGGGAGAGCCCTAACTATCCCTATAGTCACCAATAAAGAAAACCAGAGGTTTGCAGAAGAGAGGACAAACCCAAGCTTTAAAACCACTGTTTCTGAATGAGCACACCAGATAAACATGCACCAGGCCAGCTCTGTGACCCTCAGGTCAGGAGGGGCCCCTCTTTACTTTTACCCACTTTTCCTGGGGTCCAAGTCCTCCTAGTTCTTTCACAGAATTGGCAGAATAGGAGGCAGTTGTGTGCATGTGTGTGTGTGCGTGTGTGTGTGTGTGTGTGTGCATGCACATGATGGTGGTCATAGTGAACACTATCCCACATTGTTTAGCATGAAAGCTAATTTTCTACAAAATCTTCTTGCAAAAGATAAAATCTTAAGACATTATATGAATTAAAGATCCAAACACGGCAAAATGCACGGACTGGTTACAGCCTGTGGCTTATCTCAGACTCAGCACAACCCCGGGAATGAAAACTTTGCAGCTTTACCTCACTCAGAAACCACCGGGAGTAACATCTTGATTCACTCAAAAAGTACTCACTCAGAGTGACTCTGCAGCAGCTCTGTGCGTATACAGGAGTAGAGAGCCAATCAGGACGGACGCTGTTTTAGGGTCACTGTGCTCGTCTGTCAGGTCACACACACTGCTTACTTATGGATTTTACTCCAATGTGACCCTGAGGGCCTTGAATTGCTCATGAAGACACTGAGACCCTGGTCTCTGGGTTTCTAGTGAGATGAATGCACTCGGCGGGGCACGGCTATTTATTGTCCTCTGACGATGCACGGCTGGTCCAAGACGATGGCTCGATGGCCACTGCTACAGGGACGGCCACATGCTTACGGGAGCTCTTTGAAGTGGCTACAGCTTACCCAGTGCCTTGTTTCACCTTTCAGTCTTTGTCTCTCCTCTCTTCCCGGTGCCTTGATCTGCAATGCCATTGGAATCTTAAGAAGGAAGACGAGGCCTCAGATGACGGTCTCATTTAGTTATTCACTACAAGAGTTTGAGTATGAGGAAACTGTGATAGGCAGGATGTTCCCTACCCAATCAGGGTTGTGTCCTAATGTCAAAGACAAAACAAAACAAACAAACAAAAAAACCAAAAACAAAAACATGAGGATATGCTGCAAATCAACTGGAGTTAACAGGGATTGGAGTGTCGTTTAGTGGCAAAGTACTTGCCTGGCCTGCATAACACCTAAGATTCCACTCCCAGCACTTCAAAACAAAACAAACAAACAAAAAAGAGAGGTAGGGATAGCAAATGTAATTCAGACTGCAGAACAGGCTGAAGCAAGATGGTTGTCTGCAGGAGTCTGGTGCACTTCCCTCTACAGCGGTGCCAGTACAAAGACAAAAGCAACACCCCTTCCCGGCGTGCTTGAAGCACAGCTACAGCGTAGTAACCATGTGGCAGGAGTGCAGCAGAGCGCAGAGACCATGGAGGCCTTAAAAACACACGGACAAGGCACTTGGCACCTCCGTTCCACCTCTTGAGATCAAGCCTCCAAGAGGGCTTTGCTCAAGTGTGGAAGGACAGAAAGGAAACCGTGAGGTTCGGAAGGCTGAGCGGTTCTTTCCGGCCTGGCGCCCAGTTTGGAAACTTCAGTGCTTGGGGAACAGAGCCACAGAGCCTGACTATCTGATGTCTTATGACACACCTGGGAGGCTACCTCCAATAGCTCAAGTGGTCCAGACCTGTGAGCCACCTAGACCCACCCTTCTGCAGCCACAGGGGGCGTACTGGTGGTCCGCTCTGAGAGGGACAGCCCTCAAAGCCCCTCACCTGCCAGGTTGACACTTAAGGCAAGGATGGCCTCAGCCCTACATTCTCTCAACAACCTGAACGAGCTTGAAGCAGCTTCTTCTCAGAGCCTCCCAGTAAGAACCCAGAGAACATTTGGACCTCGGCCTTGTAAAGTCTGGGACAGAGAAAACAACTGAGCTAAACTCCATTCTGTCCTCAGAACGGAGATAGAAACTGTCCTAACCAAGCTGATGGGGCTGAGTATCCAGATGTAGCTGCAAATGGAAACCAGTCAGCACAGGCTCTCCAGGGCAGAACCTCCTCCTCAAGGAACTTCTACCTGGAAAGAAATGGCAGTCTTCCTTATTTAAGGTACTGTGCTTTTCTTCATGGACAGATGGCTCTAACCCTGATGATGCTAGCCGAAGTCCTTTAAGCATGTAATAGTGTCATCACCACCAGCTAAAAACAATAGAGCTGGACCTGGGCATGGGGACACACTCCTTTAATCCCAGCACTTGTGGAGGCAGAGGCAGGTGGATCTAGCTCTGTGAGTTCAAGGCCAGCATAGTCTATACAGCAAGTTCCAGCTGCAGCTACGTAATAGAGAGATCTGCCTTTAAAAAAACAAACAAACAAAAACAACAACAAAAAAGAGACAAAAAAACTAAAA
Organism: Rattus norvegicus; assembly: GCF_021556685.1. Classification (NCBI taxonomy): domain Eukaryota; kingdom Metazoa; phylum Chordata; class Mammalia; order Rodentia; family Muridae; genus Rattus; species Rattus norvegicus. Next base: position 70,784,571 of record NC_141551.1, on the reverse strand, counting down.
AACCATGCACACACACACACACACACACAAACAGAGCTAAAGAAAATATCCTTTCTAGATGGGAAAATTTTTTTAATAAAGATTTAGTGCGAGCACTTAGAAAGCCTTCCGGAAAGTCTATTTTCACTTAAAGACAGGTGCATAATACTTCAAAGAGTATTTAGTCTAAGGCCAAATTTTAAGAACTTCTTTTTAAAATGACATGTGATCATGCTGCCACGCATGTTTGGACCAGTCAGGGTCAGAAGTTACTTATGGGATACCACAAGGCCAATTAGTAGACAGCTTCAAAACAGAAGCAGTGGTGAAGAAGGGAAGAGAGACCGTTTCAAGCAAGTGAAAGAAAAACGTACTTGTTGCTGGGAAGACACGGAAACATTGGAATCATCGCCCACGCTCATCTCTCCATAAGTGCACTATGAAGCTGACAGTCCGTGTAAAGCGGTGTGCAGCGCAGAGCGGCGTGTAGCGTGTGGAGCAGCAGACTAGAGTCATTACTCCTTACAATCTTATAATGAAGGAAATCACCAAGCAACAACTGTTTAAAGAAACCCAATCTTCAACTTCTAAGTGTATCAGGAACATAAAACTTATATAAAACACTACCTGTGGGGCTGGGAATGTAGTCTGGTTGGCAGTGTTTGCATGGAACCACATGATGTCCCTGTGGGTTCTATGCATTTGTAATTGCAGCGCTCAGGGGATGGAGGCAGGAATACCATAGTTCGGCCACCCTCCTCTGTCCAGTGAGCTTGAGAGCAGCCTGAGTTACACTGTTAAAAGAATGTATCTGAAACATCCCTCAGTAGGGAAATATGCTTGCTGCCAAGCCTGCAAATTTTAGTCCAATCCCTAAGTCTCACACTGTAGGAGGAGAGAAGTCACTCCCAGTTGTCACATGTGTGTTGTGTCACACAATTAAATGTGTTAAAAAAATCATAAACACCATAATATTTAACCATGTTTTCCTTTATGTCTTATTGACATCTCAAGGATCACTCTGAATTGTCTAGAAAGTAAAACTGTAATTTAAACCCTTTGGAGGCTGGGGATGTGGCCCATGGAGAGCCCCGGCTTGGCCTGCTGAAGGTCAGCGCACTAGAACTCCCAAGGGGGAGGAGGACAGGGTCTGAGGAAGAGAGCAAATGAGACTTCAAAACCCACTAGGAAGGACAGGCAGTGGTTGCTTTCCTGCCAGTGTGTTCTGTGAATACACTGAACATATGTGACAAAGCACGCGGACAGCCATTTTCAGTCACGCTACTGGTATTCAGAAGCACTAAGTTTCATCGATTGCGTCCCAGCCTAAGTAAACCAGTATGTGGAAGAAGAAACTCTGGAACAACAACTCAGAGAGAAAGAGAGGCCAGGGTATATGCTAAATGCAAGCCTTTTAACCCATCAGTGGAGGTAGATTAGTAGAATATGGAGTGACTGCCCCTAGAGGCGCCTGCTGTCCTGGGCATGAGAGCCCTAACCCCAAAGTAGGAGATCGATACAGCATGCACAACAGTACGTGGGACGGGTTAGACGAGACAGGCATTCTCTCTGTGAATATGCCTCACTCAGCCCAGCAACCTGAAGGATTAGTGGTCGCTCATCCTCAACTTGCTCTTCTCTCGGACTGTGCCCTTCTCTCCTGCTCCTGGCTGAAGCATTTATAACCCTCCGCCCTGAGAGCAGGGCACCGAGCTCTTCCTCCTTACAAAAAGGAACTGTCTTAGAGCCTCTCTTCTGGCATTTTTCTCTTAATAAAATCTTCGGTTAAACTTGGGACCACCACGTTTACACACGGAGCATGAATGAGTCATATCCTGTGGAACTTGCCTATAAAACTCTTCATCTAATATAGACTAGCTTTTACTTAAAACCATGATTAATTGAACAGAAAATTATGTAGAGTAACATATACCATGGGAGCTCGTGGGAGCTGGGAACATTGTTCAGCGCAAAGCACTTGCCTGGCATGTAGAGGAGCTGGACGCTGGACTTCATCCCCTGCACAAGAGTCAAGGGGCTTGGAACTAGTAAGGACCTGCTGGGAGCTGGCTTATCGAGCTTCCCGCTGGTCTGTATTTTCTACAATATACGTATATGGTTCTGCTGTCTATGAACTGCTGGTTTGGAGCAAACATTTACTCGAAAATTATCATTTTATGGCTTGCATTGTTGTGGGTACTTGGAATACAAACAGAGAGCAAAGTGACAACCAATGACCTCCTGGAGTCTACCTGGGAAGAGGCCAATGAGAAATAGCCAGTGTGAAGTCTGGCACTCTACCCACCCCATAACTATTTGTTTTGGCTTCTTGTATATCCTTCCAAAGTTTCTGCATGTACAGACAAATGACTATATTTCTCCCCATATATACACTAAACAGACACAGATAGACAGAGACAGACAGACAGACAGACAGACAGACAGACAGACACACACACACACACACACACACACACACACACTGTTCTCTACCTTGGTGTTTTGTTTGTGGAGGCCTGGGGCTGACAGTCTTTTCCATTTCTCTCCTTATTCACTGTGACAGGATCTTCCAACTGAACCTGGACTTCATTATTTCAACCAGCCCAGCTGGCCTTTAGCTCTGGAGAATTCTGCCATCTCAGAGCTGGAATTACAGTGAGCCCCACATCTAGTGGCATTTATGTGGACGCTGTGGGAGTCTGAACTCCAGTCCTCAGCACCCGCTAAGCCATGTCTCCAGCCACCCATGTCTCACCGTTTCCACATAATGATCCCGTCCCCTTCAGTCCCCAACCCTCTTCTCCCCAATGGCACTCCACCTCTCAGTACACTGCCTTGAGCAAACGTGCACTGAGAGAGCTGCAAAGCCTGAAGCCTATGCTTTTGCAGACAGATGAGCACACCGCCACCACCACAGCCGGAGAACCCAGAAACAGGTCTGCCTAATGTGACGGGAAATTGCATTTTTTTTTTCCTATGTAGAGGAAACTGTGTCTTTAAAAATCGGCTCTTCTCAGCACACCAGCACACAGCCTCTAGGCAAACCAGGCCGTACCCAGGTTCAGGGTACTCACAGGCAGCTGTGGAACTGGGCTGGACTTGGCTAATCAGGTATTTGCTTTTTGACTTCTGAGACAGTACTGAGCGTGACCAGTTCTCTGAAGTCTAACCCACGGCCTGGTGCGCCGCTGCATCAAAGGAAATGCTTGCTGGAAAGAGTGAGATCCCAAAGCTCTTTTCCTTGGCAGCTGTGGTGCGATAGCACCACCAAGGGGAGCTCTGCTGCAGCACCTTATCCAACTTCCTCCCGAGAGGACACCAGGCGGCGGTGGACGGGGAATTAATCCGGCACAGTGAACGGCTGTACTAGGCTTCCAAGCATTCTCCGTGAGCTGAGCCAGCGGAGGGCGCCCTGCCTGAATGAGCATCCAGCCAGCCCTGGCCTGGCCTCCTCAGGTACGTGGTTACTGCACTGCCTGTAATCAAGGCACCTTGGTGCAGGGAGCCTTTCCTTCTCAGAGGAAACAAACACAGGCAAAAGTGTATGGCAAATATGAATCAAGGGGAGAAAAATGCAAAGACTATGAGGCAGAAACAATGCTGTCAGATACTGGTGGAAGTTGCAGGAAAGCAAAGAGCTCCTGCCATTCCTGGGACCCTGCCGCTTGGGAACCTGGCTGCAGTACTATGAGATGCTCACGCTCCAATGGCGAGGTCACCCAGAGAACTGAGGTGTTCCAGTCAACCCTGCAACGGGCCCCTGGCAGAGAGCTGATCGAACCAGTCCACTTGTGCAAGAGACTTCAAGTGCAATGCCATCCAGCCGAGCAATCAATCCCCTGCACCGAGAGGGATCACGACAAGCCCATGTTTTAGGCCACTGTGTAGGCAGGGGGTCCGGGACACAGTAACAGACAACACACGTCTGGCCAGACCAGGACAAGATGGACAGTAAACTTAAGAACATTTGCCATCCATGGCTCTGTAAGAGCCCACGAGTTCCCCAGAGATTAAAAACGGACTATATATAGCCCCTCTCTATTCCAACTCCTTGATAACTATTTTCTCAATAAATATTTATTAAGTAGAAAAATGAATAATGCATGTATAGCTAAGTATTGATTATATTGACGGGAGGAAGTAAGGACATAACTAATTCAGAGACAGCAGATGTTTAGAGCCTGCAGCGGCCTGCAGCTCACATACTCGCACACACTCCCCTCATGCTGCCTTCTGAAAGGGCGCTAAAGCACAGGATCTCACTCACGGCCTGGCCCTTGGGCTCTCCAAGATCTCTGAGGACTCCACACCATGCTTTTATCAATGAACACAGACAGATTTTAAAATTGAGAGCAACCTAAAATATGCATTAGTTCATTTAAATTAAGAATGAGAACTTTTTATGTGGACATAAATATTAGTTAATAAAGAATAACTCTCTAGTCATATGAAAATGACTATGAATATTGCTTCAATGCGTTTACAAAACAGCTCCTAAATGCTGACACACTTACTCCACGGTGTGCTCCAAACCCCACATTTATTACCAGCATCACTGGTGTTACAGTGTCAACATTACCAGGAAGCAAATTCAATTCTGATTTCTGCCGAAAGCTCTTAACTCTGCAACCAACACCCATAGTTGTCCTGTTTGAAGTCATGAGCTCATTTAATTCATTTTAAAGTAAATGCCAGGTTTACATAACCACTGCCTGCTACTGGTTTTCTCATGTCAAAATTACATCCATCCAACAAGTGGCTAGTTTTTCGCAAGTATGTGCAGAGGGAAGGCATTGGGTCCTAGCACAGTGTCAGTGGGTTTATGCTAAGGTATGAGGGAAGGCACTAGGCTGTAGTATACTATAAGGCGGGTTTATGCTAAGGGGTGAGGGAAGATACTAGGCCTTAGTACAGTGTGGGTGGGTTTAAGCTAAGGGAAGACATTAGGCCTTAGTACGGTGTATTACGGTATGCTAAGGCCTGAGGGAAGGCATTGGCCCTCGTAGAGTGTGGGTGGGTTTACACTAAGGTTTTAGCCAACGATTTATTGTGACAGGGAATATGACAAAGTCTGATTCTAGGTCCCCCAAGGCCTGTAGACCACACTTGAAACAAGACAAAGCAATAATGAAACAAAAACAAACAAACAAAACTACCAAGTCCAAGAAGTGAGCATTCACCCAAAGGTGATGAGGGCAGGAGGGTCAGAGTCATCCTTGACTGTACAGCAATTCAAGGTCAACATGATACTGTCTCGAAACCACACACACACACACACACACACACACACACACACACACACACACACTCGTATCAGAATCACATTGTATAAAGATACTAAGTCTTCATGAGGACCAGTTTATGATCTAGTACTTCTTCAAGTAGTAGAGGATATGTCAGTGTGTCCCCCACCCTCGTGCTGGTCAGCCACAGTTTGTCTGTTGAGAGTCTGCACCAGTATCAGTCAGAGCTGGGACAGCTCTGTGCTGAATGTGACTATGGCTCTGAGCGGGGTGTGCTATCTGTTACAGAGGTGAGGACATGGGGGCCAGACGTACTCTTAACCTAACTCAGGACTAAATACCTCGGTGTGGGGTGGAGCTCTTATTTAATAGTGCATGCGTGTAAACACATACATGCTTACATGTGGAGGTCAGAGAACAACCTTCAGGCAGGTGGTCTCTCTGAGTTCAAGGGAAGCCTGGTCTTCAGAGAGAGTTCCAGGCCAACCATGGCTACACAGCAAAACCCTGTTTTCAAAAGAAAGAACTTGGTAATAGAAGGCAGTGCAAGACTGAGTAGCCCACAGATGTGGGTTCAAATCCTTAGACAAGTCACTTCTGAGATTTAAGTGTTTCTTCACTGCAAAGTGGAACACAGGACATATCCTCAGTAACTCAGTGACATCGCTGATATTTACTGTAAACTACTCCTCACAACGTAGTAACAGGTCGAGTAACAACACTTCCTCAGGTGCTTCCCTACTGCCACCGAGCAAATGGCAAGAGCTGGCAGGTTGCAGTGTGTGGCAGACGGCAACTGTGCCAAGCAAGGCAGTCCACAGGGCATGGTGCTTCCTTCTGGCCAGTCAGGGGGTTTTAAATGCCTCCAATCAGAGTAACAAGTTTTACCCTCCACCCATGTAGATCGACTTGAGTCGCCACAGGCCCGACATGGTAGGCATCTTCTAACAAGGCCGATTTCCCTGCTTCTACTAACTGCCAGGTGACGCTACCTGCAGGTGGTGTTGACCCGACGCAGTGTTTACAGGTGTCAAGTCACTTCTCATGGTAGCCCCAGCGGGACTTGGCAATTTTGTGAATGGTGCTCAGGACACATCTAGGCCTCTTTAGTTTCCTGTCTCCAGCCATTCTCTTGGGTCTTCTAAGGGAGCCACCTCTCACTGTTTGCTCCGCCTGTCTGGGGGCTCTTGATTCAGGATGTACATACACCGGATAGATAATCAATTTAATTCTCTTTACCTTTCTGTTTTTTCCCACTTCAGTTAACATGTTTGTTTTGGAAAGTGTATTCCTGGTAAAGTCCATGAAATATGTACAATACCGTGAGAAAATGCTTTATTAAGAACTTAATTTAGTGAGATGGCTCAGCGGTTAAGAGCACTGACTGCTCTTCCAGAGGTCCTGAGTTCAATTCCCAGCAACCACATGGTGGATCACAACCATCTGTAATGCGATCTGATGCCCTCTTCTGGTGTGTCTGAAGACAGTTACAGTGTATTTATATAAATAAAATAACTAAATATTGAAGAAGAAGAAGAAGAAGAAGAAGAAGAAGAAGAAGAAGAAGAAGAAGAAGAAGAAGAGGAGGAGGAGGAGGAGGAGGAGGAGGAGGAGGAGGAGGAGGAGGAGGAGGAGGAAGAGGAGGAAGAGGAGGAGGAGGAAGAGGAAGAGGAGGAGGAAGAGGAGGAGGAGGAGGAGGAAGAGGAGGAGGAGGAGGAGGAGGAAAAAGAAGAGGAGGAAGAGGAGGAGGAGGAGGAGGAGGAGGAGGAAGAGGAGGAAGGAAAGGAGATGGAAGAAGAGTAGGAGGAAGAGGAGGAGGAGGAGGAGGAAGAAGAGGAGGAGGAGGAGGAGGAGGAAGAGGAGGAGGAAGGAGAGATGGAAGAAGAGGAGGAGGAAGAGGAGGAGGAAGAGGAGAAGGAAGAAGAGGAGGAGGAGGAAGAAGAACAACAACAACAACAACAACAACTTCTTAGTTTGTAGCTGAATGGTGGTGGCCCATGCCCTTAATCCCAGCACGTAGGAGAGGCAAGTGGATCTCTATGACTTTGAGGCTAGCCTGGTCTAAAGAGTGAGTTCGAGGACAGTCAAGGCTACACAGAGAAACTCTGCCTCAAAAAACAAAAAACAAAAACAAACCTAGTTTGTTTCATGTCAAATAACATATTAAAACATTGATGGGGAGGGAGAGAGAGGGAGGAGGGGGAGGGGCAAGGGGAAGAGAAAATGAATGAGAACGAGCATGGACAAGGCCTAGCTGATCCTTTGTTTGTACGAATGCTGGTCCATGAGCTGAACACACTGACGTCTACACCCACGGCTGCAACAATGCCCACGTGATTAATCATAACTCACTGTAGGTCTCCATACTGCCTCACACCAATTGTGACAAGCTGTCGTCAGAGAGGATTTTTAAAGGCCTTTTCAAATCTATAATTTTATGACGCAATACAATTTTTACCAAATATAATATTTCACCCAAAATATACTGGATCTGTCAAGGGCACTTAGATTAAGGCTTCCAAGGTTAAACACCAACAGTGAGCTTGAAATTGAGTAGGCCCCATGTGGGAATCAAGGAACTAATGTGGCCACTCAGTTTCCCATACATATAAATCCAACGGACAAGCAGGTGACAGAGACTCCGGAGCAGTACCAACCAAATGACTACTCTCGACAGTAATGGCAGCCAGAGGGCCACTGTTTCCTTGAGTGGCTCCCCAAGGAACCCACAGTATAGAGGACATGACAAGTTGCCCATAAAATATTGACAACCTTTTCTACTAGCATCAGAAATGCACAGTGAAGCAAAGATTTCTGGGAAATATCGCCTAAAAGCAGAGACATGAGCAGCCTTCTGTCGTGAATGGCCTTGTCATGGATGCTTATCTCTCCCTGTGGCAGTGGGCAGTTCGCTGTCACACAAAGCAAGGGTGCCTCCCTCACAAGTCAAGTTAGGTGTTTTGCTTGAAGCCTATGTTAAAAGATGATGGAGAGACCCAGCTGAGCGCAAGCAAGAGGCCATGGCCGTGTCACTTCTCCTCCTTCCTGACGGGCTGCCTTGACTTCCCCAGGACAGACTCTAAGCTGGAACTGAGGGAAAGGCTCCCGACTGACTCCTAGGCTGCTTCTTGTCAGGGTGTCCTTGTCCCAGCAACAAAAGTGAAGCAGGGCTGTCATTTCTTCATGGAGTCTCACACTCTGGGTTCCAGTCCTGGAATACAGAACCCTGCACGTGCTGTTGTTACCCACCTTCTATAAGCTGCGCCAGGGGCACGGAGAGCAAGACGGTGTGAGGACACTCCCTCCTTTAGTGATAACCAATCACACGGCTTTGTCCTGGACCCAGAAGTCTTAAGACGCTGAAAAGAAGGTCATCTTTTTGGTTTCAAAGTGGAGTAAAAATAAAATCCCGGGTCCTTATAGTAGGAGACAGGTCGGGTGCTTGATATCCATGGCTAAGGGGAGGCAGTACAGACCATGCTGTCAAGTGTCCCCACGCACCCCTACCGTGCAATGTCACAGTCTACGGAGCTCTAAGTACAGTATTTTAATAGTTCATTTCTCATGTGGCAAGGTTGTCCACAAAGGTCTCTACTTACAAGAAAGTAAATTCAGGAAAAAACGTACACTGTCCTGCTTTAAAAGCAGACATTCTGGTTGTGCCAGCAGTCTAAACTGGTATAATTTAAATCAATTATGACGTTTTCGAGTGTCCCATCAAGCCTGCCAGGACACTGCTGTATGATAGAGCAACTCTCTACCGAGTCACACAGTTCAATTAAAAGCTTAGAAATTCCCAACTGGGAACTGTAAATGCTCCTAATGTAACTTCTTAAGAAAAGACTAAACTGAAGGGCAAACCGTGCCAGTTTCCCGAAAAACTTCTCTGCCTTCAAAGTAGTACTGCCACAGGAAGCCAGGTTTCTAGGACAAACATTTCTCCTTCCTTCCTTGGCTAATGCTCTGCCAAGATCAAACGAGGATCAGCACAGACCACAGCACGGCAGAATGTGGAGTCTGTGCCCAGGCACTGGGGAAGAACAAGTTAATTCTCTATTGAAACATGAGATCGCATGCACTGTTGGAATTTGGTAAATGCCGCACTCTCACAACGGCTAGTACTTAAGAGTCCCTCACAGGAGGTCACTGAGATCTACCCACTAAAATAAACCGTTATTGTCACAAACCTCTACCTCCATCCAATGACATCTCCCTTTTCATCATTTCTGGAAATACTGGCTATCGGAAGATACTGGGGCACCTGGGAGGCTGAAACAGGATGAACTTAGGTTCAAGTTCCCCAGGCCATACAGTAAGTTCAAGGGTAGCCTGTGGTACAAAGTGAGATCCAATCTTAAAATGACCAACAGGAAATGGATCTCTTGCAAAGGTCCCTGATGCCAAAAGGGTACAAGGAAAGAGCCCTTGCCTACAGCTAGCTGAGAGCAAAGCCCTTTCACCAGGCACCCTGGACAAGACCTCTGAGACATGTCCGACCTATGGCCCAGGGGCCACATGCAGCTGAGAGTAGCCCAGCACAAAACTGTTGACTACACATCTGTCAAGAGTGAACGCCATGCATGGCAGTGTCACACTGCAATGTCAGAAGGTTAGACATGCCTGGGAGACACGAGAAAGTGACTCTCACTAATTCCCAACTGTTTTTTCAATTGTCCATACTCTAAAGGCGAAGGATCCCACACAGCAGTTTAACTGCACGCTGCTGCCGTAGGTCTCTGACTGCATGCAAGCTCTGTCTCAGGTTTCAGAGGCTGGCTGCCTCCCTTGCCTGTTTCAAGCACTTCGACCTGCTCCAATTACTGCTCTATCCCACGGCCACATGGCCGACAACCACTTCCCTCAGACAGAAAGCTGCTCGAACAGAAGGGGAACTAGAAACAGCACCAATCCCTTCTTGGGGGTCTACAGGGCCACTAACAGCAAGATAAACACTTCTATCCACATCTTGCTTTGCTACTGCTTCTTCATCTGAAAGCTCTGGGGCCAGGCCCAGCTTTACTCTATACACAAACATTAATCATCCAAGCAGAATCGGCCTGAGGGGCAGCGTTCCTCCCTAGCTCCTACCTCTTTAGGGTGAAGATGGGGAGAAAGGGTAACCAAGATATCGTTTGTTGTTGTTGTTTCTTTGTGTGTAGCTCTGGCTGTCCTGGAACTCGCTCTGTAGACCAGGCTGGCCTCGAATTCCTAGAGATTTGCCTGCCTCTGCCTCCTGAGTGCTGGGGTTAAAGGTGCTGGGCCACCATGCCCAGCTTAACTAAGGCACTCTTATTGTCGGTTTTTACAACAATCTCCTCCAGACCTAAAGAGGGCCCGAAGGTCTACTCATTGTGCTAAACTTGCAAGTCAGTTTGGATTTCCAAACAGCAGAGCATCACAGGTGTACCTGTTCCTAGTGAGAGCATCCTCAACCAGGGGGACCTCATGGGAAATGGACTGTCCCCTCAAGTGATGAGCCGCCTGCAGAATTCACAACTGAGAAAAAGATCAACCAGATGACACTTAGGCAAGACTGTTTAATGACTGCAGACTTCACCCTGTCCCAACACCTCCTCCATCAAAACATAAGACCCTTGGCAGTATCCCGAAGGTAGGCGGCCATGCTCACTCTCTTCCCAGAAGGCCATTTTCATTACCCGTACCTGCCTTGCTTTGGTTTTCACTTTTACTTTTGCTTGCTTTGGGGGGCTGGGAGAGTGCAAAGACCTGACAATATGGCAGCCGCTGGAGTCAGACACCTGCCTAGGATTCCGGCTCTAAAGATCACTATTGTCACAGCATCTTATGGTTGGGGGACACGCTGCAGAGAGAAGCTAAATATCTTTTCCAAGATAGCACAGCCAGTAAGTTTTGGAGCTGATCTCCCAACCCTTGGAGGATGGCTCCAGTGTGGGTGCTACACTCCGCTGCACTGTCTGACAGCACAGTGAGGAGAGATCTTGATTATAAACAAATCAGTAAGTGTTTCCCACCTAAGAGCATACAGCAGGTGACTTCCTGGAGCAATGGTGAAGACAGAAGGAAGAACAAAGCGGGATGAGACGCTGAAGGGGAGGAAATGCCTGGTAATCCACGGGTATAGAAGCAGAAGCAGGAACTGGTGGGCGCCAGACACAAAGGAAACTTTTGTCTGTTTATTTTTAGTTTTGGTTGGTTGGGTTTTGGTTTTCTAGGACAAGGTCTCTCTACATATCCTTGTCTGTCCTGGGCACCTGTAGTCCAGGCTGGCCTTGAACTCACAGAGATCTACCTACCTCTGTCTCTTGAGTACTAGGATCGAATGGGTGCAGTACCATACCAGGAAAGGAAAATCTTAAAGTCAGGAAATAAGTATCTAGAATCCATGCAGTCTCTTTTGTTTTTCCATGTCGTGCCTTACACATAACCTACTCCTATACAAACCAATCACTTGTCTCAAATGATGAGTTCCTCTCAGACATTCTAAAGAATTTATAAAGTTAATCAAAACATAGATCACATTTGCTTGTGATTTCTCTAGGGTATTAAGAGTTTGTGTGTGTGGGGGTGTACTATTATTAAATATGAACAACTTAGGCACCACAAGAAATTTTTCCTTATGTTTGTGTCCCACTAAGAGACTTTGTTTCATTAAATCCTCTCATAACCACACGTGGCTCCTGCTTCTTGTTGAAGGTTCCGAGTGTTACAGCTGACATATATAAAGGTGTATAGACTCTTCCTAAGAGAATTTAGAACATAGTCACAGAGTTTCACTTCACCGAGCACAGGTGAAGCCAGAGCAGGATGGCTCCCCAACTCCCCAGGTTCTGCCAGCTATGGCTCCACATTCCTTCCCATGCTCTGTGGTCTAATCCTGGATACAAACATTTTGTAGAAAAGGAGCCTTCTTAAGTACAGAACGCTGCTCTCCATATAAAATTCAAGACAATTATTTTCCTAGAGAATAAATCTTGGTTTCCAGACCCAGACTTCAGTGTGCAGACAAAACATTTGAAGATGGTGCTGAGAGATCTGTCCAGAGGAGCCATTCAAATATAGAGCTCAGACAGGAAGCACCAGCAGCAAGCACCTGGGAACCAGCTACGACTTACCTGTTCAATGTGATCTGCAGAATATATCACTGAATGAATGTCACTCTATAAATCCATAGTCTTTGTCTAAATCCCATTTGCAACTCATTCATTCACTGTTATGTCATTTAAAAAACAGACCTTTCTCTCTCTTCCTTCCGTGAAACTGTATGTCTAACATTCAAGGCCCTCCCTAAGTCCCCCATTCATTTTACTTCTTGCTTTTAACCCCTGTATATGTCCGCAGCCCCCTGTATTGACCACAGCCCCCTGTATAGGTCCATAGCACCCTGTATAGTCCACAGCCCCCTGTATTGACCACAGCCCCCTATATATGTCCACAGTCCCCTGTATAGTCCACAGACCTCTGCATAGGTCCACAGCATGCCAACTGAACCAACTGTGTACAATGATCTAGTTTTTATTTTCTCTGGTATCTATTCACTGTGCTGGACTGTATAAGGACATTTTCATACAAGTCTGTATTGTTTGTTGAACAATTCTCTCTCCTATCATTTACCTCATCACTTACCTGTCTTCTTTCTCTCCTGGGACTGCAGACTCTCACATGGATCCCTTCTCATTGTGACCTCACCCTGGTGGCTGCATTTCCCTGGGCTGCAATATCTAATAGGACTGCCTCATATCTTCATCCAATATCTTCTCACCACCTCTCCCTACTCTAAGAATTCTGCTTTATTACATTACAGCATTCTTATCTATGTAAGCTCTTTATCCCTTATATATACAAGGACAGAACCTTCCGTCTGCGCTGACTTATGTTATTTGAGAGCCAGGTCCTTATCACTAGTTCTGATATACCTTACGTTACTAAACCTAATTCCCCATTCACAGAATGCTAAATGAAATCTAGTACGTAAAGTAAGCACCATTCATCAGTATCGAAACACTCCCACATCACATCCAAACTATGCTCCTTATCTTGGTTTGTTTTCTATTTCGGGGACTACAAAAAACTGGGCATATTGCCTTCCTGGTGATTTTTTTTTTCTCTCACATCTAGGAAATTTTGTTTAACCAACTAAAACATATTACCAGAACTTAAGTTATGAACTAATTCATTTGGAATTTGCATGTGGAACAGGCCTTTGAAAATATTCATTATAAGAAAACCAATCTGAAGCCAGTGCAAAACTCTGTGTATGCAGACAGCAAAGGATCACAAAGCAGCAGAAGCCATCACAGTCGCAATGCTGAAATAAGCCCAGGGACACACATTCACTCTCGGAAGCTAAAGGCGCCTCAGGATAGCAGGAAGTGTCAGGGTATGAGGACGCTGCTGTATTTGTGGTAAGAAATAAAGCTCTTGTCGGTACAAAGTAGGCTAATTTGACAATCTCCTATTACTTCCCACCTTAAGGAAGTAACATATACAAAGACTAGGCGAGGATTCTATTGTGAGTCAATGTAAAATGGTCTCTACTAAGTTCTCAAGACAGATAAAGACAGTTAATTCTGAGTGGTTACCAAAACTGAGGCCAGGTCAGCATACCTAATAACACTGACAAGATAGATGGCCTTAGAGGAAAAGCTACTGTGACCATTCTCCTAAAAGACCCAGCCTTAGAGCAACTCCCAGTGACTCGGGCTGCATCTATAGACCACTGCACTGCTCAGCTCTCACCAGAGAAGCTGCTCCTTGCTGTAGATAGCAGTCAGCCCAGAGACCCACAACTGATCAATGTGTAGAGGCTTTGGAGGACTCTGCCCTAAGTGAATGTCTGTATCTCACACACACACACACACACACACACACACACACACACACACACGCACACACACGCACACACGCACATGCAGCTCAGGAATCTGACAGAAGAGGGGGCAGAAGGATTTTAAGATTCAGAGGTGAATGACTTAAAAAAAAATTTCTTCTGGATACATCCAGGCAGATGCATGTATAAATTCAAGATGATTATGAAAACATGCAAGACCCATACAAGCTCAAGCCAGATAAAATCCCAGCACAGAAGGAATAAAGGTAGCCATGACGTCCCCAAAACCCTGTCCCATGGGGAACTCTGGCATGTGACCGCTGCCGGGAGAGGTAAAGCCACTCTTCTGTAACAGTGTGATGGCTGGTGTATCAACCACATTCCAAGGCAGGCCCCACATCCAGGCGTCACTGACCAGCACACACTGCACTCAAGGAGGTGTTTACAAAGGGAGGGAAGAACATGAAGTTGACTGCTGGGTAGAGCGGTAGGGGATGAACTGGCAAGAGCTGGGGGAGAGATTAAGATGGTCAAAATACACTGTATGAGTATCTGGAGGAATGAATAAGAAATATTATTAAAAAGCAGAAGCCCAGGTCAGCAAACCGACAATGGGTGGAGTGTGAGACTGGCACTTAAAAGGCATATGGAATTGGGATCAGCATCAGTGGGAAACACCAATCTGATTGCCGCTGGGCATGATGGGGCGGGCCTGCAATCTCAGGACTCCGGGAGCTGAGTGAGAAGAAGATCAAGGCCAGTGTGCAATCACCGTGAAACCCTATGTCAAAAAAACCCGAAGACAGCAGTGGAACCAATGCATGAGCTGAGCAAAGCCTGAGGTCCAATCACCAACGTCAGAGAAGAAAAAGTCTGCATTGTCCTAAGAATAAAAAAATAAAGAAGAAAACTACAGCTTCCCTGATACATGCTTTACTCGAAAGCCGCTAAGACAACGTTGAGCTACCTATAGGAGAATAACAGTACCCATATGTATGAGAAAAGCCTGCAGGTGAGAGTTGTGATTGGAGAATTAATTGTCCTACCTTTGAAAATCCTGCGGCCAACTGCATGGCAGGCTAAACCACAGCTCCTCA
This sequence comes from Rattus norvegicus, assembly GCF_021556685.1. Taxonomy (NCBI): domain Eukaryota; kingdom Metazoa; phylum Chordata; class Mammalia; order Rodentia; family Muridae; genus Rattus; species Rattus norvegicus. The sequence goes on along the minus strand of NC_141551.1, from coordinate 70,769,443 downwards.
GGAAATGTTAGTATGATACTATACTTGGCCAAAGGGAGCAAGCAGTTATGGTTCTGTGAAGGCATTGAGACTGGAAGGGGATTGTGGAGTATGAGGTAGTTCCTAGGCACCATCAGAGAGGAAGAGAGTACTACAAAAAGGAGTATGGAGTGACGAGATCCGGCAGGGACCGAGACCACAAGCAAGGGACAAGGTGCTCCTCGCAGCTGGGAAGCAGACTCTCCCACTGAGCCTCGGGGAGCATGCACCTCTACGGGGCTGTGAGTTTAGCCTACAAAACTGCAATAGAACTAACTTATGTCAAGAGTAGGACTAACAGCTGCAGCAGAGAAGATCACAGCGAAGCTGAACAACCAGGGAGGCATCCCTGGTCAGAGCGGGTGGTTCAGTGGTGCCGCACTTGCACAAAGTGTACAGCACATGTATGAAAAGAAAAGTGAACGTCCTCAAAGATAAGATGAACACAGAAAACTATGAGGCTGGAGCGTGGTGCTGTATGGAGTATTTAGCACAGTGGTTAAGGTTTCGTTTGAGTTCCTAACAAAGCACGTACACCCCTGGAAAGCTGATGCACAACCTGAGACCTAACGGTCTAGTTCATAAAAGGAGCAAACGTAAACGCCATCGATGCCTGATCGACAAGACGGTGCCTGATCGACAAGACGGTGCCTGATCGACAAGACGGTGCCTGATCGACAAGATTGGCTCCAAAGCTTAGACGGAAGCTCCTGCTCCTCCCCAGAATGAAGCCAAAGCGAAGACCTTGAAAACTAAGAAGGCAGAGCTGAAAGGCGTCCACAGCCACAAAAAGAAGATCTGAAGGCCACCCACCTTCCGGCAGCCCAAGACCCTGTGGCTCCGGAGGCAGCCAAAATATCCTGGAAAGAGTGCACCCAGGAGTAACAAGCTCGGCCACCATGCGGTCATCGCATTCCCACTGACCACCGAGTCAGCCATGAAGAAGACAGGACAACAACACGCTTGTGTACACTGTGGTTGTCAAGGCTGACAAGCACCGGATCAAACAGGTCGTGAAGAAACTCTGACACTGATGTGGCAAAGTCAGTACCCTGATACGGCCTGACAGAGAGTAGAAGGCGTATGTTCTCTTGGCTCCTGACTGGGACGCTCTAGATGTTGCCAACAAGACCGGGATCATCTGAAGTGAGTCCAGGTGGCTAATCTAAATATACACTTTTTTCCACCTTAAAATGAATGAATGAATGAATGAATGAATGAATGAATGAATGAATGAATGTATGTCATCAACTGTGACCAACAAGTATGTAGGAAACAAAACAGAACAGGGTTTTCTCAACCACATGGAAGGCAGTGGGAAACTGAGGAAAATCTGCCGGGTTTGCACATGTTTCAAAAGGACACTGACATAGCACCCATCTTAACAGCCACCGCGAAGGCAGAGCGCGGTGTCTCCTTCCGTCTGTGTTTACCTGATGATCCTCTGGGCAGCATACTGGTGGAGGGAGCGAAACTGTGCTGACATGTTTGCTAACGCCGCCAGGCAATTGGTGTGCAGGTACTTGTCCTGTGGGGGAGAGCAAGATTAAAACACACAGCACATCTTCTCCACACTTCAAAGCAATACACACCCAACCGTTCTAATGCTAGAGAGTGCCCAGGAGGATCTCTAGTCTCTAGCTACCAGTCTACAAGGCCTAAGAAGTCAAATTGTTTCCAAATGAATTTGGACAGGCAATCCGCCCATGCAGGTGATCATTCCCAAAGAGTGAGGCGGAAGCCATCTACAGCAGGCGCAGCAATGCTTCTACAGTGTCCTTACAGTTCTAGACCCTCCCACCACATACACAGCAATGGAGTGCATGCTGCCGTCTTTCTAAAACACAAGCACCTCTCCCTTCTGAAAACCGCCTCATATGAAAAACAATCTCAGATGAAAAAACAAAGCAAAACAAAACAAAAAGCATTGGGACATATATCTACAGGAACCCCACAGACAGAAACACCTAAAAACATTAAGTAAACAACCCCTTAACTCTGAGTTCTGCACATTGCTGTCCTTGGTAACACATTTCCATTGGCTAAGTCTAAAATTCTACAGACTTCAGCAGAATTGCTTGCCTTCTTTTTTTCCCAACTTTTCAAAGCGTTTGCTCTCTTGAACTTTGGGGAAGGGGTTTGTTTTTCTTTGAGGACAGACTCTCATGTTGTTCAGACTGGTCTCAGATCTGCTATATATATGCTAGGCATGATGGCACAAGCCTTTAGTCCCAGCACTGGGGAAGCAGAGGCAGTTGGATCTGAGTCAGGGCCAGCTTGGCCTACAGAGCCAGTCACAGGCCAGCCAGAGCTACATTGTAAGATCCTGCCACAACCAAACCAAACGGAACTGTTCTACAGCTGAGGACGGCCTTGCCTCCCATGATGACCCAGTTTACGGGGTGGTGTGGCTAGAGGCCACGCTCTGGGCATGCCAGCTGGCACTGCCAGTTGAGCAACAGCCTCGGCCCCTATACCTTCTTCCTGATCTAAACCTGCACTTTCTCTTGTTCGCACCTCTAGATATTTTGTTGTTACTTTAAAAGAGCAAACCAGAGTGAGTCCTCGGTCCGGCAAGCACATGCAGCAGCTCCGATCTCAGTGCTTGCTTTCCATTTCATACAAAGTATATCACATCGAACAACCATTAAGTATTAAGATAGACATTGTAATAAACCATATAATATGCTAAGTGCTGATCCAGACTTTCGAGAACATTCTATGAGATTAGATTTGAAATTTTCTGGCACATGTCATAATCACATTCCGTGAGATAAAGCTTTACGACATGGTCGTAACTACACAGAGGCAGAGAAACAGTTATGGGATACTTACTCTAGTCCTGGTCATATTGTACTGGATGGTTCTTATTACCACCAGAATTAGGAGGCTCCCCAGGGAAATTTCAGTTAAGACTCTTTCTGAATACCAAGTAATGTTTTTTAATATCTGTAATAAAGAAGAAAAGTTTGAGTAAAAAACGACTCCCTTAGGGAAAGGGTGTGTCTACCATTTTCTCTAAGTTCATTTTGCTCTGAAGTTAAGTTAGGCAGTAAAAAGGTGAGCTGAGAGCTTCATTTCTCCTAAGCAAATGGCGCAAATCAGTTTACTTCTCTTTTCTTAAATAGATGAAGGAGACTAGGTCTAGAAATCAAGAAACTTTCCCTACAGAGGTAAAAAGCTCTGCAAACAACCAGGAGAGGCAGAAGCACAGCGAGTCTAGCATGTTAACAAGAGACAGCCAAGCCCTGCTGCTGCTCAGAGTTGCCGGCAAGCACCAAGGTAATAAAGGCTTAGAAAAGTAGACGAACTCCTGAGGAGACAGCTAACAAAACTCAAAGACTAGCCAAACAGTATATGAATACATGCTACACATGAATACATCATGACCAACCATGGTGCCATCCCAGGCATGGGAAGACGGCTTTGGTATTCATGAAGAGATTCACTGGTATATTTCACTATATTAACAGATTGCAATGCAAAAAAAAGCACAAGATCAAAAGTATATACAGAATTCTTCCAACCCACTAATAATATATATAAGCCAGCTTTTGCAGAGTATGAGACATGGGTATTTACATATCTCATAAAGATATCAAAATAGACATTGGAGAAAAGATGGCTTCTTCAATAAATGGGGCTATGAAAACTGGGTATCCATATGTAGAAAAATAAAACTAGATCCCAACTTTTCACCCTGAACAAAAGTCAGGTCCAAACAGATTAGATGTAAAACTCTTAAAACAGACAGAGGGAAAAACTTCAAGAATAGGCGAGAACCCCCTGAACAGGAAATAATCACAGCTACAAAGGTCGCCATCTCAGGAGGCTAAAACCTTCAGTGTAGGAAAGTCAACAGTCTAGTGAAGAGACAGCCTGCAGGAGAGAAAGTCTTTGCTATCAAGACACCTCACAGAAGACCGATTCTGAGAACCTATGAAGAACTCAAACTACCAACTGACAAGGAATCGAACAGCACAATCAGTAAATGGACTGATGGCATGGATAGATAGAAATTCTAAGAAAATCTAAAACACACACAAAATGTCCAGCCTCACTGGCCATCAGAGAAATGCAACCCAAAACAACAAGAGAGACCACGCCTTGTCCCGGTCAGAATGGCAGCATTTACAACACAGTAACAAGAGCTGAAGCTGTGCAAAGGGAGCATGGGGCAGAGGAGACGGCTCAGTGGGTACAGGTGTCTGTCATGGACGCCCAACCCCTCCTCCAAGTTCACCCACACTTTTTTTGGGAAGAAGAGACCTCCCAAACACTTCTCATGGGAATGTTAACTAAGCCCACCTACTAGGGAAATCAATATGGCAATTCCCCCAAAACCTAAAACTGAGTGTGACATGTGGCTGTTTCAGTCATATACCCCTTTGGGTATTTACCCAAAGGACTCCAACATGTCATAAAGATACTTGCCTATCAGGCTCACAGCAGCACTGTGCACAGGTGCTAAGTCAATGACCTGACCTAAATGTCCATCAGAAACATGAGTAAAGAAAATGCAGATTTCCTTTTGGCCACTAGGAGCAAAGGTAATGAGGTGTGCTGATACACACCTTTGAGTCCCCAAGACTAGGGAGGCAGCGCTGGAAGACCAGCCTTAGCAACACAGATAGATCAATACCAACTTGGGTTATATGAGTGCCCGTCCCAAAATAACATTAAAAACAACAAAATGACGTCGTCTTAGGAAAGTGGGTATGACTGAAGATGATTGTATTAAGTGAAGTAAGTCTCAGACAAACAGCATGTCTTCAAAAACACAATCGTGTCCCTACATAGGACATTTCAGCGGCAGTAAAACTGTCCTAGGGGAACAGAGAGGGAAATGCCCGGGATACACTGTGTTGTCATCAGAAAGGATCCCTATGTAACCCAGCACGGTGTACAAGGAACACATGCTAATGAGAGTGAGCGATGTGTGAAAAGAACCACGCGCCTAGTGGTACCAAGAGCGCATCTTAGTAATAGACACTGAGCGCATCTGATGGGATGGTAGCTAACAGTTGCTCAGAAGAGAATGAGGGGAAAGAACACCATGTTGGTTTATGAACCAGAAGAAAACACCATTTCTGTTCCGAGTCCTCCCAGAAACTGTAGCGGGAGGAGAGCGGGTGGAGAAGGCCCTCTGCTCTGTCCCTGTCATCAGCCATGGCCACTTACCACCTCATGAATGGACCGATTGAAGCCGTCGTCTTCCGTAAGGATCAACAGGATTATAAGGGCCATGTAGACATGGTGCGAGTTTCTTTCCTCAACATGATATAGAATCTCCAGAATTGGTAAAACCTAGGAAATAAATTGTTATACCATTTCAGTACCTCGAGACCTTACACTGTTATTATACAGGCTTTGCATTAAGGCCATATAGTTTCCATAAATAAAAAGGACAGACACTACCTGGCTGCACATACTCACTGCACATAGCTAAGGTCCCAGGCCACCACTAACTCTGCAAAGGTCCTGCTAAAGAAAACTTAGTTTCCAGCAACCACTTAGACCCAGTTTGGAGATTTTAAGAGGTCGCATCAACTCCCTCTAATTAAAAGAAGAAGAAAAGAATCGAGCTGCTCAGAAAGGCTTAGCTGCTAATAAATTTTAATGTGTTTTAATGTGTATGCTTCGTACCACTTGTGCTTTAATGGTAATAATCCAGAACTCTGCTTCATGTAAGTAACTAAGGGACTATTGTAGCCCACAGAGCATTTTCTCAGTGTGTGTCCTGAGACTTAGTCGCCAGTGACTCATGCCAAGCACCTCATCTTACGATCTGTTCCCAGATGCACACGTCCATTTCGAATCATTCCTTCCACACAGTTAACTTGTCCATCCTTCACTAACGAGAATAAACATCGCTAAGGGCATATGGGCAGACAGTTAATTTGCATGAAACTATCATACAGACTGTGCTGGCTAGTCTCATGTCAACTGGACACACTAGAGAGCTTTTAGAAGAGAAAGCCTTGGTTGAGAAAATTCCTTCCCCCTCCTCCACCCCGACAGGCCTGCAGGCAAGCCTGCGGTGCATTCTCTTGACTGATGATGGATGAAGAGGCTTGGCTGAGCGTGGGAAGTGCCAACCTCTCTGGCTGGTGCTCCCCAGTGTGTTAAGAAGGCAGGCTAAGAATGTTATGGAAAGAAGGCCAGTGAGTAGGTTCTTCCAAAACTTCTACCTTAGCTCCTGCCCCAAGTTCCTACCCTGACTTCCCTGGACAGTATGCTATAAGCTACACCACCCCGCAGGGATCCAAGAGGACCTCTTGCAGCCTGCAAGGTCGTGTACACACACACACACACGCGCGCGCGCACGCGCGCGCGCGCATGAACATGCACAAGCAGAAAGAGAAGTGTTTTTAAAAAATCTTTTAAAAGTTAAAGGAGTGGTGGTAAACAGCCTTTAATCCCACCAGGCGAGGCAGAGAGGCAGAGAGGCAGAAGGATCTCTGAATCTGAGGTCAGCCTGGTACACCAATGAGTTCCAAGACACCCTAGGCTATACAGTGAAATTCTGTCTCAAACCATCCTCCCCGTGTGCCACCAAAAATAAACGAGAAGTTTAAATGATGGGTCCGACAGGACTGTGCCAACGTGACAGCAATTCTTCCTCTGAAGCATCTGTATCAATAGTAAACTTACATACTGCATAATCCTTTTCAATTAAAAAAAGGTATCATTAAATCGGTTTTAGATTTACAAATCTGAGCAACTGTTACAGCTAACTTTGGACTGCTTTCATTCCTTCAATCACCTCAGGCCCTTGAGCTCGAAGCCCCTCATCACTCTTCCTCCTTCCCTCTCTTCAGCTCTTTTCCTATCACTGTGACCACAATGACAACGCCTGGAAGAGTCACGTTACTGGAGGGAAGGTTTGTTTGGCTCATGGTTTCAGGGGAATCTCACACGTCACAGAGAGGATGATGTGGTGGAGACCATAGCAGCGACAGCACAAGGTGCAACCAGAAAACAGAGACCTCCGACCTCAAGCAGGGCTGGGCAGAGGCCTCAGGGACATGTCTTGGGACCCATTGCTTTCTGCCAGCCAGGCTCCGCCCCCCAATGGCTACAGGAGTTCAAAATATCCGAGAGAAGCCGCTGCGTGTTTAAACTGTGCCCTCGGAGGGCATTTCAGACTTGGACGTGGCTAATTTAAATCAACTTGACACAAGCTAGAGTCAGCAGCGATGAGGGAGCCTCCACTGAGAAAATGCCTCCCTCCATAGGATGAAGCTGTAGGCAAGCCTACGGGGCATCTTCTTAATCAGTGATTCATGGGGGAGGGCCTAGTCCATCTGGGGAAGGACAACCCCAGAGCTTGTGGTCCTGGGTTCTGTAAGAAAGTTAAACCAGCCATGAGGAGCAAGCCAGCACCCCGCCACGGCCTCTGCGTCAGCTCCTGGTTCCAGGAGCCTGCCCTGCTTGAGTTCCTGTCCTGACTTCCTTTAATGATGAACCATGATATGGATATGTAAGTCGAGTAAACCCTTCCTCCCCAGTTGCTTTGGCCACTGTGTTTCATCACAGCCTTGGTCACCCTAAGACAGACTGTAATACTCACCTAGTGATCAAAGTCACGATTGTCTCTATGACTGTCACCATTTAGAGCTTAATATGAATGGAGTCACAGAAGGTGCCTACACTGAAGAGTGGCAGATCTAGCCTCATCTTCACAAAAAACTCTATACACAACTTATCTGAGAAATATGTGGAGATGAAATGTCACCTTCTGAATATTAGAGGCCATAGAATAAAGGAGCTGTGAACTATTTGAAAATGAGATCGGCAGGATAAATTCCTACTTGCAGCAATATGTATAGGAAACAGCCTCCACCAATATTTACCTCAGAAGAGAGAACTGGGAAGATAAGGACGTGAGCTAGGAAATGATCAAAACCTTTCTTTATGCTCCTAAAACCCCCAAATGCAACCATGTAGACAGTGGATCTCAACCTTCCTACTGCGGCGACCCTCTAATACAGCTCCTTTTACTGTCATGACGCCCAACCATAAAATTACTTTGTTGCTACTTCACAACTGTAATTTTTCTACCGTTATGAATTGTAATGTAAATATCTGATGTGCAGGATCTCTGATGTGTGACCCCTGTGAAAGAGTCGCTCAACCCCCCAAAAGGGTTGTGACCCACAGGTTGAGGACCACTGTGGAAGACTTCTACCAGTGTGTGTTCTCAAACTGGAGACAGCTGTTCCCTCATCTGCACCACAAGGCCACATCTGCACCACAGAAGCCTAGAAGTCACACCACTGGCTTCCTGCTCATTGCCAAAATCCTCCCAGAATTCATCACACGCACAACTGTCTCTGTGATTCCCGTGCCCACCAGGAATCACAGCTCTCCTCGATGATTTTACTGTGGTTTCTAGTCCTTTCTGGTTCATCACACCTTTTGTTCTTAATGCCATTATGATAAAAAAAAAAGCTAATATTTTATGTTTCCTGAGCATTTACACAGTATTTAAAACCAATAAAGAAGCCACCAAATGTCTGGTGGTGCTTTGCTCGATCTGTAAGCTAAGGGGCCACTCTGTTGCTGTCGGCCAGCTGCTGGCTCCTTTGGAAATGACCATGTGTCAGTGAGCATGGTGAGAGGGCACGGTATCTCAGGCACACTGGCATGGTCCCTTCCTTTTCCCTTTACGGAAACACCCATGGTATATAAGCTTTAGTGGAAAGCCACGGTTGCCTAAAGCTCTGTCCTCCAAGACAAACAGTGGAACTGACTCTGTTCTGAGTGGACCTTTAAGAGGGGTCTGGCCAGGGGCCTTGAAGTGACTTAAGGGTGCAGTGCTGCACTCAGACACCAGCTCGGAGGCTGTGAGGAGCATGGACCCTGGGAGCTAAGCTGGGACAGTCACCCTGACTCTCAACACTGTCAGCGGGGCTGGGTGGCAATCACCACCAATGGACACGTGGACAGCCCTCTCTAGCTGGAAGGAACAAGAAGAAATAAAAATGTCCTTGGGGTGCAGAGGATGCTGCTTGGAGAGCCTGGGCTGCTCACTCGGTCCTCCCTCCCCTCAGGCTCTCCAGCACCGCCTGAATGGCCACCAGCGGTGCACCATGACCCTCCTGGGAAAGAAAGTAAGTCACGTGGTGTCGCCGACACGCATGACAGGTTTCTCTCGATACTTACAAGGTTTTCCATGTCTGTCCGTGCCAGCATGTACGTCCTGACATTGGCGTTCTGGTGCAACAGAGTGTACAGGAGGAGCGTTGCCTGGTCAGACGTCTGCTGTTCACACAGGGTTGTGTACAAACTGTTAAAGTTAATCTGGAAGGTGTGCGGGACGGATGATGGGAACGGACTGCTGTCTGAAATACAGAAAATCAGCAGGAAAATGTAGAAACAGAGCATGTGAGGACTTTGAGTTGTGTATTTACACATAAATAGTTAAAGCACTTCAAATGGTAAACCAGGGCTGAAGCACTCACTAACACTATTAATTCATTTTTAAGAAAAATAGCTAAAATATCAACATATAACTTAGCTGGTTTTAAAATAAAATAAAAATCAATAAATGAAACACAAGCTAAGGCAACGGCTGTAAAACTTCTATAACTCCTTTTATTTAAAAGAAAGTTTAAGGGGTTGGAGAGAAGGCTTAGTGCTTAAAATGCAAACGACTCTGCCAGAGAACAAGTTTGCTGCCCTATACCGAGTTCAGGCGGCTCACAGCCACGTGTAAGTCCGGCTCCCAGATACCTTCTGGCTTCCATGAGCACTGCACGCACACAAGCCCATGCACACACTAAGACAAATACACACATGCATTTAAAAATAAACTCAATCTTAAAAAAAAAAACTAAAAATTTAAAAATAGCTCTACAACTGTTAAGAAACTTAGTGAAGTTTCTAAATGCTAAAAATTATAAATCATAGCTCAGTCACCTTGAAAACCTGAGTGAAGTTAAATTTAACTAATTGAGTGATTATTTTAGTTGTGTGTGCATGTGTGTGTGAGCACATACGTGTGTGTAGGAACGTACAGCGTGTGCACACACATGTGGAAGTCACAAGGCTTTGGGTATCTTCCTCCATCGCTCCCACTTTACCCTCTGAGGCAGCGTGAGGCTAATTACCTCAGCAGAGCAGCTTCTAGGCCCTGGCTCTGCCTCCTACCCTGTGCTGCTGGGGCTGCAGGCACACAGCTGCACCTTGTGTCTGAGTGAGGCTGACTGGAAAGACAGCGGATTCATTTGTCCGCAGAGGTAATCTCAAGGCATCAGCATCTAGGCCATGTGACATTATTGCTCCCTGCTCTTACCTAGATCCATAGTGAGAGCAAAAGATGTCGGGAAAGGTAAGGAAAATGTAAAGTTTCAGGAGGAAAGTGTGAGTCTGTTTGAAGTTTCAGACAAGAGCACAGAGGACAAATTATGTGTAACTGTTAAAGACCTCAGTGCATGCTCTCCACCTGGACATCAGGAAGGCTGTCCTGAGGGCAAGACCGACAAAGCCTCTGACTTGTGAACATGAAAATTCACTAGAAAGGGGGAGCTTAAACTTAGAACACTGCTGAAGGAGCCCTCTGCTCAGAAACACCAGGCAGGGAAGTGCTTCCCTAGCATCCGCACAAAGGCTGATGAAACTCGGTCCAGGAGCCCTAGGCTCTCACCTGGCCTGGCAGGAGACGTTCACCACACTGTGCCGGGTGTGTAAACATGAATGCCACACTGACAGGGTCAGCGAGTGCCGTACTCACAGTTCCAGAGTCCAGGCCACGTGTGACTGGGAGTGACTGAGAGGCCACTGCATGGAGTTGCAGTAAAGTCTAAGTTGCAGTCTAAGAGACCCCATGTCCTAACGAGCTTAAATTATCAACTTGATGCCACTCATGGTCACCTGAGCGTAAAGTACCCAGACAGCGACGAAGTGCCTAGATCAGGTTAGCTCTGCACGTCTGTAGGAACTGTCGTTACCGTTAACTGGTACAGAAAGATCAGGTTAGCTCTGCGCGTCTGCAGGGAACTGTCCTTACATTAACTGGTACGGGAAGATCAGGTTAGCTCTGCGCGTCTGTAGGGAACTGTCGTTACTGTTAACTGGTACAGGAAGATCAGGTTAGCTCTGCGCGTCTGTAGGAACTGTCGTTACCGTTAACTGGTACAGGAAGATCAGGTTAGCTCTGCGCGTCTGCAGGGAACTGTCCTTACGTTAACTGGTACGGGAAGATCAGGTTAGCTCTGCGCGTCTGCAGGGAACTGTCCTTACGTTAACTGTTACGGGAAGATCAGGTTAGCTCTGCGCGTCTGCAGGGAACTGTCCTTACGTTAACTGGTACGGGGAGATCAGGTTAGCTCTGCGCGTCTGCAGGGAACTGTCCTTACGTTAACTGGTACGGGGAGATCAGGTTAGCTCTGCGCGTCTGTGGGAACTGTCCTTACGTTAACTGTTACGGGAAGATCAGGTTAGCTCTGCGCGTCTGCAGGGAACTGTCCTTACGTTAACTGGTACGGGGAAGCCCACCACTGTGGGCGGCACACGCTGAAGGCGGCGGTCCTGGGAAGTGTAGGAACTCTAGGAAGGCGTGAGCTAGAGCAAGCCAGAGAACACGCTGGCGTGCAATGCAGGCTTCGTGGCTCCTGCCTGCAGGTCCTGCCCTGACTTTTCTAGTGATGGGTTGTGACCAGGAAGAGCCTCTCCAAGTTGGCTTTGGTCACAGTGTTGTATTGCAGCAACAGAATTAAACTAGAACATCACAGCATGGTGGGCAGACAAGGACTATAGGATGTCTGGTAAGGGAAGTCCCAAGAACAGGGTGCAGATGGCCCAGAGGCAGTACTTGCTCCAGGTGGCAGGGCCGGAGCCATCCAAACGCCCCGGCTGTGTCACAAAGAGCACAGGTGCCAGGAACGGTGACGCAAGGGGCTGTGTTGTCTTCCAAGTCTGCAACTTGGTTTTGAATTTACAGGAGCTCACAGCTGCGAGACTGTCTTGAGTTTTGAATTTGAACTGTAGAGTTGTTAGCAGTGTTGGAATTGTTAGAAACTGTGGGACTCAATGCATTGTGATTACAAGGAGGCCATGAGCCAATGGGGAAGGTGGAAGGCTACAGCTGGGAATGCATGTATTTGGCTGTCAAGCTGAGAAGGGTGAAGCTGTAATGGTCAGTCTTGATGAGATTAAGAATACCGTAGGAACAGAGCTGACCGTGCCTGTGAGGGGTATCTAGATCAGGTTAGCTGAGGCAGGAGGAGCAACCGTACACACTGGCAGTCCTGTTTCTTGGGCCAGGGTCCCAGAGTAAATAAAAGCACAGTAACGCCAGGCAGGAGACAGCAAGGCGAGCACAGGCCCAGCACCCTCTGCTACGAGACTGCAGATCCAATGCAACCAGCCTCAAGCTGCTGCTGCCCCAGTTCCTGCAGAATGGATTGACCCGGGAGCCACCCATGAGCGAGACTAAACCCTCCTGTCAGAACTTGCTATCTGTCTGTCACAGAGAAGAGATAAGTAAGTAATACAGCAATCATTACCTAATTTTACAGGACTCGCAGGAGAAGAGTCTAGACACAGCAGTTCTTTACAGTGAGAGCAGAGTAGAGTGCTCCCTAGCCCCTGCTGTACTTGAGTTCACTGATGTAGCAGTGTTCTCTGTGTATCCACAATACCTCCACAGGCCAAGCCGCCAAGTGGCAGGAAGGAGCTGCTGTACGGATGGTTTTATTGTCCCTCATTCACTCTGTACCACACTGAGTCATTATTCAGCCCAGCTTTGGAAATAATGAAAGAGAAGCTCAGAGGGATTTAAGTACATTTCCCAAGTACCCTGAGCAAACCCAGACTAACCTCTACGTTACATTGCTTCTCCTGGTAACAGCCATGGCTGGTGAATCTAGACTACAGCAAAAGCTCTTTAACTTCTTAAAAACCCCCTGAGACAGAGATTATAGTCTACCTGACTCTGGTGGCAGGGCCTAGAGTTGCTGTGCTACTTAATCGGTCTCCTAGAAAGGGGACAGTCATGGTTCCATTCTGAAGTGTCGAGTGGGGCCAGTCCTAACCCCAAATGAGCCTCTGGCCCAAGTGGCAAAAGCAAGATCAGCAAACACCATACAGCGAGTCCTTGCCGTGGTTTCCACTCTGCTCCTGCTTGGCCCTTATGTAAAGCACTGTGTGATGGTGTAGCCATACTGCAGACACCACCACTGAGGGCTCCTGAGAGTACACAAACTGCTAAAAATCTCACCCTAAAATGACAAGGCTGTGGTATGAACCCAGGTCAGCTCAGCTCCAAAACGAATTTTCTTAGCCATTAACACTGTCACTAAGAAACTGAGTACAGTAACAGAGCAGAAAACCACACGCGAGTTCCCAGAGTTGCCATTTCCATCCACTGAGCTGAACTGACTCCCACTTGCACTGTGGCTTGAATGATGTAAAATCTTAGCTGCCAGTGCAGTAGCGGGACTTCTAGGAACTGATTCAGGCATGAGCGTTCCTCCATCGTGAGGGGGATTAGGCCTTGATAAGGTAGGCTCTGTGCAGCAGTCACACTTCAGCCTTCCATCCCTCCTCCCATGCAAGAACCCAGCACTCATGGCATCGCCTTGGGAGTAGAGATGGGCCTCACCTCAGCAACGCTGAGCTCGGTGGGCTCGATCATCTGCATCCCAGTCTCTAGCACAGCAAGAAATAAATCTGGGTTCTCTACCAACTGCCTGGAGCTCGCAGTTCTTTTTTACAGCAGCACAAATGGATGAGGACGACACATTTTTTCAGAAGTGAGAAAGGCAGGTGTCCTGGTCACCTTAATCCTCTGACTGGGAGCAGTTAGCACAGGCCAGGAGAATAGAGGCACCAAGACTCAGACAGCATCACAATCCTGCCGAGAACGTCACTTCCTGCTCATACTCACGAGTGCAGGACCTACCCTGGCCACCCAAGCACCTATCCCAGGACCCTTCCTTTCAGAGCACAAACTGCTGATTCCTAGTTCCCAGCTATGGTGGCAGCATGGGGCGACAGTCTGCTTTAGGGGTGGGAGTTATAGCCCCAGCACACACTCCTCCTCCTTGCTCTAAGAAACAGTTACTGGGGCAGAGTCGCAACTTCCTCCTCCTGTCAACCATACTGCTTTCCTACGTCATAGGCAGGGCAAGGAGACTGCAAGACAGACAACCCAAAAAAGCCCCTGACAACAAAAAGTTTGTTTATTTCTGTTCTAGTATTTAGTCCTAGAAAACTTTAACTAAATAACAGACTTCGGAATTTTAAAACAGCTTATCATATAGGTTTCACGGGCTGATTCTGATCCCTAACATTGAAACTCACACTACTCTGATTGTCTCTGAAAGTCATGTAAAGTCAATAGATATAAAGGACCACAGAATTCCTCTAAGACTTATTTGACCTGCCTGAGAAAACACATTCCAAGTCTAAGTGACACTCGTCACAGGAACTACGCACCAATAAACAGAATGGAGACCAGGAGCCTCCGTTTACTAAGAGTCACTGGAGGGAAACCACCACGAACCTTGCGTGTTCTTGAACGACGTGACGGCCTGTCTGTAGGGGTTGGGGATGTCTGGGGCATCCGTCAGGTTCACCAGCACCAACAGCAGCAGGAGACTCTGGTTGGCCAGAGGGGAAGTAAGTTCGGGAGAGGCGGCTTTGCTGCCCGCTCCGCCTAGCGTGAAGACGGTCCAGAGACCAGCTTGGAAAGAGAACAGACAGTTAGGACTATGCCGTCAACTACGTAAGTGTCCTATACATTCATGCCTAACACTCTGAAGTACGTTTTTAATGAAAAACAAGTTCATTATTTGAGGATTCTAATGATTGTGTACACACACGCACACGCGCACACACACCACGGCCACCAAAGACTACATAGTGCCTTACTAATGTGATTTCACACTGTTTCCATGTTGAAATGAGGTATATTTTTATAGATGAGGTTACGGTATCATCACCATTATTTTCACCAGTTTCTTTTGACTTTTAAAATACAGCTCTAGACGCTGTAAAATTCTGTTACTTATATTCCTAGTGGACAAAGCTGCTCTAGGGCAAATGTCCTAAAGAGGAGATGAACATGATTGAAGGAAAAATCCAAATCCCATGCTCCCCCAGACCGAGAGTGAGAGGATGCAAACTCTGCGTGGACCCACTTCCTTCACTGAGCACTGTGCTCCCTCCAGAAACATCAAAGGAGGGAAACCATGTTTTCGGAATTGTGGAGGGGCTCACTATTGGTGGGCAATATGACTGAACACACACACAGCACAGCACTGCAGCCACCAGCCGGTCACAGGGAACGAGCACTGTACAGTCGAGATCCCATCACGCCGCAGATGTAAGATACACAGTAGATTGGAAAGAGAACACTAAACTCCGGTGTAAACAATAAACTGTTATTTGGTAACGTGTTTGCCTGGAAGACATGAGGAACCATGCTTGGTGTTCAGAACTTATCTTACCCCTGGGGAGAGGGGACAGGAGAGCCTCTGGGGCTCACTGTGCAGCAGCTTGGACCACTTCACTTGGTGATTTCCAGGCCAGTGACCGGCCCTACCTCAAAAATGTTAATTTAGGGGGGAAAAAAAGGTGGCTCGCAGATGAGGAATGATGCCTGAGTTGGAATTCTGACCAACAGAGACACATGTCTCTGCACATGAAAACACACACACACACACACACACACACACACACACACACACACACACACACACAGCACAAATCACCAAAGAATAAAATGTCTCATGTGTTTTCACATTGTTTCTATGCTAAAATGAGATATTTTGAACATATAAGCTTGAAGCATCATTATAATTATTTTCACCAGTTTCTTTTCATGTTTAACTGTAGACATTGTAAAACTCCATGTTAATTATATCCCCAGTGGAAAAGTTTCTGTGGCAACCACCGCATTATCGAGCCCCTCTCTGGCTAATGGGTGCTGCACCAGCTCTGCCATGGAGAATCAGAAGCCCTGCTCCACCTCGAGCCAGTCAGCATGGCTGCCACTAAGAAAACAAGTAGCAACAAACAGAGGAAGGAATGACACTCACGGAGCAGTGACGCACTGCTGGTGGGAGTGGGAATTAGTCCAGCACTGTGGAAATCGGCAGGGATCTGACCTACTGCATCGCCAAGCTGCATCACCCCCGAGTGTACACTAAAGGACTCAAACTCAACAAGCCAGAAACACTCACACATCTGTTTACAGCAACAGTCAGGGGTCAAGACACAGAATCAACAGAAAAATCACTAAAGAAAATGTGGTATTACTCCGTCATGTGCAATAAAACAGTATCACCAGCAGGGAAACAGATCCAAGTGCAGATCATCATAGTAAGTTGGACTTAGACAGGTTTTGTAAGGTACATTAAAATCACATATGTGTACGGGACGTGGAAGTCGAAGTGAGATTGTTTTGGGGGATGGATAAGAATGGTAAAGGGGGGATGACAGGGAGTAAGGACAGATGTTAAAGTTCATAAAATATCTGTATTTGGAAAGTCTATGAACTGCATCACTGTGCACAATAACATACACCAGCAAATATTCACTTACATCAAAGCCCTCCTAGACACGTGATAAACAATGAAAAGTAGACATAATTCCAGCTATTTTTTAATAAGCTTTTAAAGATTTATTTATTTATTATGTATAAGTACACTGTAGCTGTCTTCAGACACACCAGAAGAGGGCATAAGATCCCATTACAGATGGTTGTGAGCCACCATGTGGTTGCTGGGATTTGAACTCAGGACCTTTGGAAGAACAGTCAGTGCTCTTAACTGCTGAGCCATCTCTCGAGCCCCCATAATTCCAGTTATATCAGTAACAAACACAATGTTTAGGAACACTTAGCCAGTATGATGGCTCAGCAGGTAAAGGAGAGAAAGAAAGAACAAAGGAGGAGAAGACGGAGAGAACGGGACGTCTCCAGTGGTCGTGATGGACCAGTGGCACGTGCCTGAGTAAAATGGCTCCTGAGGTCACTAGTCTATGGGAGCAGAAATAACCCAGGAAGATTCAAACAGCAAGTATTTGGGGAGCACAGTTGGGGAAGTAGCCAGTCTAGTGTTAAGAGGTAATCCCCGGGCTGGGGATTTAGCTCAGTGGTAGAGCGCTTGCCTAGGAAGCACAAGGCCCTGGGTTTGGTCCCCAGCTCCGAAAAAAAGAACCAAAAAAAAAAAAAAAAAAAAAAAAAAAAAAAAAAAAAAAAAGAGGTAATCCCCCAGGAACTGTGCAGCCTACTAAAGAAATCATGGTTTGAGACTCATTCATTTGAAGCTGGAGGGGGGGACAAGCATGATTCATATCATTTTACAATTGGACCCAATGTGGGGCTTGAACCCACAACCCTGGGATTAAGAGTGTATCAAATAAGCAAGCCAAGCTCTAGGATGGCTGCAATCAAATCTCTCCAATCCTTTGCAGTTATACAGTTTTGTGTGGTCCAGTTGTTTTTGGCCATTGTTGTTTAACATATGGTGAGTGTGAGCTGTAACTTGTTACTGCCTCTTTAAAACTTTTTAAATAAGTTTAATTACTAGGGCTCACACAGTGGACAGAATTGACTTCCACAAGTTTTCCTCTGAACTCCACATTCAGATGCACACATACAAATAAATAAATGTAAAAAATGCCCAACAATGAGCCTAAATAAAACATGTAAGATGTTAAGGCTGACATATACTGAACTTGACTGAATGCTACAGAAAATCTGAATTACAGCAGAAACACTTATAAATAAAAAGATACAATATGCAGAAGTGTAAAGTCTGTCACTAAGAGAATCTAAACTTCAGCACATCATCTATAAAAATACTAACATGATATTAGCACACAGAAGTGAGGGAAAGGAAACACTCAGACTCATCTCAGGACGATCTCCCACTCACGAAGCTGCATTTCTGTGAAGCCTCAATCATTTAAAAAGGATAGATTTCGCAGTAGACAAAAATGTCTGACTACTGCAGAAGCTCTCTAAAATGTAAACATGTATGAAAGTGACCTAAATAAAGTTTTCCGATAATAGGAAAACAATGCCTTCCAGACACCAAATGCTTCCAAGTAAACTCTCCACTGCCTGAAACACAATGGCCAGAGGACTGTGGGATCTCCCAACTTCGCAGGCAATTGCCAAGGCTATTTCTGCTCCCCACGACCTGATGGTAAAGCCCATTGCTGAAGACTACACTGACGCCATCAAGTACAGGGATCTCAGCTGGTACCTAGCTGTAGCAGCTTCACGCCTACTGATGAGTGTTAACAGTGCTGAAGATCCTCTAGATGCTTCAGGAGAAAAGTAGTCATGAAGACCACCCTACTACAACCCTGTGACCTACAAACAGTGGCCTTCCTCCAGGCTGGACTGATGCAGCCAGTCACACAAATGCGTGGCAGTATCCAGCCTCTCTTTGACTGGATCTAAGGGCCTCTGCATAAGATAGAAGCCATGCTTGGCACTGCTGAAGTGAAAAGAACCAGAGCGGGGTAAGCCCTGGGCCTGGGGGAACCTAACTATTATGACAGTCTATTACGATAAAGGAACGTACAACGCGACTCCTCCTAACGACACCCTGTAGATCAGGGCCTCGCTCAACACACTAGACTGGCTTCTCGCAGAGACTCACAACAGGACAACGTGCAGAGTGTGACAGACTTTAGAACACTCAGGCTTAAATGAGACATCTTCGAAGCTCTTCCCCTCAGGGTTCAAAGAGCCATGCAGAAGAAAAGGTGGAAGATGCCAAGATCCAGAGGTGGAGATAAGTCCAAGGAAAGTGTCGTCCACACAGTAGGACCGATGCACATATGAACTCACAGCTGTGCAGCACACAGATCTGCACAGAGTCAAGCCACACAGGTCCCAGCACTGAGAGGGAAAGTCAACTATCGGCTATGAACTCTAACCAAGAGGCTCTCTGCAATTGATACCCATGGGCAAAGGGAAGATCAGCTTTCTCCAGTGGAGTGTCACTGGCGTATCGACCACACTCCAGGGTAAACCCCGCACCCAGGAGCAGTTGTCCAACACAAAACTAACTCAGTGGCTTATTTGAGGACTTTTTGTTTTGTTTTGCTATTTTTTTCCTTACTGGTTTTGTTGTTACTTTATTTTGATTGTTATTTGTGGGGGATGTTTTGGGTTTATTTGTTTGTTTGCTTTTGTGAAGGAATAGAGAGCTAACATGAAGTTGGGTGGGTACAGAGATGGGGAAGATTTGGAAAGAATTAGGGAGAGAGAAAATGTGTCTAAAATTTTTACATTAGAAAAAAATGAAAACAATAGAATTTAGACCCTTTGGTATACCATGTGGAACATAGAAACCCTCATTCGAATATTACTGAGTAGAAGGGAAAAACCTCAAAAACAAGACTTGTAAACAATAACACGTCACACTTGTCACAGAACACTTGCAGTGTGCTAACGGGTGATGCCAGGTCACGGAGAAGAGGGCAAATGAAGGCAGTTTCCATGCACTGGCTGTCTAGAGCATCACTCATAGCACAGATGCCTTCTAACAGAACTGCAGCAATTACAAACCAGCAAGGACAGCAGGAAGAGGATGGAAACTCTTGTTCTCCACCCAGAAAATGTGATGCAATGTACAGTGGAACTATGAACACAGCCCTCTATAATTTTTATTTAAACAACTTTTAAAAAGGAGGAAGAGAGGCAGGGAAAGGAGGAGAGGAAGACTTGGCAGATACTGGGGAGAGAGGGATAGAGTCAGGGAGGGTGTGGCTAGGTGTATGCCAACTTGACATATAAGCTAAAGTTACCTGAAAGTGGGAGCCTCAACTGAGCAAATTCCTCCACAAGATGAGGATGTGGGCAAGCCTGTGAGGCATTTTCTTAACTGTGGGTGGTGCCATCCCCGGGCTGGTGGTCCTGGGTTCTCTAAGAAAGCAGGCTGAGCAAGCAAGTAAACAGCACTTCTCCATGGCCTCTGCATCAGCCCCTGTGTCCAGGTTCCTGCCCTGTGTGAGCTCCTGCCCTGACTTCCTTCAGTGATGAACAGTGCTGTGAATAATAAACCCTTTCCTCCCCAAGGGCTTCACCACAGCAACAAAAAACCTGACTAACACAGGAAAAGGCAGGGAATCTGGCAATCATTTTGGAGGTAAAAATCAGCAAGAGAAGCTAGCTCAGAGGTTAAGAACTCTTTCTCTTCTTACTGAGGATCCAGGTTCAGTTCCCCTCATCTATTTGAAGACTTCCAACTGTCCATAATTCACGTTCCAAAGGAACTGACATCATCTTTTGGCCACACTGGGCAACACACACACACACACACACACACACACACACACACACACACACACACACACACACACACACGGTGTGGATATTTATATGCAGGCAAAAAATTAATCCGTGTAATATAAAACAGTCTTTTTAAAATCATTAACATGTTATTGACTATATCTTTTTGACAGGGTAACTATATATTTTTATCTATGTACACATCTGCCATTTTACTTAGTTATTACAATAGGCAGACATTACCTTTTAAGAAACATCATTGCTAACAAATGCTTCTGTACAGAAATGAAAAATATTATACAGTGAAATAAGCAATTGTATTTCTCTCAACTCACTATGGTAAGCCATTTTAATCCTTTACACTATAAACTGCTCAATGGAGAAATCTGTTACATTGTAATATTTTACATTTTATGGAATATACAATATAAACTATTTCACAGAGTGCAGGTCAAGAACTAGATAGAATGTTTGTTCTCTCAGAGGACCCAGAGGTTTGACTCCCAACATCCACTCGGCAGCTCATAACTGTAACTCCAATTCCATGAGATCAGATACTGTCTTCTGACCTCCACAGGCAGCCAACATGTATGTGGTGTACATACATGCAGGCAAAATACTCACATACATAAATCTAAATTTTTATATTGATATAAACATTATGATACATATGTAATTTCTCACCAAATTGTAAACACAAACATCACAAATCTTTAATCTTTAAAAGATTTAAAGTATGTTCACAACTGTGTACAAGCTGTGTGCACCTGTGTGCAGGTGCCCCTGGGGTCAGGTGTTGGGTCATGTAGAGCAAGTGTTACAGGTATTTGTGAGTCAGCTGACATGGGTGCTTGGGACCAAACTGGGGTTAACTAGTTAGTCATCTCTGCAGTCTGTCTAACTTATTCTATCACTCATTTCAATGGTTTTAGCTATTGACTTTTGAATATTATTATGAAGGGAGTACACACCCTCCCCTGAAGTTCAGAAGTCCCCAGAGGGTGTGAAGGGAGTCTTTGTTTTCATCCCTGGTGTAGGTACAGTAAAAGCTGAGGCTCAGCTAACGGCGCACCCTGTGTTTACTGCAGGGAGCATTTGCAGAGGATCATCTCTCATTAGGACAATTTGGGTACCAACTAAGTGACAACTACAGATTGTAAGTTTAATGCATTCGAAGCTTTCCCTGGTATAATTCATGGCACAGATGAGAAAACTAAACCTATGTAGGAAGTACAGGCTGTGCGACGGCTCCGAGGGCTGCTGCCTGTGCTTACTGCCAAGAAGCCGTTATAACAGTCAGGTACATGTCATTTACAAGGCTTTAATAGTTCCTGCCTCTCCCCAAAAGCAGCAGCCTGAACAGGAAGCCATTGAAGAGAACCTTTAAAAGTGATAGGATGCTGACACTAGCTCCCCACAGTTGATGGCTTCGGCAGGAGTGCACGAGGGGAGCCACACAGTTCTGCTGAGGGGACGGGCCATTGAGAGTCTGGCCATGCTCGGGGAGTAGATAGAATAACAAAAATTGGATCTGTTTTTTTTTTATTTTTAATGTTTATGTTACATTTTGAGGGGAAAGAAGGCGGTCACAACAGTAGGGATGGACATGGAAGGACTGGGAAATGAGTGTGAGCAGGATGCATGCTGGGAAATTCCCAAAGATTCAATAAAAAACAGTCTGCTGAAAAAAAAAAAAAGAAAGAAAGAAAAAATTGAAACTTATCCTGCGGTTTCACACGAGCTTTTGATCAAGTTGAAGTAGTTGGTGTATTAAAAAAAAAAAAAACTTTAATAGTAAAAATTTTTTTTAAAAAGTCAGAAGCAAATTTCCCCTTTGGAACTGGTTCCTTATCGATGACATATCTGTGGAGTTTAGGTCACTCTTGTCCACCCAGAGTCTGCCTAAGACCATTCACAAGTGTGCCCATCACTGTACCAGGACCGCAGGCAGAGAAAACAATTAGAAAATTCAACCCACAGCAAAGAGAACCCCCAAAGCCTCTTCAAGATACAACCTAAGCTGGTTTTGGATTTCCCTCACTGCTGCTCATCTTCGTTACCAGGAGAAACAGGAGCAGACTTCCCTGGATGAACTGGACAAAGAAAACAGATTCTTTTTCAGGATGGCTTCTTCAGTCCCCTTTCACGCTTTCAAACTGTTTCCAGGAATCTGGGAGCTTCTAATAGAGGGATACACACACACACGTGTACACACACACACACACACACACACACACACACACACACACACACACCACATATACACACTACATACACATGCATACTCCCAAACATATATACACTACATACACATGCACACTCCCAAGCATATATACACTACATTCTCAAACACACTCACATGCACATACACATTCACATATGCACTCACACACACATTCACTCATATGAACACACATGTACACATGCCCTCTCACACACGCACACGCGCACACACACGCGCACGCACACATTCACATACATGCACGCGCGCGCACACACACACACGCACATTCACACACACACACACACGCACTCTCACATTCACACACACACACACACATGCACGCACGCACGCACGCACACACGCACTCCCACATTCACACACTCTTGCTCAGTCGCTCCCCACCGTCTCTCTGGTGACTTGCGCTCACAGCTGCCTTTCCTCAGAGGGTGGAGGAGTGAGCTTACCACTGCCTACATTGTATTTGAACTGGCCCATGATATTGGACCGTACTTCTTCCAAAAGCTCACTTCTTGTAGACCCAAGCCTCTGATCTATGACCAAGAACCTTAATGGAATTGCATTTTCCTGTTGGCAAAAAGAAAAAGAGAAAATTCTCTTTACCAGAAAAATGAAGGAAAGCTACAGAGTGTTTCCTTCTGTTCCTAGGGCCAAATTAAGGAAGGTTCCCAGTGTTTTTTAAAATTATAGTCCTTGGGTCTTCCAAATAAGCTCTGAAAGTAAAATTAAGCTAGCAAAAAGTAAAAAATTCAAGTTAACTAAAATAAATAAATAAATCTCTGGCTGGAGAGAGCTCAGCGGTAAGAGCTCCTAGTGCTGTTCTAGGAAGTCGGAGATCACTTCTGAACCCCGCAGCTCACAGTTCCAGACTTGACACTCTTCTGGCCGCTGTGGGTGCCCACAGACACATGAACAAGGAAAAAAAGTCTTAAAAACAGAAAAAAGGCCTCTACTCTTGAGTTCCAAGTTAAATATATTTATTCTCAACGGCCCAGGTCTGACAGATGGGAACACTGAGAACCCCACACACATCAAGGAAGAAAAAGGCTGGCTTATCAGCTTCTGGGTGAGAGGCAGATGAGAAGCCACTGCTGTGGATGACGGCAGCGTCACAGAGAGAAGGTGACAATGTGCTGGAATGTCACAGACGGGGTAAGGTAAAACCTGAGTGCAAAACCACTAAGAGTCCTACCCACAGGACAAGCCCATGGCTCTCGCGGAGCTCAAAGCTAGCTTCAGGCATAGCTGAACCTGGATCTTTTGGAGGTGAGGAGAGATGGGTGAGCAGAGGGGAGGTGCTCCCTGAATCAGTGAGCTTCAGCTCGGTACCACCTTGACAGGACACCTATACCTTACAACTGAGTTAGGGGTCGGGGTGGGTGGGAGACAGCCTCAGGGTGGAATGAGGCCTGGGAAGCAATGCGGAAGCAGACCCTGACATGCAAGAGGTGCACATGGCAGGCCAGTCACAACAAAGTGTGCAGGGAAGGCATCCTGCACTCAGGGCCTAGGTGGATCAAACTCTGGAAACCATCTGCCGGGGTCTGACTGCAGCAGGGTCTGAGAACTTGGAAGCTCCTGCAGACTACTGACTTGCAGAGGCTCGCACCTCCAGAAAGGTAATCAGTGCATACGAGGCTGAGAAAGTCTGAAGACAGCACGGAAATCTGCCTGCATGGGTTTCCGTGCTGTCACTGCCTCCCTCACTCCTAGCAGACTTGGGAAATGTCCCCAACCACAACATTACCCACAAAGGTTCTGTGGTGGTTTGGATGAGATGTCCCTCAGAGCTTGGGCATTTGAACTCTTAGGCAGGCCCCAGACAAACTAGGATTAGGAGGTGGTGTGGCCTTATCAGAGGAAGAATGTCACTCACTGGGGGCAGACTTTGACAGTCAATCCAGTTTGCTCTCTCTGCTTCCTGTTTGGGGGTCGAGATGTGAAGCCTCAGCTCTCGGTTTCCAGCTTTTGTCACCATGCCTGCCTGCTGCCACACTTCCCACTGTCATGATGGATTCTTATCTATAAGGTGTCTTGGTCACGGTGCTTTAATACAACAGAAAAGTAGCTAAGGAAAACTAAGGGAGGGGCTGGCAGAGGCCTCCTGCTGACAGGCCTGACCATGTCTGCTGAGGAATGTGGAAGGCTTTGGGACTCTGAGATAGTAAAAGCAGTTGAACACTAAGAGGAACTTGATGGGCCACCCTAGTGGGCTCTTGAGAGACTGGGCTGAAAGCAATATGACTGTGGAGGCCCAGCTCACCAGGTTTCAGGGGAGAACTATATTAGCAAGTGGGTTAATGATCATTCTTGTGATATTTTGACAAAGACTGTGGCTGCTTTCTGACCTTGTCCCAAGAACTTGTCTAATGCTAAATTGTAAATAACACCTAACTCCTTTAGCAGAGGAGATTTTAAAACAGCCCAAACTAACATGATTATAGTAATCACTCTCATGCAGGTCTACAATGAAAAGGGGAGAGCTGGGCAGAAAGGACAACAAACGTAGCTTCAGGGGGAAAAACAGTACCAGGAACCTCAATGCAGCAGCCAAGGCTGGCACTGAAAGAAACATGGAGGTGAGACCAGCATGGAAATGTAAAGACCATGTTCGTAGCCCACATTCAGACATAAACCAATACACATCAAAACACAAGAAATAAGCAAAAAGTTGGATGGTTTTAAACTGTGATAATACACTGTAATAAATAAAAAAAAGTGAACTATGATCCACATAAAATATTGATAATAAAAATAAATAAAATAAAACAAATAAAAACACAAATACAAAATCCATTCCATGGGATTCTGTGACTGGAGTTCAAACACAGACAAAGCAAATCTGCAAAAGCCATTACTAGAGGGGAGAAGAGGATGGACAAAGAGGAAGCCTTAACAGACATCATGATGAAGCCCATACTTGGTGTGCACACTGAAAACAGTCTATAGTTTTATCAGTAGGGATTGTGGTTTCTTTGCTGGTGGAAAGAAAAATCCCTAGAAAGTGGGTAAGAAAAGATTCTGGTTACACTAGAACCATTTAACTTAACTCTGCATGCTGATTTCATGATAATTAATTGAGCTAAACGCTAATAATCTGTGCTCTTGCTCATGTTACACTTGCAAATGTCTTTTCCCAGCCAGGTGTGGTGGCCCATGTATTTAACCCCAGCACTCAGGAGGCAGAAGCAGGTCATGTCTGAGTTCACAGCCAGCCTAACACGCAGTACAGAGTGAGTTCCACGACAGCCAGGACTACACAGGAAACCCTGTCTTGAAACGGCTCCTTAAGCACCCGCACTTAAAAGTATGCATTCAATGCACAGTGCAGAGCACCACCCCTGCCCAGCTATGTCTAGACTCTCGGTTTTCCTACACACCTCTCCTGTCCCCAGCTGTCATACTACAGACCGGTGGCATGCAAAACCGTCCAGATGTGGTCCCCTCAGAGCAGACTTCCCTTCTTCACTGTGGTTTAGTTACTATGCATCAAAATAATCCATCACTGTTTTTATTATAGTGAATAGGAAAATAGCAAGGCTTTCAATTTTCAAGTTTTACAGCTTAATTTTTGTGGTATGTAAAAAAATGCATGTGAAATTCTTTATTTTTGCCAAATAAAAATCAAGATTGAAGTCTGAATTATTTATAATTTTGCTATAAACAATTAACATACTAATTTTATATACTAAGAGATGTAAAGAATAATTAAGTTTAGTAATACCCATACGCAGAAAGAATCAATTTAGAATCTACAAATAAAAGTTTTCCACTCTCAAATCTTAAACGACCTGCTTATGTTGGCATTCACATATTACTTAGGAAGAGTGCACACTAACCAAAGGCCTCCAGACGTGACAAAGCACTCCTACTGTTAGGTCATTTCTCTGCATTGCCTCCAGATGTAAAGAAAGGCCAGGACCGGTTCCATGTGAGATCGCTGAGGGCAAAGGTAGAAGGACCCCAGGAACCACTGCAAGGGAGAAAGAAGGCTGGAGCTTTCTCCAAAGCATGCCGGTTATGCCGGTAATGGCAGGAAGACAGCCTCTGAAGCGTGCTGAGCCAGGCCTTAACACAGGCACCTACAGCACCATCTCTGCATAAGGCAGGACTAGGACTAGAGCTGGAGAGGCGCTGTGAACGAGACGCTTTGAATGGGAAGACACAGATAGATGTTGTAAAAAGAAGATTTATAAGTACTGAATTCAGAGTTACCAGGACATGAACGATCAGTGAATGAAAACAATGTGTAGTAACTATGTAACATGGAGGAGAGTGAATGCAGGGTTTAGGGTTGTGCTCATCCTGACAGCACTGAATGAACAAGCAGGCTTACCAGCAGACACAAACAGGCCAGAGAGGAGGCTTGTTTCTTTATCGAGGATCACAAGAGCAGAAAGCATCACCAGGCTGACACTGGCACCCGCCCCCAGTCCATCTGTCAGACAGTCATTGCTGCACGGCACCCCATGTTTCCTGAGAGAAGAGTGGGAGCCCCGCCAGACACGTGAGGACAGGGCCCCCACTCCCTCCTTCCCTTCAGCATAACGAAACCCACTCTGGTTTGGGGAGTTTGTAACACTGCCCAGGCTTAATTAGCTCTCAGAAAGAAAAAAAAATCTACTTAAACCACAGAATTTTTCTAAAAATGTTGTGCACTGAAATCAAAGATTGAAAAAGGTTAACCATCTATGTACAAGCAAACACAAGGGCTTAAGAACCAGCAGAACTGACCCTGGGTACCAGCGTGGGCTTGTTTACCATCTTTGTTATAGGATAAAAACAAGAAAACATTACCAAGTCTCTGTTTCCCATCCATTTCCAAGACCCTGAAACAGACTTACCCACCTTTGTTAATAAGAAACACAGTCCTGCATGACAGGGCTTCTCAAGGCACAAATGATGCTATCAAGTCACCATACTTAGCAAACACTTAAAAATGTACCCAAGTTTTTATTAATATTTTTTTATCAAACACAGTCTTTGTATTAATAGCAGAATTTTAAATACTTTAAATTTTTATTAATCTCATCTAT
Source organism: Rattus norvegicus (assembly GCF_021556685.1). Classification (NCBI taxonomy): domain Eukaryota; kingdom Metazoa; phylum Chordata; class Mammalia; order Rodentia; family Muridae; genus Rattus; species Rattus norvegicus. The sequence continues at coordinate 70,741,884 of NC_141551.1, read as the reverse complement.
TGAAAAATGTTAACATGCAGGTCTTATCAGAATAGCAATGCATCATTAAATTTATAAACCATCACTTAAATCAGAGGTGTGCTTTAACAGATTCCACTGATGGGATAGACAATAAAACTTAAAGAGCGCCTCACTCAAGGGGCCAGGGGTGGGGTGGAGTGAGCAGAAAGAAGGAAAGTTAAGGTGAAGACAGCAGCATCCTCACAGCTAATGACACACACATTATCAGAGAAAGCTCCCTAAGGGTCAGCATTCAGCCAGCTTTCCAGGGGAACCCCTCCAACCCGCAGGGTTCCGATCCTACTCACACACTGATTCACACGCTCGTGCAGGCTCTCAACCATGGTCGTTCCTCTGTCCTTCCTGCTCCACAGACCCACACCAGAGCAAAGGCAACTTCACACAGCTGCAAGTGCTTGTTTGGCTGTGCCGGCTCTGCCCGCCCTGGCACTGCATTTACTTTTCTTGACTTCACCTAATGGATGGCCCTTACTAGGCATTGGCCCCTTGTGCTTCATTCCTTCAGCAAACACTACGTTACCTCCTGGAGGTCTTGCTCAGATTGCCCCGTTATGTAATAAGTTGCTGTCACTATATTCAAGATGCCTATAATTTTTATAAAGATTTATTACTCATGTATGTAGGTCTATGCCCTAACACAGGAGATACAGATGATCGTGAGCCACCATGTGGATGGTGAGACTCTAACCTGGGCCCTTCAGAAAAACTGCAAATGCTCCTAACCACGGATCCATCTCTCAAGCCTAGAGCTTTGAGAGAAAAATACAGAGAGTGGTATCATTATAGTGCGATACAGTAAGTTTCTGTAGGGAGCCTTCACCGGAAAGCTGCTTATAATCTACGTGGGGGACGGGGTCTGCAAGCCGCCCCCATGCATAGACCTGCACTTTCAGCTGTAGCTGTGAATTCCAGAGAGGAAGAAAGTAAGGCCAGGTTACACAGCCTGAACAACCAGAAGGACAACAAACAGGCCACAATTCAAGTCCTTTCATCCTTTCCTATACTCCCCACACAGGTCACATAGCCCAGAACAGAGGTATCTAGATGCGCCCTGAGGGTTTAGCCAGTAAGCTTCCCTTCTCCAACATCCTTTCCAGAAAATGATATTTAATCTCTGGTCCACCCCGAGAAGGTGGTATGCACCATTTTCCACAATGAACAGTCAACAAACAGTTTGGAACCAAGGACTGTCTCATTAAGAACCACCGTGGAGGGGTTAGGTATTTAGCTCAGTGGTAGAGCGCTTGCCTAGCAACCGCAAGGCCCTGGGTTCAGTCCCCAGCTCCGAAAAAAAAAAAGAAAAAAGAACCACCGTGGAGAGCACGGAGGAAGCCTTCATCTACAGAGCCTAAGTCTCCTGAAGAAGGTCCTCTGCACTCCTGGACAATCAGCCATTAAGCTAAGGACAACTGCAAATGAGCTCAGCCAGAGTTCCCATTCTCCCAGCCCTGGGATCATCCTCAGCCATGGGCCCCCACCAACGTTGCCAATTCCCCGTGAACCAGCAACGCCTGGATGTCCGGGAGTTTGGGAGACCCTGGTCCCAGCCTCATTGCAGGCCCGTGGTCCCCCAATCCTTCGTTCCCGACTCCTTTGTGCAGTTTTCCAGCAGTGACTGAATACCTGGGAGCTTGGGAGCCCCAGCTTCAGCCTCCCATGTTAGACTGCAGTTTTCCCACCCCCTTGAGCCCAGCACCCAACAATGGCGGCTCAGAGTGAAATCTGCCTGACATCTCCACATTCATCAGGGCAAACAAAGGCTCTGCCTTTTTAATGTATAAAATAATTAAGTGAGCTTAAAAATGACAAATGAGGGGCTGGAGAGATGGCTCAGCGGTTAAGAGCTCCGACTGCTCTGCCAGAGGTCCAATTCCCAGCAACCACATGGTGGCTCACAACCATCTGTAATGAGATCTGGTGTGTCTGAAGACAGCTACAGTGTGCTCCTATACATTAAATAAATAAATAAATAAATAAATAAATAAATAAATAAATAAATAAATAAATAAATCTTTTTAAAAAATGACAAATGAATGTGGTGTGGTTTCTGGCTAACCTACAAGGTATAGAGATTCATAACTGGTAAAGCCATGCCTCCTGACACCAGCCATATCTGACCACACGGTGAGTCAGGCTCTCAGAGGTCTGAATATTTCCCTGGCCAAGGGATGGCCAACCTCATCCAGACAAACTGCCATGAGCTACAACTAGAATTTATTACTTACTCTAGCTGAAAGAGCAAGACCATCCACGATGCCCTATCCTCCATTTACCTGGACCAACAGAGGTGTGGGCTGCATCACACTGGGCTCAGAGTCACAGGGCATGCACACCCCCACGTCTCCGCATACCAGCCCTTCTGAAACGCACATCTTTCGTCAGAAAACCTTGTATTTTCAGTCTGTTTCTTTGACTGTCCTGAACACAGAAGGTGAGCATCTCTGGAGAGCCCCCAGGACAGTTCTTTCTCAGGAATCCTCTCAGGTAGTGATGTGCATTCTCTCCTACAGGCGGAACTCACATGAGTGTCTGCAAAGCTTCATTCCTCAAACATCACAAATCCCTTGAAGCATTTCAGCAGACCACCATCCCTCACACCTCCCTGCGCAGTCCCTGACAGACAGACGGACAGCAGCACTCCTGCACATTTGTAAAGTCAGCACCTACCTCACTGTCCCTTCCTTCACACAACCATCCTTGATTAAAACATTTCAACATACCCTCAAAAAATTCACACAAAAGTGCGGAGTCCCTGCCTGCTGGCATTTCGTCCACCCATTTTAACAGGCCGAGGGCACAGGCTGCCGCACACGCGCCTTCTAAGTGTTGCACGTCAGCGCTCGTCCTCCTCTCTCTGATGGCCACCCATAGCCAGGTAGTTCCTCTAGTTCCTGACTCAGATAACTTTGGGGTGAACGATTTATCCCTGTCGGTTTTTTCCTCCCCTTCAGCAGCCTTCTGTGCACCCCCCTCAGTCATCTCAGACGCTCGGGCTTGGCACTAGGGTCCCCCTCATGTGTTCCTTTCCAAGCCTTTACCAGACCCTGACTAAACACAATACTCCACTCATGGCCGGTCCTACAGCAAGTACACACAACCGAAGAACAAGCTGGCGGTCGCTCTGCTTGCTCTGATTTAAGTGTGTGATCTATTTCTAGTGGATCCCTGCTCTGGGCCACTGTCTCTCCTGCATCTGCCTTTCAATTTCCAAAGTAATCCTCAACCACCAGGCTCAGAGGCGGTGCTTACCTGCCTTAACTGAAAACTTGAGCTCAAAGAGAACTCCCGTCTCGTAAACCCTCATGTGCTCTGCCCTTACCCCTATCATAAAGGAGACAGAACATGTCTTCTCCTTGGGAGCATCACTTCTTTATCAGTAACTCTAAGGCCTACCGAAGGCAGCTGTTTCATAAATACTTCCAGCTAACTTGACTCTCTCCTGTCTTCTCTGCCTTCCCTGTGAGACAGCCAGTTTTCTGTGACACACACCTGAGAGAGAAAGTTTAAATAAGAAAAGACTCCTCAGGGCTCAGAGCCATGGTCCATCAAGCTGCAGAGGGCACAGGAGGAGGGTGCCCGTGGCTGTGCACTTCCTCCTTCCCCTCATTCCATCCAGGTCCCCAGGGGATGGTGCCATCCATGGTCAGGACAGGTCTGCCACTTGGTTAGTCCCTTCTGGAGCTGCCTCAACAACACATCCAGGTGTCTTCCGACCAAGCTGACAACCAAGCTTAGGCATGGCACTCTGACACCATTTCCCATCAGTCTACCCTAGTGGTCTTCCAGAACGCCACTCCAACAAAGGACCCGTGACAAACTAGCCAACTTTCACCTCACTTCATCCAACAGAAAATTTTAAATCCTTACCTTACTCGGTATCTCACATAATCTGTACCAAGTTGTGCAGTAGGGTTTGCATTTCATTACACATTACTATCTGTCAGAAACTTCTGCCTGTTGTGTGTACATTTCAATGTCAGAAACCCCAAGCAGAATCCCAGTGTATCCGATACAGCTGAAGAGATATTGCAGAACTGAACTGGAGTATGAATCTGAGGAAATCACCCAGCATACAGAAGAGACATAAGTATGGATTCCAATAGAGACTAAGAAACATGAAAAGGGCTGGGGAGATGGCTCAACGCTTAAGAGCACTGGCTGCTCTGGGGCTGAGGACTTGGGTTTGGTGTCCATGGCAGCTGACTCTGAAACTCCAGGTCCAGGGAATCCAATACTCTCCCCTGACCACAGCAGGAACCAGGAACACGTGTGGGACACATACCCACAGCAAATACTCACACATACAAAATAAAAATCAATAAACCTTAAAAAACACGAAGACTAGGATTTGATGCATGGTATATCTGAGATGGAGCACAGCAAAATACTGAAGAGAAGGCACAAGACTAAAACTTTAGGCCACAGAAGTTAACAGAAAGCAGATTTGGGGACACTTTCCCTTGTAAGGTCACAGAACAAGGAAACTTAAGTACAACATTAGTTTTAAGAAATATTACATCATTCTAAAAGTAGAGGAAAAGGCGGCCAATCACGATGGCTCAAGTCTGTCATTCTGGCACTCAGAAGGCTGAGGCAGGGAGGATCACTCCAAGTCAGTGGTCACCTTAGCCCACAGTGTGCTCCAGGCCAGCCAAGGGCTATACCAATGAGGCTTGAAGACAGACAGACAGACAGACAGACAGACAGACACACACACACACACACACACACACACACACCTCCATTAGATTCTAACCACATGTATCACTTTACTTCAAATGAGAAGTGTGAGTTCTTATTCAGACAGGAATAAGCAAAGTCACGCAACCAACCTGGTACATTTGTTGCACCATTAATCTTATACAAAGACTTTCATGTAGTTAATAGAGCCAGGGAAGGTGGCACACACCTTTAATCCCAGCACTCAAGAGGCAGAGGCAGGTGGATCTCTGTGAGTTCCAGACCAGCCAGGGCTACACAGTGGGACACTGCTTCAGAAAAAAACAAAAGGAAGTGAAACTAATAGAGTAATTAAATTTGCACAGAATTATCTTTTGGAGGAAAAGGGAGAGAGACATGTTTGCCAAAGCAGAGCTTCAAAAGCACATGAACATAAAAAGGTAAGCGCTCAGATGTGTTCAAGGTTCCATGTGTGATTCTGACTCACTGTTCACTGTGAACAGCTCTCATGGCTTCCTTGAGAGCATGTGAATTACGATGCTCAGAACTCGCTGTCTGTGGACAGTGAAGAAGATGAGTAATCCACTGCTTTTGTTTCTTTTCTTTCCCTGTACTGGGTACTTCCTGGTCCCACTCTCCTCTCCACGTGCAATAGGTTCTAACGAGGACCCACACACCTGAGAGAGGGACTTACACGCCATGCCACACTGTCACGGCAGCCTGCCTTTATTACCTGTCGGGGACTGAGGAGAGCTGGGAAAAGGCAGCTGTAAGAAGGTGCAGAGCGGTGTGCGTGCTCCTTCACAACTTGTGAACACTGGGCTCCTTTCCTCTTTTGGCTTCTCTGTATATGGCTGCCACTCTTGGGGTTCCTTGTGGTCCATGATGGCTAAAGCAAGCACCAGGAATCTCATTTGCATTCAAGTCAGCAAGAGGGAAGAGCGCATGAGCCCTTTAGAAATGCCTCCTGCCCCTCTGCCCACGCTTCTTCGACGCATATCCCTTTGGCCAAAGTACAGGCTGCACTTGCTTCCGAGAGAGACTGGCTTACGCTTCCTAAGCTCGTGTCTCCAGCTACAATGTGGGAGTGTGCAGCTAGCCACTTTACAGCATTCACTGGAACCTTTGTAGTAGGCCCCAGGTGCTCCTCCTTTACTTGGGATGACAAGACATCTGGGTGCCTTTCATAACCTGTCATTTCTCTCCATCGGTGCATCAAGAACAAGCTGTGGCAACAAGCCAAGAACTGGCTGAAATACTAGGAACACAGCTGCCTTTAAACGTCTTTAACTAACCTTGCTGGTATTTGTAGTGGTGACAATGACAAATTTCAGTAAGTTCGATGTAGCTAAAGACGAGTGGTCCAGTCACAAGTAGCGGCCACTGCTCTGCTGCTTCAGGAAAGCCACTCTTTTGCCCGTGTGGTGCCAGGAGAAGGTGATCAGAAATGTCCCCAGGAGTGATGCGGGCACACAGCCTTCTCACACACTAGCTGAAGGGCTTTTCTCCATGATTTTCAGTTTTACCATTATTTCACCAGTTTCCAAGACACATCTTCCATAGGGATGTACCCAGGCCCTAGACACACATCCTCAGTAGGACGTACCCAGGTCCTAGGCATTCTGTGAAGCTTAATCCTGGGTAATGTCATTCTTATTGCCACCAGCTGGCTGAGTGACAGTAGCAAGGTCTCCTCTCTTACTTTCTAAACTGGACTTTGTATCTGAGTGTTGTCTTCTCTCTAGGACCTCTCTAGAATACAGAGCAGACCAGGAAGCACCTGACAGTTTCTCTAACCAGGCCAGAGTTTCTACTGTCATAGGGTTTCCTCTTCTTTGGCTGTTAAACTAAAGGTCACCTTTTATGGTTGCACCAACAACGGCAGCACCAGCAGCCATGACAGCAGCTGGTGCCTCTCCTTTGTGTCAGGCTTCTTACCTTTTCTATCCACATCTTGCAGGACAGTACAGAGAACTAAGGTCCTGGCTTCCAGCTACAATCAATTGGAAACCCTTTATACTCTTCATGGTGAGTGTGAATGGCTTTAGTCCCCAACTACTAATGACAGGAAAGGGGCCATCAATCTCCCTTGCAAATCTTTGCAAGACTGAACAGAGAGGGCGCTGTTATTACTGACAGTACAAAGTACTCAACAGACCGCAAAACAGGAAAATCAAAACATCCCCAAGACATGTCAGAGAGATACCGTCATCCCTGTCTCCCTCCTTAATAGCAGCCAAATGACAAAACCAACCTAGGTGGCCATCAACAAAGGACTTGGTGTCATATATGCACAACTGAATTTTCTTTTCAGCCATAAAAAAACAAAACTAGCTAGGCCTGGTTCAGGAGTTCAAGGCCAGACTTGTCTGCAGAGACCTTGCCTCAGAAGTAAGGGTGGTGGGGTGAGAAGTGGAGAGAGGAGAGAGCGGTAATGACGCAGCCAGGGCACATAAACTCGTCTCAAATGCTTGCCTCTTCTCTCTTGTGGTGCCAAGATTTCATACGGACCCATAAAACCATACACGTGGCATGAAAGTCAAGACCAAACTGTCTCAGGGATCAAAGGGGATTAGTGGGAGAAGGAAGGGTGATAAAGGAAAGAGGTATGTGGATACACGTAAATTAACATTTTACACATGTACAGAATGTCTTCATATAACCCAGTACCATGTGCAATGAAGTACATCCATGGACACTGTTAAATTTGTAAGACTTAAAAGTCTATTTTGTCAGATCATGAAACATAAACCCTACCTCATTTCAATATAAAAATTAGTATGTTCCTTATTAACAATGTACAGATTTTAACTTGTGCTACTAAAACCAAAAAACACCTCGTATTTTAGCTGAACATTACGGCAAGCCCTGGAATACCCTCGGGGACAAGCCGTAATCCTCTCAAGGAAGGTACAAAACTAAGGTGGACTCTGGGTGTTGATTCCAAATTACAAGTAAAAAACCATTTAATAACATCTACCAAGACATCTAAACTACTAGAATTACAAGCTAACTTTAATAAGTTCCCTACTCACTCCTGAACTATTACAAACAGTAACCTGAAATTAACTGCACTTTATAAATAAATGAATTTAATTCTGAAAAAAAAAGTTATTCTTTGAATAAAGTGTACCAGAGCATTCCAAATAAAAATTAAAGAGTATCATTATCCAGGCCTCTCTTGTAACATGAGAGTTGTTTCAATTGAAAGTCTGTCAGTTGTGTGGTGAGGCGTGTTTCTCAGTGACACACGCTTTCTTTCAAAGAGCCAACCCAGAAGGAGCCAACATTGGGAGAAAAGAAGCATCACATAAAATAGGTTCCAACTACTGGCCACCACATTTGGCATAGTTCATTTAGTAACTTTCTCACAACAGCAACTGAGGGAATAAAAGCTGGTTTTTGCTATTACCTCTTTTCTTTGTTTTTCAAGACAGGGTTTCTCCGTAGTTCCAGCTATTCTGGAACTTGCTCTGTAGACCAGATGGCCTTAAACTTACAAAGATCTGCCTGCCTCTGCTTCCCAAGTGCTGCAATCAAAGGAGCCTGCCCCCATACCCAGCTATGGGAAACAGAAGTGGTAATGTTTGAGTTCTATTTTATTAATTTCTTTGTTACTGCATTTTCCTAAACTTGGCCTTAAAATTTGCTGTGGACACTGGCCACTACAAACAGATGAAAGAAACATTTTTGATGGTTCAGTCAAGTGGGAAGCCACTGTATAAAACCTGTGACTGGACTGGAAGCAGTGTGGTAGAGTACACGTAAGTGGGCTTAGACACCCAACCATAATTACAGTACAGCTGTCATAGCAGAGCACACAAACTGCAGAGCCAATGTCCCCAGTAATGTTTTTCAGACACAGAGCGCCTACTGTCCATTTCTTCTCAGTGTACTTCAGTGGCAACCTCAGGTCTCTGCACAATGACAAATCAGATGCACAGTGGCGGCTGTGTAAGAGCAAAGATGAAAATTCCTAGCACCTAATTACGTTGCTGCCATTGTAACGTGAGCAAACGGCGTCTTTATGTTTGTGATGAAGCAATCATCTGCTCTAACAGTCACTCAGCCACTCTCGTGCTTGGAGCAAGCTAATGGCAGCTCAACTACTGGCTTACACATTTGCTAGACATGCACTGTGTCATAGGTTTACATTACACTCCCTCCACTTAAAGCTTATGCTAAACAGAATACCTCTGTGTGTGATGCTACTGTGTCCCTTGACGAAACCGTTTTCTCTTGGACTTCATTTAATTCTGCTGGTCATAGTACTGAGAACCCTAATCATGCATACGCACGTATGCATGTACCATGTTATATGCATATACGGTATATACTAGGTGTGTGGTAAACCATACCACATACTGAAGTAGAAACTTCTTTCTTTGGAAACTCTGTTATGTCATAGGATGTTCTGCTGAAGCAGACATGTGAGAGGACACGTGATGTCTAGAGAGAATATAAAAATGACCCCACACACGTGGGAGGAGGGCTGTGGCATTGTCCCCCTTGCTCTGCCTCACTGGTCTTTGCTGACTATGCTCATGGAGTGGTCTGCCTGCACCTCCTTGCTGATCTTCACCTGCCACGACTTCATCAGGGGCAACTCCCCAAAGAACTCGTGATAATCCAGAGGCTTCCTGATGCTTCCAGGGACTTAGGCTAATTGGCAGGGCCTCACGGCTTCTTCAGGATGGAACTGCCTTTGCTGATTCGTGCGTGGCAATTGCTGAGTGAACTGGACTGCGCTGCTGACTCGGGTTGGTGTTTTGATAGAGGACTGGCTGCTGACAATGAAGACTGGAATAGCCCCAAAGGAATATTTCTAAACAGGCCCACATCCTCTTTTGCCCCATTAACCTGTCTTTTCCACTACCTCTGGTGGGTGGTGGGCTAGAAGGGAGGCTGAAGCGTTTAAGAACCCTATTAAACTAGATTTTGAAAAACCAAAGCCTACAATATATGTCTGTATAAGTACAATTTGATGTTTGTATGGTAAAATATGGAATATTTCTTACAATATGGTCTGCTATTAAGCAATGCATGATTGTATATACTATATACAGTATTTACATAAAATATATAATATATATGCCAAACATGTGATAGTTCTTAAGTTAATCACATAGGAAAAAATCAAAGCACACTTGTAAATCATTATAAGGTCATACTTTGTTCTATTTTTACTTTTTTTCCTTCATTTTATACATATGGGTTTATGTCTGTCTGTGCACAATGTGTATACAATACCTAAGAAGGCCAGAAGAGGGCATTAAATCCCTGGAACTAAACTTTCAAACAGTTGTGCTGCATCCTGTGGGTACTGGGAATCAAACCTGGGTCCTCTGGAAGAGCAGCCAGTGTGCCCTCTACTGCTGAGCCATCTCTCCAGTCCCAATTTTAACATACTTTGTTGGTTTTTGCTTGTGTGTTATATATTGTGTTTTGTTGTTGTTTTGGTTTTGGTTTTGGTTTGGTTTTGGTTTTGAGACATGGTCTCACTACATAGATTTGGGTATCCTGGAACCAGCTACAAGCTGGTTTGAACTCACAGAAATGCACCTGCCTCTGCCTCCCAAATGCTGAGATTATGGTACCACACACAGTAAAATTTTTAAATGATAGATATTACTTACTAGTAAGTGTTATTTGTTATAATTAGTGGTCATTCATTGTAAAGCTATGGAGTAAGTGTCTCTTCCCCATGCATGTACTCACCTGATCTTAGTTGTCTGTGGAGGAAGATATAACATTCCCCAGTATCAGCAGGGATACATCCTAAGGCCCCTAGAAAAATGCCCGAGGCAAGAGAGCCTACCAAACTTACATTACTAAGATTTTTTAATATGCAAATGGGTATGTACAAACCAAACACACAGACACAGATAAACACACACATACATACATACATACACACACACACACACACACACACACACACACGCAGGTATACATGTCACAGCCATGCCAGGCTGTACATGGGTGCTGGGAACATGGACTTACATCCTCATGCCTCCCGGTGAGAGCACTTAGCAGTTGAACCATCTCTGCAGCTCTTCCTTTCTCTTTATAAAACACTCATTTCACCATAGCTCTTAGCAACCTCTTTTCTTTCCCTATTAGGTCTAAAGTTTTTATGTGAAGAAAGCAAACTATGGTCTCTGCTTAGCACACCCAAATTGCATCTGTCCATCAGGACTGAGAGACATCATTACGTTAAGTTACAGTTCTCTGAATGCAGGATTATGCTAGTCCGTCTGATCCTAAAATGGCTACTGAGTTATGGGTGTAGTGAGAATTCTGGAATTTGGGTTCTTTTAGAAGAATGTTTTCATTTTTAAGCCCAGGTATGGGATACGGGCTGCTTCTGACCGTCCACAGCAGCTGACTATGATTTGCCTCGTGCTCTAGCAGGGGTGTGATTTTGCCACCTGTAGGTAGCCTCTGTGACAATTGGAATTCTGGGGTCTTTTCAGAGGGTATAAACGCTAGGGCCCTGAGAGAGGTGGTGGGTTGTTGTTGGTCATGGTTTGTTAAGTCGTCATGTGCAAAGAAACAACAAGAAGAAATTAGATATCCTGATGGTGACGATCAAACTTGCCCCAAGGAACTCAACACCCGATTCAGCAGGAGGGAAGCAGTCTAAAGATAACATCACCCCCTTTCCGACCCCTGATTCAGGGATCTCTTTCCTTTCCTCTCCTATCCAGTATTAGGGAGATGAAAGGGTGCAAGAAGAAGGGTGAAGAAGAAGAACCCACAAAGTAGCAAAACTCAGTGACAAATGGGGGTTAGCAGACAGAGGACACACTGGAGGAAGGGATGAACTGGGGTGTGGCCATTTGAATAGGAATGGCCCTCATATACCCATGTGTTTGAACACTTAGCCATGGGGATTGGCACTATGAGGAGGTATAGAGGAAGTGTGTCACTGTGAGGCGGGCTTTAAGCTCTTAACTGTTCAAGCTACACCCAGTGTGAAACATGCAGTCTTCTTACTCCCTAAAGATCAAGATGTGGAGCTCTCAGGTCCTGCTCCAGCACCATGTCTGCCTGCACACCTCCATGATTCTCACCATGATGATAACAGACTAAACCTCTAAACTATAAGCCAGCCCCAATGAAATACTTTCCTTTATAAGAGTTGCCGTGATCATGGTGTCTCTTTACTGAAATAAAACCCCAACTAAGACAGGGTGTAGCAGATACACTGGAGGGAGGAGGGAGGAGGAGAGGGAAGGAGGGGACAGAGCAGATACACTGGAGGGAGGGAGAGTTGCGTCCTGAGCGGGCCAAGAACATCAGTGTAAGCTCTGACTGCACTACTCAAAACAGCATTCAATGTAAAACTCGAATTTCTGCTTACTTCTGGGATTTTACAACAGCATCTTCCGGCTGTAGTTAACCTCGGGTACGTGAGACTATGGATAACAAGAGACACTCGTACCACCCTCATTCTACCAGGACATAAGAGAGCTCCAACGTCCATGCTAGCAAATGGTGGCTTTCATTTAGCTTACCCTAATGTACATCCAGAATTCAGTACCTGTAATATTAACCAACAAGTGGCAAATTGTTGTATTCTAGGGCCCGCCCTCCAAAATGTAATACTTACAATGTAACTATCCAAAGCCAGGAAATAGGAATATCTACATTGTATACATAATTGGTGTTTATGATTGAGATTGATTGACTTGGTCCACAACTCTCACCGCCCCACTAAGCAGTGCTGGTTTAAAGCAATGGTTGACTGGAGCACATCTCCATTGCTATCAACACACGAGAGACCAGCAGCCACTCAATTTGCTAGGACTAAAGACATAAGCCCCCACCATCCAATCCAGCTCAGCCAACTTGATATGCAGTGCTAGGGTTTGAATAAGGCTGTCTCCTGACTCCCAAAGAGTAAAACTTTATAATGATATAAAGGAGATGGATGGAAACTTAATGTAACTACGGTGCTTAAAGGTAGATGCTTATGGCACGCAGAAAAAGTTAACTAGATGGGGCCGTAAGGGTGGAGCCCTCAAGACTAAGTACTTTATGAAAAAGAGAAGAAAAGGCGACAGGCAGAGGCACTCCCTGCCTCTTGCCCAGGTAAGAAGGCCATTCCAGCACACCAAATCTTGGACTTTTGAATCTCCACAATCGTAAGCCAAAATAAACCAACCTCCTTTCCTTATACAGCAGTCTGCCCTGTTTCACTGCAGTAACATAAAAATGACGACTACACCTGGCTAGGGATGGATCTGAGTTACCTCCAAAAGCATATGCTACAGTTCTCTTAAAGGGACAGTATCAGAAAATGGATCTTTGGGTAGTAATGTGTTTATAAGAGGGCAGCAAGGCAGATCCCCCACAGTAGATAGTGACTTTGTAGGAAGTGACACAAAGCTTCCTGGTCCCCATGAGAGGACACAGCAAGCCAGGGAAAGGACCCACATCAAGCAACAAGCATGCTGGTATCTTGATGTTAGACCTGTGGATTCTAGAACCATGTGAAAAAATGGCAGCTGTCAAGGCTACCAAGACTACTGTGCTTTGTTACAGCCCTCGACCAGGACAGACTTAAAAACACACATTAGGCTCTACACATAACAAAGTGTGGGCGTGGGGCTCACTGGCCATTTGTATATAAAACATGTTTAACCACACAGGGCGGTATGTTTAGAGATTAAGAGTCATCGATGGCTTCCCTGGTTATCACCAAGACCACTGATATCGTGGCTTAAATGAATGTTTGAAATATTTATCATAATTTGAATAAAGTCAGCATCAAATTTTCTCTATTAAAGTCTTGAGCTAATTATATAAATAGTCAACAGGGCACACAGGGGCTGGGAGGAAGATTCAGCCAGCAAAGTGCTTTCCTTGTGAGCACAAGAACCTGAATTCCATCCACAATACCCACATAAACTGCTGGCATGATGATTCGCCCTTGCAGGCCCATCACCCGGGGTTCCCTGGGACACAGCACCCAGCCAGCCTAAGCTGTTCCTTGAGGAGGACACCCAAGGCTTCAAGAAGCAAACATAAAAGTCCTCAGATAAAGGGTTGGGGATTTAGCTCAGTGGTAGAGCGCTTGCCTAGCAAACGCAAGGCCCTGGGTTCGGTCCCCAGCTCCGAAAAAAAAGAAAAAGAAAAAAAAAAAAAAAAAAGTCCTCAGATAAGTTGAAATGGTACCATGGCAACTGTTGCCAGGTAAGTTCATTTAGAAAGGAACAAATATCTATTTAATAATCAAATTTTCCTTTCTGTCATTGACAAAACCTTGCACCACATAAAACAAAAAGCCAGCTGGACTCAAAGCAAGAATGTGGCAGGCATATTCATTAATCAGTCTTTTAAAACTTTTTTTTACATGATTTAAAGTTTAAGCAGACCAGAAACAGACGCGCTGAATTCTAACACTGTCATAACAGAAACGTCCCTAGAGTTCTCCGATCACTGGTTGTTTCTAACCTAACTTCCATTCTAATTCTATTTTATACCATTCAAGCAGCACGTCAGGACTGACAGCAAAGTCATCTGCATGAGGACAGACGTCATATGGTTTTAGATGAGATTTTTATACACTTTATCTCTTCCTCACAAGGCCAGGACAAAAGGTATCCTATTTATCAGTGTTATAAACCAGTCAGTGAGATTTAGCGGCAAGGACTGAGCTGAAGAGATGGCTTGGCGGTTAGCAGCCCCTGCTGCTCTTCCAGAGAACCAGAGTTTAGTTTCCAGCACCCACATCTGGTGGCCACAACACCTATTAACTGTAGCTCCAGGAAATCCAACACTTCCTCTTGCTTCTGCATGTACACACAAAAAAGACACACACACACACACACACACACACACACACACACACACACTTAAAAGTAAATCTAAGAAAACAGGTTGATACTGATAAACAAGGCCTCCTCACTGAGAAAATGCATCAGCATGAGTTCAGCTAAGCCCTCTAATGCTACCTCGAAACACTGTTCTTTCTCAATGATTACCAGTACTGGCTCCACCCCTGTGGCAGGCACCAGGGACCCTGAGGATGGTTTTGGGAAGTGCATCAGTGATGCTGAAACTGGATGGGGAGCGTCCTAAATGTCCAGTGCTAGCACCAGACCCCGCTCCGTATCTACAGATTAGGAATGCCAAGATCTAACTACAGTGCTGACAGGCAGACAGATGAATAGATGTTTTTAAAGTATGTCAGATGATTCTAGAACTCTGTGATCATCTTAAAAGATAAATCAGCTGCGAATTTAACATAATAAATTAACTTTGAAAAACAGAAGCACTCATTCCAAAACAGTGATACATCAACTGAGTCTTTGTCTACAGTGACAGCACAGTGCTGTAACTTCTTGTACTATAAAACTGTGAATATAGGTTTAACTGCACGTATTATAATAAAGTACTATATTAATTCACAATTCATTCTAACCAGTTTTTGAAATCATACTTCTCAATGCATCTGAAAAAGTTTTTTTTAAAAAAAAAATTATATGTGAATTGTCATTACTCTCAGTAACAGAAACAAACAAAAACTCTAACTGTATCTTTGCAGTGTGAGCAATTCCTACAGTGTGTTTCCTCCTCTGAGCCAACACCGCCCTGGCACCTGAGGGTCAGGAGAGCGGCTGGTTGTTCTAGAAAGAAGAAGAGCAAGCACTACGTCCTGGGACTAAGTCGGAGGAGAGACACACACAGACAGAGGGCAACACAATTACAAGAAAACCTAACTGTGAATCAGGGCAGTAGCTCACACGGTCACCCACACTTGAGAGGCTGGGGCAGACGGAACGCTGTGAACTCACAGAGGATTACACAGTGAGTGCTGGCCAGAACAGTGGGCCAGCATAAGATCATCATCAGAACAAAGCTTAAAGATGCACTTAAATAAAACGACACTTCATAAACACTTCTCTCATCTCTTCCCCTGATTGAGCGGACCATGCATGATCCCCTCCTCCTCACTGGTCAAACCTACCACAGCTACACTGTGGTTACGTGAGAGGCTCCTGAAGGAGGAAGGCTGTGCTATAGGTAACCTACCTTCAAGTGGCTTAAAGATAAGTGCGGTACAGAGTGTATGACAGAGAATACAAGGGCAGACCGAGAGTGGGAGACGGAAAGTGGTAGTTTGTACTGTTCTACTCTTGGAAGGTTTCTGTAGGTGCAAACTGACTTCCAAATAAAAAGTTTCCTCAATGGGAAGAGAGGTAAAATTTAAAACAGCAAATGTTGATTGTCCCTAAAGACGAGTTATAAATAGATGGAGATTCATCCCACCACTCTCTACCTCTGTACATCCTTGGAATTGCACAGCATAAAACACGAGAAAAGAAAACTCAAGTGGGTGGATCGTGCAGGTGAAGCAGCTGCAGAGGACACAGGCAGGAGTCAGACAGGGAGAGAAAACTACGATGACAAAGTCCACGTCTCAGCACAGACATGAACTAGCTTTTGGCTGTCATGGCTGCTGCTCTTTGTGTCCCAGGCTGGGCTCAAACTACCGGTAATCCTCCTGCCTCAGCCTCTTGACTTCTGGAACGAAAGACAAAATGGCCACCATTCCCAGGTGCATATTAGCTTTTAGCATTTCATTTTATCCAAGTATTTACTGACAATCCACAGATGGTCAAGATGTCAAGAGTCAGGTGTGCTGGTGCTTGCCTGTTGTCCTAGCACTCATCAGAAAGTAAAGGCAGGAGGATTGTGGGTTAGAAGTCAGCCTGGGATAGTCAGCAAGGCCCTGCCTCAAAAAAACAAAAGCCCAGAAAGCTGGTAAATCAAGCAGCCTTCTCCCTCATAACACATGAGTAAGTTATGGGAGGGAAGGACAACAGCAGGGAAACAGCACAGGCTGCGGAGTCAAACAGGCTCAGGCAGAGGCAAGCTCACCTCCTTCCCCTCAGATCCTAAGGCAGCAGTCAGCAGTCTACCTGTACCCGAGAAGCAGAGGCATCTAAGTCCGCCAGCACCAACTGGACTTATGAAAAAGGTTATGAAAAGAAAAGAAGACAAAGACAGCGAGTGTGGAGGCCATGCTGGGGAGGATAAGGAGGGGTTGGGGAGGACCGTGTTTCACTGCATGCATGTGTGTGACACTCTCGAGGTTGAAGAGGAACTGACAATCAAGTTTTCAGTGAGAAGACCTGGAAGAACTCAGGAGGTTCCCGGGCAGAAGCTCATGGCATACGGGCACCCAGGTCCAGTGTGAGGACCCACCTCTTCCCTGCCAGCCTGAAGAAAAAGCACGATATAAACGTAATTTTATGGAAGGGGGTTCTGCCCCATTCTAGAATAAAAGACTCAGGAGCCTGGTATTTTCATTAGCCTGCTGCAATCCTATACAGGGCGGATTCTGAGCTATTCTAACCTACACCGCGGTCAGAGGATCCGAGTTGGTTGCCCGCTGAGTCTCGCTGGGTTTGCTCTGCTCCATGTGTGTGTGCCTCAGGGTGATTTGCTCATGGCCCGTCCTGCCTCATGGAGACCTCCTCTGTCTACCTCCATCCACTCTCCATCTCAGGTCCCATCCCCCCGTCTGTCTGTCTGTCTGTCTGTCTGTCTCTCCAGCTCTCGCTTTTCCTGCCCAATCAGAGATTACTGGGGAGCATTCTTTACAGCACATTGGTCGATACAATGCCCATGGCCATATTACAACCTGATCTTGGGGCCCGGAACTCGGTCTCTGAACACACAGCCCACAAGACCAAGCCCACCACCACTATCCTAGGCTGGGTTTTTAAAACAATATACTCTTGTTTTGAAGGAAGTAAATTTTAAAAGCATACAATGCACACAATGGTACAAAGCAAATGCTTTCTGCATCCAGGAAAAGTCCAACCACAATGAGATGTCCAAAAGCTGGGCTGGGAAACAGTGCAGTGGACGGAGTACCTGCTGTGTGGACGCCATCTAAATTGTAAATGCCTGGGTTTCAGTACTTAGTAAACTAACACCAAAGATACCTCATAACAACATGTATCTAAAAATTTAAAACTATGTACAAATTTACTTGTTTAAGACAATGACAAAAAAAATCTGCCAAGTATGACCACTGTTCTGAAGAAAGTAACTAATGAACTTGTCTGTAATTACATTAGAATACTAGGAAAACTCAGGAGCCAAGTTCTCACAGCAGATGATAACGAAAGGGGGGGGGGAGGGGAGGGAGGGGGAAGGAAGGAAGGAAGGAAGGAAGGAAGGAAGGAAGGAAGGAAGGAAAACAAGACACCAACAGACCAGTTATGTCTTCCTGAGAGACGAGCAAGTCACCGCTGCGCTGCCTCCAGAGGCCTCACCTAAGACTGCTGAGTTGGGTGGGGGCAAAGGCAGGCCTATCTGCAAAGGCCGCTGCTCACTGATCTTGCGTAAATCACAGAATAACCTGACTTTTCAGAAGCTGGCAAGCCTCATGGTAGAGAGAACCGTTGCCCGTGCTGCCCACTCCCATCCCACGCTCCTGCGTGCTCGGAGCACAGGCCACAGCCATACTCCCCTGGGGACAGTCCTTTGGGCCCAGCACGCTGTGACCCTGCATCGCAGCTGCTAATTTAATGTGCCTCGTAAGGGCTCGGACGCAGGCGGAGAGCGTCCCACGCTATGTTACTTCTCCTTCAGAATGAAGCGCCGTTCTCAGCTGTGTCAGTTCACAGGCCCAGCCCTCACTCTCAGAAGGGGGCTCACCTCCAGCTCTGAACTCTACACAGAAATGATGCCTGCTGTGAGGGGGAAAGGGCTTTTCCTCAGCAACTCCATCCTGTGCTTCTGCAGAGTTTGTTACAAACTCTTCCAAATCTCCCAATTTGTCACTGAACAAAGCTCTGAGATTATGCAATGAAACCCCAACCAACAGAGTCTCTAAACAGAAATGTTTCTTACGATGCATGGAGTGAAAAAGCATCCAACGGCTCAATTTTACTTTCTCTTCATAACCAGACCTTGCATGATAGCCATATTTACATACAAACATTCATCTTGAAAACTTATGTTCTATAGCTAAATAATCTATTCACTTCTGCACACATTTGACATGAATCACACAGAGAATGGGAGGGTTAATATTTTAATTACTTCGCGTAGTTACAGTCGGCCAGCTGCACAGACCCACTGGAATGGCTAATGGCAGCAGCCAAGTGAAGAGAACTGCTTGTGGATAATTAGAAGAGATTTCCAAGACAGAGGATGTGAAGTCTGGAAGGACTTACTTGCTACTCCTGACGCCAGTCCATACAGCAGTCCTCCCCCGTCCGACTGCTGAGGGAAGACATGGGTTCCGGGCGGAGGTGGCTTTTCTTGTCTGATAAAGTTATATAATAAGGTTTTCACAAGTTTGCTGGTGTAGGGAAGACTACATAGAAAGGGTAAGAGAAAGAAAAATCAAACTCCTGTTCATGGAATCACCCGATTCTGCTTAACAACACGGAATACGTCTGACACTAGTACTACCTCAGGGAAAGTGGCAGCCTCTAACACTAGACTCAAGCCTTGACCTTGGCATTGCCTCCTACCACACGAGAAGGCACGAATCAAACCATTAAGCGTAAGCATATGTTACCTTTCTGTGATTTACACACAATTGCAAGCAATTATAAATTTGGTGGCTAACGTAGCACAGCTGTCAACTGAAGGAAGGCGGTTACACAGAATCAGCAGAGAAGCAGAGAACTAAATGACAATGAGGCTATGTTTTAAGCACAAAGCTCCAGTTATTCGATTACTGGTGACGAGGTAATTTCTATACTCTCTGGTCCACTCGTAGACTTTTGCATGTGTTATTGATGGCTATGGCTTCTATGATAACCACAAGAACCAGTAAAAGAATCTTCTGCTTAAGTATTTGACTTTATAATACTATAAAAACCAAAGACTAACAGAGTAAGACTACTAATGTCCTCCCCATATATGAAAAATACAACCTTCATATTTCTAGCACTGTAAGAAATACATTTCTAGTCAAACTCTCAACAGGCCAGCCATCGCCTGCAGACCAAGTTAGTCTACCACTCCTAGAGTTGAGAGAGGAGGCTCCAAAGCCTGCCCCTCCTCTTCTTGTCAGTGACTTTCAGACGTCACTGCTCAGGCTCCAGGACGGTTTGTCACCTTTGCACTCCACACCAGAGTCCATCGTCATACGAGGCAGGAAGATGGTGGAAGTGATAACTCACTATGGTAACTGACAGGCAGTGGAGCCGTCGGTTAAGTCAGAGGGTAAGTCTGCAGCTCATATGAGACTCCCGATAGCTTTTCAGTAAGAGAGTCACAGACTGGCTTGCCTCTTGCTGCACAAGGCCCAGTAAGAAGGTCACCAGATGCAGTCCCGACCTTGAGCCCTGGGGCCTCTTTCCTGTGTGACTTACCCAAAGGGCTCTACAGGAGCCTGTGAACGTGATATAGTGTAACCACGGCAACAAGGCAAGCACAGTGGAGACAGTGCTATGGACATCGCCCTTCGCTCATAAAAATCAACGTACTCGGGGTTGGGGATTTGGCTCAGTGGTAGAGCGCTTGCCTAGGAAGCGCAAGGCCCTGGGTTCGGTCCCCAGCTCCGAAAAAAAAAAAAAAAATCAACATACTCTATCCACAACCGTGTCCCCAGAACTTACAGGTTAACTTTAACAAAAACTTATTCTAAAGACTTGACTGATTTAAAGCTTTTTGAAAATTATGTCAACAGAAGGTAGGGTGCTGTGCTTACTGAAAGTATTTTTATCCACATTCCCATAAGTGTCTGTTACAGAGGAAGACCAACATGTATTTAGCATACAGTAAATGCGGAGATGTTCATTAAATTAGAACAGTGGAGGGGCCACTGGCATAGTCTCAGCAAAAGGTGACCAGACACAGATCACAGAAGTCAGTCCTTCAAATTCACAAGAACCACATTCTCAGATTCTGCATCTACTATTTCAACCAATCAGAAGCTGAAAATACTCAGAAAAAATAAATCTTATCTTTACTGAACTTTACTCCTCATTATTTTCCAAACAATTCGGTGTACCAGTTATTTAAAGCATTCCCATTGTGTTAGGAACTATGCGTCATCTACACAGGGTTTAAAGCACAGGAGGATGTGCCTGGGTTACATACAGGATGTTTTAGGGACTCTGGTATCCCAGCCAGTTCCCAGCTGATACCAAGGGACAACCAGATTCCAAGGAGCTGAAGAAAGAGGAAGACTCAGGCGCTGTTGGAATATGCAGGGCACTTGACAGAGGAGGAGGAAGGAGGAGGAGAAGACAGCAGGCTATCCCACAAAGCAAACATTACAGGCACCAATAGACTAGGAGACGAGGCAGAGCACAGAGGGAACAGGGACCAGGATGTAGCCTCCTCTTGGGTTGGATATGAAGTAATCACAGAACAGGAAGAGATGACAACAGGTGAACCCACAGCACGCACGAGATGATGACGTTAGAAACAAAGATTAAACATCACAGCGGCCGTTCCTTAAGGGACAACTTTAAACACAGCATACCATGGACCTTGCATCAGGTACTTGTGACTGATGCTCTGCCGCAGAACCTCCTTGTGGAAGAGCTGACAGGAAAGGAAGACAATCATTGCTGAGATGGCCTCCACTGATATCTCATATGTGATATCCCTGGAAACACGGGGGAAACAGAGTCATGGTCAGTCTGGAAGACTAAACACCATATAAACTGTACATCTAAACAGTCAAATCTACATATCCAAATACTTTGGGTTATTTAAAAAATGCTTAAGATAAAAATTAAGTCAAACCAAAACATTAAACCCCTTTCCCGTCATTGGCTCTTATACTTGGACCTGGCAGCCCACTGCTTTCCCACTTTGCAGTTCCCATGTCAATTAGTCCACTGGTGTATGCACGGGAGGAAGAGCAGCAGCGTCCTGCTCTCAGATCCACTCTAAGCACTGAGCTTGCCCCTGGTCACTAAACAGCAGCAACAGATACGCAGCAGGGAAGGCAGAGGGAAGGCCATGCTCTCTGAATCAGAACAGTGTATGCGTTTCATCTCTAATGTGTGACACCTCATGCCAACTGTGCATGTTCAGCAGGACATCAACAGTAATCATGTGATCCAAGGGCTGTGGGCTAGGGACAAGAGGATCCCAGCAGGCAGCTCTGGCAAGCCAGCCTACCCAAATCAATATGCACTCAGCTTGATGAGAGCCTCAGGCTCAAAGGAATAAAGCAAAGGGTGATAAAAAGACATCAGTGTCCTCTCACTTCATGGATGTGCACCCCACACATGTACACACCCATGCATGCAACAAACACACGTACACATCCATGCATCACACACACACACACACACACACACACACACACACACACACACAACTCTCTGTGGGTACAGCTCAGTGATATAGTACTTGTATTATAAGGACATGACATTTCCTTAATTATTGCTATAACTGTATTTCTCACTCCTTCCTTCTTTTCTTCCTTCCTTTTCAAGGGTTTCCCTGGGTAGCCCTGGCTGTCCTAGAACTCTCTCTGCAGACCAGGCTGACCTTGAATTCAGAGATCTGCCTGCCTCTGCCTCCCAAGTGCTGGGACTACAGGTGTGTGCCACCACTGCCCAGCTATTTCTTATTCCCTGAACAAATGAAGAGTAAACTGGACACTTACAACTCAGTAATGAGTGCACGGGTGACCAGAGAGAATTCTACTCACAATAATCACTAATTAAAATGCGCAGGCCTGTCTGGGACACATATTCTCTAGTCGGTCTTATGAGCCCAAAGGCTAAAAGCTAAGTGAGGTCTCCGTCAACAGTGAGCAAGGAAGGAAGGTCCCCAGTCCAATAACCCTGGGGGAAGGTACAGCCTGTCAACATCCCAAATGAGGGATTTAGAAAGCAAGCCCTTCCCCACCTGAAGCCTCAGATATCCCAGCCCTGACCTGACCACAATATCTTAAGTCAGAAGTAATAGGTCAAGTTCTACTTGGACATTTGACAAAATAAAAATTATCAAGTAATATTGTTAAACAGCTGACGTTTGGATCATTAAAAAAAAAAAAGCTGTTGGGCTTTCTATTTTTAAGACTAGGGTTCGTTATGTAACCTAGGTCAATCCCAGATCCCAAATCCTATGTATCCCAGGCTGTTCTCAAATTCACAGTAATCCTCCTGCCTCGATCCCTCAAGTACTGAGATTACAGGCATGCACACTGTCCAGGTAGGGTCATTCTTACACATAACAGAGGCATAATACACAGACATGGGAAGGTAAGTTGTAGACAGTCTGGATGTGGACTTCTGAGAAACTGGTTTAATAGAAGCAGCGGGTACATAGATACGCTGAGCGGTGGCTAAAGCCACAGATTAGACGCTCATCTCACAGCACTAATAAGTCACAATGCTCTTCGGAAAGGAAAGGGGTGAGGGGAAAAATCAAAAACAAACAGAAAACATCATTCTCATGTCCCGCACACAAGCAAGGAAATGGTTTTGTTTAGATAGGGCAAGCTGGCTCTGCGCTGACAGCTACTGGGCCTTCCCTTGCTGCTGGAGCGGCCATGAGAAAAGGGTGCTGCTCTGGCAGCTAGAAAGACCACCCCAGTACCAGCACCGGCTGCCTTCACCGGGCCACAGATGCCTTGAGACAGCTATGTCCAAGACTTCAGCCGAGTGCACTGGCTCCTGGACGCCCTGCCAGTCGGGGCTACTTCAGTCTGTAGTAGATGTGCAATCCCAAGCCTGACCAACCATTTCTCCCAGTGGAGGAGCACTTCCCTGATGGAGGGACTACGGTGAGTGCTGCGAGGCTGAGAGGAGACAAGACCCAGGCTTGGATGACTGCAGTGCTAGAGACAAGGCTGCGACTGGCCCCAGCACCCTGCTGCAGCTACACAGCATGGTGCTGAGGATCACCTAGAGAAAAGGCTTAGAGCCTTCCCCACGCCATCTCCCTTGCCGTTACATCAGGACCATTAATCCTCTGGAGTGGTCTTTCCTCACCCACTTCTGTAGAGCAGGCTGCCCTAGTAGCAGCAGGGATGACACAGGACAGGGGCATCACTGCAGACAGCAGCAGCAGCCTCACCACTGCAAAGTTAGACCGGAAGCCTGGCACCAGACTTGACAGCTACATAGCACACGGGTGAGGGGAATCCCAACAGGCCTGGCACCAGGAGCCAATGCTGCCCAGAGCAGTCCTGCTAACCCCCGAGCTTCCAAGGCAAAAGCATCCACTAGCAGCTCGGCAGTGGAAGAAGCTGAGTGGTCTCAGGAGTGCCCCACAGTTGGCGCCTCGTCACCCATAAGCCAGCACTGCTCTCTCAACAACCCACTTGTTAGACACACCCAGGTCCCTAGCCCCAGCTCCCCACCACACAGAGCACAGGCCCCAGCCAGCTGGAGAAGAAGCTGTGAGGCCGTGCGGCAGCTGCTCTAAGACTAAAGACACTGGGCGACCCCAGCCTGATCTACCTGCAAACCCCAACCGATGCCCCCATGTGAGGCAGAGGTGCTTGTGTCTGAGCTGTCCCTGCATAGGCCATGCCCAGACCCTGAACGGCCCTTAATGGGCCCCGTTCCCCACTGAATGCCATCCCAACCAAAGACAAATCGTCAACAGACGCTGCACTGAACACTTCCGATGCAGCCAGGGCGAGCAGGGAAGTGGGCTCGGAGACAAGAGAGCAGAGGGGCGAAGAGAACCTGAGGGCCCTACTCACCACAGGAATTCCACAAAGCTGTCAAGTATCAGGGCACAGGGCCTCGGGTAGGAGCATAACAGCTTTAATACTCCATGGCCAGCACAGGACTGTATTTGTGAGGCTAAGGCTGTAGACACAAGGCTGGCATGGGGCTGTAACACTAGAGGGCGCACCGGCTGCTTCCATCAACCTGTTACCACCACACGCGGCTCTCAAACGGGGAAGGAAAGGAATGGGGTGCTGGAGACCAGCATCTGAAAAGCTTGGATGCCCACTACCCCATCTGGGTAGGCAGCTCAGCACTCATGAGGAAAAGTACTTGTCTGGATTTGATGCCAGCTTGGTCTACACAGAAAGTTCCAGGCTAGACAGGGCTATAGCAAGACACTCTTTAAAAAAAGCAAGAAAGTAGAAAATAAATAAATAAATAAAATAATAAATAAATAAATAAATAAATAAAGACTTATTTCCAAGCACATGGATTGGTACCGAGCAAAAGAAAAAAATTAAAGCCTACGGTGAAATCTATAGCCCCTGAATTTACGCAACCCAAGCCTCCAGCTCATAATCCTGCCTCAGGCCTCCACCCACCTCACTATGTAGGAATTATAGGTTCGCCACCGCTCCCAGCTGGAAAATATTTACTCAGGGATTAGGACGTCCAGTGGGTACTCACCTCATTTAGAAAAGAGTCCCTACCTCACCCTCGAGACTCCAGGCCTTGTAACAGAGCATCCTAACTTCCTTCCTCCAGCCTTCCTGCCCTTGCCCTTCACCTCCAGTCTGACAGGCCTACTCAAGCCCAAGAGTTTGCCCGGCTCAGGGCTTTGCATCTTCAGTTTCTACTTACCAGGCTCTCCCATCAGGAGGAGAGCAGCAGAGCACCCAAGTCCACTTAGGTTTCCATTTAAATAGAATATGGCGTCTAAGAAACACGGCCTCACACTCTGGGCTCCTACACACCCACGTCACTTTCTGCACTGACACTTAGATCCTGACTCATCACATACCCACCCTTATCCTCAGTCCCGCCCTGCAGCGAGAGCCTATGTCCCGGGTACCATTGTACCCTACATACAATATGAGATGACAAGAAGCAATCATGGACTTATTGTCATCCCTAGTCTACTCTCAGTTACAGAGAAAAATTAGTGTGTACTACCAAAACAAAATTAAAATCAGTGTGTGTTACCAAAACAAAATTCCACTGGTGGACCAAAAAAAGTAATAACAACAATCTCAAACTCTTAGCTTCCAAATGCTATGTTATAATCCAGTATTCTGTATAAAAATTCATGAGACTCCAGAGGACACAGTAATAGAACTAGTATCAACAGCAAAAATAATTATTCCATGAAGCAAGGCAAGGCCAGGCAGCCCGTGCCCTCATTTAATCCAATTTCTGCCACAAGCAGAACTGAAAATGACTCTCAGTACAGAGTTTTTAACACTCTGCTTCAAAATAAGTGGGCCCCAACTCAAGGTGTGCCCACCTGGGGAAATGATGGAACCATATTCAGAAAATTCTTGGAACAGACATTAAAGACAGGGTTTGAGGATACACACAGCCAAAGTGCAGCTAGCTGCCAATGATGCTTCCTAGGTGCCATGTCCCCATACCTCCCAAAGCTGTGAGGGCCCTCCAGGTTCATTACTGAACAAAAGCTCGCCGATGGCCCCAATATATAACTTTGCAACAACTCATAAGTAAGCTGACCACATGTTGGCTATGGGGAATCACAGATCTCTAAGCTACAACGTCTTAAAAGCTTCAGCCTATTTGGACATGAGCAAGCTTAAGATTTCTTCCTTTTCTTTCCCGGTTCCTTTACTGGGAAGTTAAACATAAAACAGGATACTGCTCTGCACAAGACAGGAAGGGTTATTAGTACTGAGCCAACTTAAACTCACAGGTACTCCAGCTGTGTCCGAACAGAGATAATGAAAACTACTCAGGGGCATGACCTAACGGGCCACTGACACCGCCTGCTAATGGGGAAGGGCGACACTCCACGGAAGAATACGCTGTCAGTTCTAACAACCATAAGTTGACAGTCCGAGGGTGGATGAAAATATTGTATTTATTTACACTTTCCACTGTCCTCTGATTGGAAAACAAACAAACAAAAACCTGCCCTAGCCAGCCGAGTCTTCCTAGCAGTGAAAAGGGAATCAATCTCTCTCTCTCTCTCTCTCTCTCTCTCTCTCTCTCTCTCTCTCTCTCACACACACACACACACACACACACACACACACACACACGCAGTCTAGGTTCTTTGACTTTGCATTTACAGTTTAGGATCATACTGTCCATTTTTCTTTCTCAGTGAGGAGAACGTAACTGTGACTCTTATAGTGTAAGCTGACCTCCTAGAGGCCCCAATTCCTGACACTATATTATTACATAGTACACAGTATACATGATACATATAGTACATAATAACACACACATGTGCGCACACACGTGCACACACACACATATGCATACACACATCCTAAGACAAGTCTGGCGTGGTGGCACAGGCCTGCAAACCCACTAGGAGAGAAGAGGGAGGGGAACTGTGAACTCAGTCTAAGCCTGAGCTACGCAGTGAGTTCAAAGCCAGCCTATACTCCATATCAAGATCATGTCTTTAAAAGAATTACTATTAATCCTGATACAAATGTGATTAACTGAGTCTGACCTGCCACCTCATCCATATACATATATATATCTATATATGTGTGTGTGTATATATATGTGTGTATATTATATATATACATATATATACTCTATATAACATCTATATATACACTCACATTAATTTCACTAATCATGTTCTTTAGTTACTAATACTTAAGTTGTGTACATATTTGTTAAGTTTAATCCAATGTGTTTTATGTTTTACTTTTAATGGCATTTTCAGTTTTATTTATCATTTGATAGCTGCTAGTATATGATTTCAGTGTAATGACTTTGTCTTTGAGAGTATGAACTTCTCAAACAAGTTACCATAAATAAACATTCCTTCTTAACAATTCCAGAGCCTAAGCATTCCAAGGTCAAGATGACCCTTCGGGCACCTCCAATCATGTGCACATATGCATAATTTGAAAATTTTAAAGTTTTATAAAAACAAATGAATCATTTTAAAACTGTAACGAAACATCAATACAGCACGAGAGACAGTTTAAGCGGTGTGTCTAATCATTTCAGCCACGAGTGTTCTAGGTTAATATTCTGTCACATCATTGTGAATGATCAAAGCTGCACACCACTGGTGCTGGAGGTTTGAAATGCCATGTCCTTTGGGGCAGTTAACGTGTTACTGAGCTGCAATACACATGAGCCATGACAATGACCAGCACAAAGGCTGTGTAAGCGGAACTCAGACCTGGGGGTAACAAACTACTTGGGTTTAAGGCGCACTCAACAGCAGGGAAACGATGCCTGGAAACACAGCCAACTGCCCCGACTAGTGAGGTCATGAATCTTAGTGAGAACCACCACCACTTTTCTACACCAGCGTAATCCTAACCATGCTCTAACGCTTACCCTTATAGCCGTAGATAATCCTAGCTCTCACCCTCACCAAAGCTTCTCTCTGCAGCAGACAGACACCATAACAGAAAGCCACAACTGCTCAAAATACAGAGAGCAACTCATATAGCCCACCACAATAGATATAACATAATTCCTGCCCCTAAGGCTCACAACACATCCCAGAGGGTGGCAGGAAAACTATAAGAGCCAGAGGACAAGGACGTCTGCTGTGTGATGTGTCCCCTAGATGTGACAGGGAGGCAACGCCCATGATACTTCAGCAATGTGGCCACCTAGACAAGGTCTGAAGCAGCACATCACAGCATGCTAACAAGGAAGGACACGATCTCAGGGGCCTCAGCGCAGACGGAGAACTGCAGGCAACTAAGGACTGCACGGAGAGGCAGAACTCACTTTCCCCAAGATGAACCCACTAATGGGTCACCTAACACCAAGTGCTCAGCCCTGAATCATATACACACAAGCAACACTAAGTGGAGTCAGCAGGATGTGTGTGTGCGTGTGCGTGTGTGTGAGTGTGTATGTGTGTGTGTGTGTTTATTGTTAATAAATCTAATACCTAGGAATTCTGTTCTATTATGAGAAGCAAAATTCTGAAACTCAGGCCCATTTTATAAAACAAACATAAGATCGAAGGCAGAGGTAGACGGAACTCTGTGAATTCAAGAACAACCTGGTCTACAGATCAGGTTCCAGGACAGCCACGGGCAAAAAAATTCAACATTACCAAAACAAAATTATGCTATTAGTAAAATTAAAATAATAACAAAAAGATAATAGGCAAACCAGGAAAAATACTATAAATTCACATCAGAAATGCCTAACTGCAACCTTCATACACAGATTATGAAGTGTGGAGTGGCAAGCCCCAAGTCTCACGTGCTCTAGCAATTCCACTCCTTTGAAAATAGGAGGTCGTAGGTATTGACTTTGTTTGTTTTTATTCGGAAATGGAAACAGAAAGACCTCTAAGTACTGGGATACAAAGACCCCTGGTTAGACTGAAAAACAGAGCAAGATTCAAAACAATATGTAGAATGTTCCCACCCTGGTGTATAAACAGGGTGAAATGTGACTCTGTACTCCTAACTGCTCATATACACCAAATTTCCAAGAAGGTACAAACAAACTAAAAGTCAGTTATGGAAGTCAAGAGGATGGTTGGAAAGAAGGGGGGGATGGTATCGATCCACTCTCATGGATGAGGCTCTGGTCACACCAAAGTATCAACCTATGAGGAAACCGATTGCCCGAGACTGACCACATGTCAACTTCAGCCACTGGGATCTGAGCACAGATGAAGTGACTCGTGGGGATGGCAGTGCACCCGTGCCCGCCGTGTGTGACTGCATACTGTGCGAACACTCCCCCACACTAGGAAAGCTGGCTCTCTTCCTCAGCCTTTATCAGCTCTGCTCACTTCAACACAGGAAGCCTACAGGCCCTAGACAGTAGGTGAGCTCTGATGTCATTTCCTTCTCTAACTTCTGATAATGCTAAGAAGGAAAAGAGAAACTTGAGGTAATGTTAATTTCTATGATAACCAAATTTAAAACATTAATTGAACTATCTTAAATGCCAAGTCATCAGGGAAAGGAGTCCGAAGAGGCCAATACTTGAGAGAAACCAAAATTCTATGGTGCTCAGAGGAGTGATTTTTCAAAAATGAACAGTGTTTTAAGCCAGCAGATCTTTCTTGTTTTGAAGCCCTTGTATAATCTTCAGAAGATTTTCATTACACAGTTGCTAAACCCAAGTCAGCTTCAGCTGAAGCATTGCTTTGGCTCCCGTGGTAACCCAAGAACTTGCCAGCATCTGGACTGGAAATGTCCTAGAACAGACTATACTGTTGGAGCAAGTTACTACTTCATGTGAATAAATGACAAGCCATGACCTTGTACTGTGCTGCTGGGGCAGAGGGGGACACTTGGACAAGGACAAAAGCCATCGTGAAGTGGGTGTTAGTGTTGGCTAATGACAAAGCTAATGAACACAGAAGGAAAAACCATGCTCCTGTGATTTACTCCTGGACAGAAACCTGACGGCACCATAAATGGAACATAAGTTTAATAAAAACAACTGACAAGTTCAAACGATTAAGATGAAAATTTGACAGCTATTTGAGCCAAGAGGGATACTCTAAAAGGAGAGAATGATATGGCATATTTCAGATGTTGTCATAGGAGTGATGGCTAGTTTTAAAACTGAAATTAGAGGTGTGGCTGTAACACAGTGTGCCAGGGACTGACCTCAGGGTCACCTCTCTTATTAAGTGTGTGCTTTCCCACTGAGTGGCACCTCCAGACCCTATGTGGGAGTCTCAGCACACAAAGGACCACCAAGTCCACTCACTGCTACTGGGCCCGGAGTCGCAGTCAGCAGCAGTAAAAGAACTGATCTGACAGATTCCCGGGGTCCAGGGTTAGAGATCTCTTTTCCGCTATAAAATATGTCCCATAGTTCTTAACAATAATCATTTAAGCACTTGTGGGGAAAAGAATCTAAACATCTATCTTGCAAAATCAACACTGTACTTTAGTCAGATTTGTTTTCAATAACACAGGTCTTAAGTATTACATAATAAAAATGTTAAATGGGGTTCCCCAACTCAACATAAATCTTTCTAAGAAACAAACAAACAAAAACCTATTGTGAGAGCTAAAGAGATGGCTCAACAGCTAAGTGCTGCTCTTACAGTAGAAGGGAGTTCAGTTCCCAGCCCCCATGATGAGCGGTTCACTGCCACCTACAACTCCGAATGCATGGAGTACTGCTCAGGCCCTTTGAACACTTTCTTCTGGACTTCATGGAACCTGTATCCCACACACAACTCAAAGTGATGTATCTCTTTATGCTTTATTAATTTATTCTTGTCTGTATAAGTGAGTTGTCTGAATTTGTGTCTCTGCACCATGAGTATGCCCAGTGTCCCAAGAGGCTGGAAGAAGGCAGTGCATCCTCTGAAACTAGACATTTGGAGGTGCTGGGAATCAAACCCGGGTCCTCTGGAAGAGCAGTCAGTGCTCTTAAGCACTGAGCCACCTCTCCAACTGTAAAAATAAACCTGCAATAAAAATTAAAACAAAACAAAAACCTATTGTAACCTTTTAATAAATAATACTATCTTGGTATATGAAAATTCTATAACAATTAGTTAATACTTACAATGTCTTAAATTCCTAATATGCTAGATTTTAATTTGCAGCACTTAAGATCTGAATGCTCATTTGCTGTAGCTGGCTCCTGCCATCCACTGAAATTGGCTTTGGAGAAGCGTTTGTGAAACAACATGCAGGGCTAAAGACAGACATTTTCCCAGAGTTGTGAAAGCCCTTCATTCCCCAACCCCGTGGGCATCACGGTACCTTCTCAGGGACCACGAGAAGTACGGTAGCGCATGCCTTTAATCCCAGCAAAGAAAGGCAGAAGCAGGTGGACCTCTCTGAGTTTAGGACTAGCCTGGTCTATACAACAGTTCCAGGCCAGCCAGGGCTACACTGTAAGACCCTGTCTCAAAAACAAAGAAGCTATGACTCTCACCATCAGCAGAGAACAAACATCTTCAATACTCAGATTTTTCACAACATACTATTGAAAGACTATGGTCTCAACAAATGGCCACTTACAACTATTGTACTTCAGAAATGGTGTTGATGTAAAGAGTTTGACAATTCAGTTTCCACCCTCCTTAATTCCTCCACAGTGACCTGAGAGAAGCTCACACCTCCTACTGCTGCATCCTGGTCCAGAATCTGAAACACAGCTCAAGTTTAGTCTTCCAGACAACACAGTTTTCCAGTCTTAATTTTCCAGACTTGCTATAATCAATCGAATACACCCTTGATTCCACAAAGATATATTCAGTCCTGAGAGGCCCCTCTTTAGATCTTTCTGTCTTCCTCAAAGGCCCCAAAGTGAGGATTGATTCCCTAGGCAAGTCTTGAACCTGAGATCCTCTTGCTTCAGCCTCCTGAATAATTGGGATTAGTGACTGGACCTGGGCCTAGCCTGACCCTGTTTCTAAGAAAGAATCATTTAAAAATTTGTACAAACCAGGCATTACAGTGTATACCTGTAATCCTATCACTCAGAGGTGAGGGCAAGAGATGCACAAGTTTAAGGTTATCCTTAGCCACACAGCAAGTTCAAGTTAGCCTAAGGTAAACAAGAGCTGGGTGGGAGGGTTAATTTTATTTATATATATAAAATTAATATACATATGCAATATAGGTACATACGTACAAAATGTGTGTAAGTACGCTATTCTTAGTACTCACTTTGCTTTCAATTTTAATAGACTATTTAATATAGTCTCATAAGAAAGATTTACGTTAGTTTGAAATTACTCTACATGACTACTGAAATTAGATTTCTAATAATTCTCCTGCTGAATCAACATAGGGAAGCGGAGAGCAGCTAGACTGACGGTGTGCGGAGTTGAGCGTGCTTCCCATTTTCATGCTAATCCCACTTCAGTCACAGGCTGCTCTGGAAGGCTGTGGGCACTCGGGGCAGATGGACTTACAGAGCAGTTGCTCTCACATGGAAACGGTAACCAAGACAAACCTTCTTGTGAGATGACTTCCAAGGGCATTAAATCATAAGAAATCGTTTCAGCAGCTGCTTCGAGCAGAGCATACAGAACACAAGACATCTGGCTGCCTGTGCATTTTCAGTTCACTGACAAAGTATAAACACATTAGAGCACTGAATGTGAGATGCATACTGCAACACTGCCTGCTTCTCTACACAGCCGGCCGCTCGCTGTACTCACAGCCTACACTGTCTAAACATATTTACTGCCTCCAACTCCCTAACTTCAGCAAAACATCATCAATAAAGGCAGAAGACTGTGTGCGTTCAATTGTTGGTATTTAGCAATGAAAACAAACGTTATTAAGAGCCTGGTTTTGCGTTTGTTTTGGACTGAGTCTCACGTGTAGACCAGGCTGGTCTGGAACTCATTATGTAGCCGACTCATTACAGATCCATCCATTATCGCACCATCTTCTGGCCTCAGTCTCCCAAGAGCTAGGGTGATGGGCATTTCTAACCTGACCTGGCCAATTTTAAAATTATATCAATTTCATTTTAAAATTAGATCAAAAACACATAAAACACCTAGCTTAACATGATTAGGAAAGAGCAGGGAATACACAAGTTTTCCTCAACCATCTGAAAAAGAAAGATCCGAAACCTGACCACGGTGACTTAACCAAGACGGGAACTGTTTTTCCCAGAGGGGTACAGGTGAGACTGAGAACTCACAGCCATCTTACTAACAACATTACCAATAGCCCGTGCTCCAGGACCTACCCTTTGCGAGTGACACTCTCACCCATAGTTCAATATGATCTGAGCTGCCTTAACTCCATATTTCAAGTAGGAAAAGGACAGGGTAAGCAACAAATGACTTGAAATGCATGTGCTCTGTAAGGTGACACCTGACAGCGTATTATGTATGTCTGCATCAGCACAAACCAGGTGATGTGTACAAGGAGGAGACTGCAAGCTAAGCTTACAGAGTCACCCCCGGCAATACTACAATTCTACAAAGCAAGAGAAAATGTGGCAGGCGTGTGAAGAATTCTGTGTATCCCAAGACACTGTGGGGCGCTACCCCATGTCCTTCCCAAGCAGGCAAGTCTACTCATCTCAGATCCGGGTACGTCAGCGCAGGACAGGGCATGGCCTATCTCTCCAGCTCTGGAGAAGTGTGATTTATGTACAATATCCCCAAGAGCTATTTGCTCACAAATGCTTGACTTTCATTTCTGGGCCAGAGTCAAATAGCCCACTTCTGGCAAAATCTCTGCGTTTACGATAAACCTGAAGAACTGCTTTATCTAAAAACTACTGCCTCTACAAGGCTCGAGATGCAGGTCGGTTGGCAGAGTGCCTGGGTGCAGCCTCCATACGTGGATGTGGTGGGACTGACCTGTGGTCTCCACACTCAAGAGATAAAAACAGGAGGAAATTCAAGGTTGGGGCTAGAAAGACGGCTCAGTGGTTAAGAGCACTGACAATTCTTCCAGAGAACTCAGGTTTAACACCTAGCACCCACCTTGGTGGCTCACAACCTTCTACAACTCCAATTCCAGGGGGTCCAACGTCTTCTTTTGGTCTCCTCAGGCAATGAACATACATGGTACACAGACACACATGCAGGCAAAACACTGATACATATAAAATAATTTTTTTATCAAGTTCAAAGTTATTCTCAGCTACACACTAAGCCCAAGAGCAGCCTGGGATACGTGGGACCCTATCTGATAACTAAGTGTGAGTCCTTTAAAATAACTATCTCCAGAACCAGGAAGATAGAGCAGGTGAAGGTGCCTACCACCAAGCCTGACAACCCGAGTTCAGCCCTCAGGACCCACACGGGGAGAGAACTTACCCTTACGGTTATCCTCTGACCTCCACATATGTATGTACATACATGCCCACACAATAAGCAAGAAGATGTGTGTGTTCTCATCCTAGCTACTCAGACAGCTGATGCTGGGAGACTGGGACATGAGACCAGCAAGGCCAATATAGAAGGTTCTGTCTCAAAAATCACTTAGTCAATTTTGTAAATTCTCCAAAGTAATAAAGTGTCTCTTTGGTGATGGAAGAATGTCACAGACGTTACAAAGGTCCGTGGCCTTCCAAAGGGCCATGAGACACACATGAATGCACAGTCAGTGTACAAAGGAAGGCAATGATGACAGAAACAGCTGACAAGGGTTGCAGAGAGGCTGGAGAGATGGCTCAATGGTTAGGAGCACTGACTGCTCTTCCACAGGTCAATTCCCAGCAACCACATGGTGGCTCACAACCATCTGCAATGCCCTTTTCTGGTGTGTCTAAGACAGTGACAGTGGACTCACAGACATTAAATAAAAGGGGGGGATTGCAGAGGAGATTCCGTTTTGAGAGGGTTGATAAGCAGCAGCTCTTAACGAGTAGACATTTTTACACACATAAGAACTGCACTGAGCTGTAGCAATGGAAGCCTGGTTCCAGCAGCACAAACAACTAAGGGTTTGGTTTGTCACATGAGACGTCCAGTGAGGGAGAGAGAACAGCAGTTGTTGACCTTGGTTCAGAGCTCAGTGACATCAAAGCAAAACTTGTAGGAGACTGCTGGGCCGTGGAGCCAGGATGGGTGTGCGACTCAGAAGACCTCATCTATGTCCCAGGACAGGAAAAAGGCTGTCAGGAGGAGAGCCACACACTTCTTCACTGAGTAAGCTCCCTGTGAAGAACTTCACTAACAAGTCTCACTGGAGGACCTCCCCAACTACATCTCAAGGAACACACCTAGCTTCAAAGAACACTGGAAAGACATCTGCAATCTCTAAAGCAGTCTGAAAACCAAGAAGCCAGGGAAAAAAAGAGAACACACTGGTCAGTTTGCTTTTCTGCCACAGACTAAATTCAACTTGCCTTTCTCAAATTCTCTACCGACCTGTAAGAGCTCTTCTTACCAAAGCTAATGTAATCCTCTGCCGACCATGTTGATATTACTGAAGGACTTAATCATTCTCCCTTAACATGAAATTCTTGTTTGATAGTGGTGTAGTTTGAATAAAAATGGGTCCCAAACCTCAAATACATCTGAGTGCTTTGTCTGCAGTTGCTGGAACTGTTTGGGAAGGACAGGAGGTCTGACTTTGTTGGAGGAGGTGTGCTGCTAGGAGTGAGCTTTGAGGTTTCAAAACCCCGCACCATGTCCAGATAACTCTCTCTACTTTGTGGTGGTTGTCTCAATGTGAGCTTTCACCTCCTGCTCCAAAAACCATGCCTGCCTGCCTGCCTGCCTGCCGCCACAGACTCTGAGACCATGACCTCCAAATTAAGTGCTTTGTTTTGTTTAAGTTGCCTTGCTCATGGTGTTTTGTCACAGCCGACAGAAAAGCAAGTAAGACAGGTGGACACGGTCTACATATACCAGGCAAAAGGGGAAGAATGACATAAGCGTATAGTCCTTAAAGACATCATCAGAACCCACACGCTCGTCAACACAGGGCTCGGGCAGATAGCTTCGTAGATCCTGCATAAGGACCCTCAGCACCACAGCAAATCCCAGTGTGGTGGCAATGCCTGCAGCCACAGTGCTGAGGCAGACCCTGAGGCCTGCTGGCCTGGCAGTACAGCCGCGCCAAAGAAGTCCACGTTGCATAAAAGACCCTGCCTCAGAAAATAAGGGTCATGGTGGCACACACCTCTAATTCCAGCACTCAGGAGGCAGAAGCAGGGGGATCCCTATGAGTTCAAGGTCAGCCTGGTCTACATAGGGCATTCGAGGGTAACCAGAGTTACATGGTAAGACCCTATCTCAAAAAGAAAGGAAAGAAGGGAGGGAGGGAGGGAGGGAGGGAGGGAGGGAGGGAGGGAGGGAGGGAGGGAAGAGAGAAAACAAAAGAAAAAGGCAAGAGGAGAATGATTCACCCAACCCTGACTAATGACCTTTGTACACGTCTGTCACATACCCCCACACACACATAACAACCATTCTCTCTCTCTCTGTCTCTCTGTCTCTCTCTCTGTCTCTCTCTGTCTCTCTGTCTCTCTCTCTGTCTCTCTCTCTGTCTCTCTCTCTGTCTCTCTCTGTCTCTCTGTCTCTCTCTCTCTCTCACACACACACACACACACACACACACACACACACACACACACACACACACACACACAAACTTCTTCAGCACAGTCACTTTCATTACAGAATGAAGACCAAGCCCAGCTCGGGCAAAACTTACAGGAGTGGAGTGTCAGTGATTAACTGTATCAAGCTGCAGAGCAATTCTTCCAAAAGATCTTCAGAGTCAGAACCTAGTAAGACACACAAAGCTTTGTTTTGACAGTGTAGACAATGGATGAAATTATTCAGATGTTAAGTTCTCATTTCTAATAAGAAAAAAATTATTATTACATATATTCCAACACTATTTTGACCTGAATAAAAATCCAGATAATGAGCAAGTCTGCAACTAACATAACCTTAATAACAACTCTACAAGATTTTCCTCCTATATTAGTTATGTGCCATAGCACACGTGTGAAAGGCGGAAGACAATTCCTTGAAGTTAGTTTTCTCTTCCCACTTTTACGTGAGTGTCAGACGTGCATGACATAACTATCTCACTGGCTCTGTTTTTGCTTTCCTTTAAGATTGGGTCTCGGGGGCTGGGGATTTAGCTCAGTGGTAGAGCGCTTACCTAGGTAAGCGCAAGGTCCTGGGTTCGGTCCCCAGCTCCGAAAAAAAGAACAAAAAAAATAAATAAATAAAAAGATTGGGTCTCACTGTGCAATCCTCAACTATCAAGCCTCCTTTCTATCTTAGTCTCCCCCAAATTCTGAGACTACCGGTATGTACTACAGGCAGGAGAGCTGGGCCTGGCACTCACCTGCTACAGCACTTGGGAGAGCTGGCCCTGAACATGGGGGATGCGGGTGAGCCTGCCCCAAGAGCATGAGCGCTGGGGAGCTGACCCTATATCTTGTCTGCTGTGTGGTGGTGTGGATGGATGAGGGAGAATGTCCTCCTCCACTCCCTCATCCCTCACCACCTATGGCTGGTGGGACATCTGGTTCCAGGGTCATGAGAGTAGAACTGGCCATGTCCCTCACCTGCTGCAACACTTGGGAGGGCGGGCCCTGTACCTCACCTGGGCAGCAGATTACAGCTGGCCCTGGTTGCAGGGGTGAGACCAGGAGAGCTAGAGTGCAGACCAGCTCAGATAACTCTCAGGCCCAGATCAAGGCTTTCAACTGATCCACCCCAACATCTACCCCACTGATGAACTGCTGGAGCACATAAGGACCTGACCCTATAGATCCAAAACTATAGGAGCTCCATGACACAGGGCAACAACAGGATATCCAAGAGGATATCCCAGCGAGTCTTCAGTATTGATAGGAAAGTAGAAACCAGAGGCCATATAGCAGAACAATGAGTCATTGCAATGAATATTTGCAAGCAATGTGGACCAGAGGGAATACCGTTAACACACTGTGACATACTTCAGCTTCCACAACAATTTTTTTTTCTCTGTTGGCGTCAGAGAAGGGAGATGGGGGATAAGGGAGCGGGGGTAGGGGTGTTGTAAGGGTGGAGGGCAGGTATGAGGGGAGGGAGGAATAAATGGAACTAGGTTGCATAATGTGAAATTCATAAAGAAACAACAAAATTAAAAAAGAAAACAATGACCTTGAAGCTCCTACAGGCTAGTAATTTTCAAATTTCTCATACTTCACACTGCTTCTTTTGATGGAATTTTATATTAAAGTCAAAATACAATCGTTTAAAAAGCAGCTTTAGCTGCTTCACCTGAGGCAGAGATATGCAGACGCGCATCCCTCGCCCACCCTGTGGTTATGTGACCTTGCCCATGATCCTGATGAACCCCATGGCCTCTGTGCAATCCACAGATGACAGACTGAATCCCAACAAGGAGGCAATCACTTCTTACAAACAAAAGCCAAAGACAAGATGGCTTTCCTGGTCAGAGAATCAGTGAGTGGCAACACAAGCACTATCGTCCCAACACAAGCACTTCTGTCCCAAGCTCCCACAGCTAAGGGACCTCCAAATTGCTTAAGCCAGAGGATAGCCTTGTGACTTCTGGTCTGTCATGACATCAACTCCTTCATGAAATGATTTCCTTGGGTCGTGTACAGTCTCACGTCTACTCAGCGGCCTTCGCTCTCTTGCCAGCACTCCTTCAGAACACGTTCCATTCACTCTGCATAGTGTCTCTCTCTCTCTCTCTCTGTCTCTGTCTCTGTCTGTGTCTCTGTCTGTGTCTCTGTCTGTGTGTCTGTCTCTCTCTCTCTCTCTCTCTCTCTCTCTCTCTCTCTCTCTCTCTCATCCATCACAACTTACATGCTGGTCAGACTGCCACAGCGGCAGACTCTCACCAACTGTCTATGGGTGTGTCCAAGAATAGTGGCCATTATCTCAAACTCAGTGTGTTCACAAAATGAGTGTCTCATTTTAATTTATGTGTATGAATGTTCTGCCTACATGTATACGGGCAGCACAGAGATCCCAGAAGAGGGAGCTTGATCGCCTGAAAATCGTAAACTACCATGTGAGTGCTGGGATTCAAACCAGGGTCCTCTGGAAGAGCAGCCAGTGTTCTCACTACCGAGTCGTCTCTCTAACCCAACACGTTGCTTTCTTATTCGTTGTTAATGACTGCATCAGTAGCCCAATGCTAAAACCCAGACTTAGCCACCCTTCTTAACCACTCACTCTCGGAGTCCTCCTGACTATACAGTCTGCCTCTCCGATACAGCCTTGTTTTTGCTTGTTGAGAAAGGAGCACACTATGTACTCTGGGATAACCCTGACCTGGAGTCCCTCACACCTCAGGCTGGCTACAAACGCACACCACCTGACCCAGAAGCACTCTCTTCATGTTTTTATTCATAACTTCATAATCTCTATTTAGTTAAGCAAGTTTAATGCATTCAAACTCACTCTTATACACCTCAGCTCTCTCTCCACTTGGAGCTTACTCTCCAACTTCTGCCTGATCTCCAGGTCATTTTTAAAAGTAGCTCACTTAAGCCTTTCTTTCACTTTCTTGACTTAGATAATTTTTATCATTTAAGCTAATGACTATGTATCAAAAAAAGCGGAGATCCTTACTGATCACCAAAAGCAAAGCAGTAATGAAACAACCAAAGACATGTGGACCATTCATTAAAAGAAATAGCTGGGGGGCTGGGGATTTAGCTCAGTGGTAGAGCGCTTACCTAGGAAGCGCAAGGCCCTGGGTTCGGTCCCCAGCTCCGAAAAAAAGAACAAAAAAAAAAAAAGAAATAGCTGGGGCTGGGAGATGTTCTGCAGTCCTAAGCTCTGGCCGTTCTTGCAGAGGACCAGGAGAGGTTTTCAGTGTCCACAAGGATGCTCACACTGTCCATCACGCTCTCTCACCTCTCCAGACACCATGCATGCACAGTGCACATATACGGGAGACAAAACACTTGAACTCATGGAATAAAATAAATCTTTACTAAAACAAAGTAAGAGCACTGGTAAAAAGAGAGACTTAACCGCCGCTGCTCCTCGGCACTGCACAGTGTCAGGTTCTCAGTGCTGCCCAGAGTGCACTGTGCCAATGGCGAATGCTAAATCCTTAATCAAGTGCAGTCGCACACCTCGAAAACAGTCTGCAGTGCCTGAAAGCCAGAACAAACTGGTCTCTTCAAAACAGAACACGCCACAGGCACGGTGGTGTGTGGCGGTGCGTGGCAGTTCATCGTGGTTCCTGGAGGTGCACGGCAGCAAGCCTAGCGCGTGGAAGGAAGGCTGAGTTCAAGGCCAGCCAGGGCTACAAAGTCAGTTCCAATGAAGTGCACAGCAACACACAACCAGATTTACTATACACCTATAGTCAGAAAATCTTAGTGGAGTCGATGTTTTTGCCTATGTTTGTTGGAATTACTCTAAAGTATTAAATATTTTTAACTAGCAACATTCTAAAATGCTATTATAAATAAGTCACGAAAAACAAACAAATCCATTATTTTCTAAAAATAAAACAGATCTATATGTCAATGCACTGCAATATTTAGGAGCTGTCATCAATGCTCCTAAATTCCAATCATATCAATGCTTCTGGTTGTTTGCAATTACTGTAATCAAATCATGTCCATCGTCAAACTTTATGTTAAATTCTTAAAACATCAATCCTTGGTGTCCGATGTCAGGGTCAGCCATGCCAGTCTTGGAGTTAAAGCAGAGAACAGGAGAGGTGGGACCTCGCTGCCAAGACAGCCAGGGCTCCTTGGCTAGAAACAAACCAGAGTTAGTTCCATAAGGGAAGACTGCAATACAGGAGGAGGAGGAGGGTCTCACAGCAGCCAAGAGTCTAAGAGCTGTCACGTCCTAGTGTCTCCCCCCAGCAACAGAACCTTAACTAAGACAGAAGTAAATCTTCCTCATTCTCAAGATGACAGTATTTGCCTGGTCTTAAAATAGCTTGATATGCAGTGTTTGACTGATATCCCTGGGAGGCCTGCTCTTTTTTGGGGAGAGCTGAAAGGTTAGTGAATCGTGGGGAGAAGGGAGGTGGGGAGAAAGACCAGGGGAAGGGAAACTGCAGTCGTGATGTAATATCTGAAAGAAGAATTAAAAAAA
Organism: Rattus norvegicus; assembly: GCF_021556685.1. NCBI lineage: Eukaryota > Metazoa > Chordata > Mammalia > Rodentia > Muridae > Rattus > Rattus norvegicus. The sequence goes on along the minus strand of NC_141551.1, from coordinate 70,700,853 downwards.
GAAAGAAGAGGAATGATTTGACTGAGGCTGGCTTACAGTTTCCGAAGTTTAGTCCATTATCAGCATGTTGTCACAGGCAGACTTAGAGCTGGAGAAGGAGCGAGAGCTTCAAGGGTAATGCCTAAGAGCTCTGATCACATTGAGGCCAAGAACAGAAAGGAAAGTGGGCAAGGTGTGAGAACAGTTAGGATTTTGAAGTCTGTCTGCATTATCTTTTCCTTAGTTCACACTGCTCTCTTACGTGTTACTTGCTCTTCTTGGTAGCATTTGCCTGCCTCAGAGGCAAAGGCTGACTAAAGCTTGAGGTACACAGGTGGAGCCTGGTCTCCCCAGCAGGGCTCCTGGCTGCTGCATGGAGGGCACTAAACACATTTCTTTTGTGTTGGTTCATTTGGTTTGGGGCCCACTAATCTCCTGCTGGAGAGAAGTCCCAGCGCCTGCAGTCTACTGAGTCAGGGCACCTCAGTCTTGAGCTTGCAGCCTGTGCTCTTTAGCAGGCTCCCAAGAAGCTTCTAGCGGGTAGGTTGCACAGAAAATAAACTCACAAATTACACTGGGATGGACAGCCTGACAACTGAGGCAGAGGAGAGCTGGCCTGAGCACTTTCCTAGCACCCCCTGAGGGCCTGCCTCTAAGACACCTGTCCCTTCCAGTCCCCAAGCCTCCCAAGAGTCTGGAGCAGGAGGCTTTCTTCTGGTGCTCTCCAAACACAAAGCACTTGACGTCAGCTAAGGTCTTCAGTACTTGACTTTCTAACAGCTCTGAAATGTCAACATGTTTCCCCAGTGCTAGGGCTGCAGCTCTACACCACTGCTGTGCCCAGCACATGCACGGTTTAAATTCTCCGTGCCAACTAGAGTTTGGAGAGAAAGCAGATATGAACACATGTGTGACCTGTTATGTGAGAGCAACTCTCATAAAAATAATTCAAAGAAAATAATCATCTTCAAATATATCTATGTTGAAATATTTCATGCTTTTCAAGGATCTGGTCTAGCCTAGGCTCAAACTCCCATCTTATCACCCATAGAACTGCCACTGCTGGCCCTGGGTGGCAGTACCTACTTTTAACCACTGAGCCATTTCTCCAGCCCCTATTGGAAGACGTGCATGGTCTTTTTCTTAACAAGTAGAACTGTGTTTTGAGTACTACTGATGTCAAAAGATAACAGTAAAGATTAGTTCCTGAGTAAAAACCCTATTCATATCTCAGAAAATATTTAAAAAACAGAAACCTAGCATGTTTGTAAGATTCTAGACTGTGTTAACTGAGGGGTTGGGGAGGGAGTTCTACCCCTGCATGCAGGAGCAGTACTCATAGCTTGTGCCCATTGAATGTGTCCCAGCCACCATGCCCTCCTACACTGAACAGTTCTCCTGAACCAGGCCTTCCATCCTTATGCTGCTTTGTTGGGTATTTAATGGCAACAAGAAAAGGCACTAATGCAGAGAAATGGTACCAGGAGTGGGGCTGCTGCTGGGATAAGCTCAACCACACAGTCTATGCTCTCAGCACTGGTCTTCAGGAAGGGAATTGTGGGCAAAACAAGTCCTTGATTACTGTAAGCCAAATTCAATGGTTATTATTCTGGAGCTGCCAATGGACCACAGAACAAGTTTATAAGGTTTCAGATAGAAACAACGACTGATTCAGGAAGTAGGTCACGGTCATTCAAGTCACATTCTGGCAAAGAATCTTAGCTTCATTTTGCCTGTGTCCTATGAACATGATTAGGGATGAATTCAGAGATGGGCACAGGGAGACCTGGTGAGATGGCTCTGCAGGTAAGAGCACCTGGTGCCAAGCATGATGACTGGAATTTAGTTCCTTAGGACCCACAAAATGGCAGAAAGAAAACTACTCCAGCAATTTGTCCTCTGGCCTTCATCTGCACACCATGGCATGCTGACAAGCCTACATACATACTCCAATAAATAAATGTAATTTAAAGGAATGTATGTGCTGACACACCTCGAATCTCAACATACAGGAGCCCAGGCAGGGAAATCTCTTAGACCGTAGATGCTAAATGCAGGGCCATAGGATTTGGTGTTTGCCTTGCTTGATTTCTGTACAACTGTGGTTCAATCTTTCTTTGTTATGTCACCATTCCTTGCTGTTGGACTGGGAAGTTTAATGTGCACCAATATGTACTGAACTAAGTAACTTGTTCTGATTTCCTGGGAGCTGACACATAAGGTCCCCATTCAGTCTCAAAAGAAGCTTGGACTCTTAGGCAGTGCTGAAACTATTAAAGACCATGGGAAGTTTCGAGGATGGAATGAATGCACTTTGCAATATGAAATGGCTTTACACCTATGGAGATAAGAGGTAGAATACCTAGAAAGGTATTATATATGAGGGCAGGCCAGATTGTTTTACAGGTAATAGCACTTGCTATTAAAATATGATGATCCACAGTGGAGGGAGAAACGGACTCCTAACCACTGTTCCCTGACGTCTACCTGCATGCTATGCAGCATGCACACAGCCACTCACTCATGCACACCATACATAACACACACAAGAACAGGCACTGGAGAGAAGTCTCAGCGGTTAAGATCACTGCCAGGGAGGTTGGGGATTTAGCTCAGTGGTAGAGCGCTTGCCTAGCAAGCGCAAGGCCCTGGGTTCGGTCCCCAGCTCCAAAAAAAAGAAAAAAAAAAGAAAAAAAAAAGAAAAAAAAAAAAAAAGATGACTGCCCGGGACCACGGAGGAGCTAAACCTAGGCCCCTACACATCTGTAGCAGATATGCAGTTTGGTCTTCATGTGGATCCCCTAACAACTAGAGCAGGGGCTGTCTCTGAGCTTCAGTGGGAGACCCACTGGAATTAGATATCCCAGGGTGGGATGATACCCGGGAGCAGAGTGGGGATCCCCTTCTATAAAGAGAAGGGAGGGAGCAATGGGGGGAAGGCTATGTAAGAGCAGGACTAGGGTGGGAGGGTCATGATTGGGGTGTAAAGTGAATTGATGATGGTGATGATGATGGTGATGATGATGATAAATCTTGTTAGCCTTGCAGAGAGGACCTGGACAAACATTATGGCTCACAACCATCCCTAACTCCAGTTCCAGGGCATTCAATGCTTTCTTCTGTCCTTCTCAGGCACCAGGTGCACATATGGTGCACATACATACACAGAGGCAAAACAGGTCATACACATAAAATAAATAAATCTAAAAATACAACGATAATAAAGACACCAGGTGATATGTTTGTCAGGCTGACAAGGAGTAGACTTTGTGATGCTTACACCAACCAGGGTAACCAGTGACCAGATCTAGAATCACCCAGGAGACAGCTCTGGGCACACCTGTGACACAGCTGCCAGATTAGGTTTAGGAAGTGGGCGGCGCCATCCCACAGACTGAGGTACCAAACTAAATAAATGACCAAAGGCAGTCGAGCACCAGCATTTGACTCTCTCAGCTGCCTCACACTCCTGCTGCCACCAGGCTCCACCGTGACACAATGCATCCTCAATTTTTTTCTAATTGTATATATAGGAGTACACTGTAGCTACTGTCTTCAGACACATCAGAAGAGGGAATTACAGATGGTGGTGAGCCCCACGATATGGCTGCTGGGAATTGAACGCTGGAACTCTGGAAAAGCAGTCAGTGCTCTTAGCCGCTGAGCCATCTCAAAACAATGCATCCTTAAACTCCAGGCAAAACAAACCCTTCCTTCCCTGTTCTGTCAGGTGTTTGGTTACAGCAACAAAACAAGTAATTGATAAAAGACATCAAAGGAGGAAGGTCTTTTCCTGCTGGCTGTTTTAAGAAAGAAAATAGATGTGACTGCAGGAAACCTGGAGTTTTCAAAGTCCCGCGCTTTCTAAATGTTCTGTGTGTATGAAGAGCGGGTGTGAGCACATGAGCCACAGCGCACATGTGGAGGTCACAAGAGGACTCGCTGTGACGGGCTCCTTCCTGCCACCTTCACATGGGTGAGAAAACTAACTGCCATTGACCTGTTACTTACTGTAGGTGCCGGGCGACTTTTCTTCATACGTGAAGTGAAGCTGCAGCTCTTCCTCAGACATCTCACAGATGAACACCTTCAGCAGGCAGCAGATGATAAACAAGGCATTGTGTGTCTGCCAGATGAAGATGTGGCTGGGAAGGAAAGATCAGAAGCACCTAAAACTCAGTATTTAATCATAAACAAGGTCGGTTTCTTTCTAGTGCACTGTGCCTTCATAATTTGAGAAAGGCTCTAGACTGCCTGCTTGTATGACAGTGTCTGTATAGACTGCCTGTCTGTATGACAGTGTCTGTATAGACAGCCTGCTTGTATGACAGTGTCTGTATAGACAGCCTGCTTGTATGACAGTGTCTGTATAGACTGCCCGCTTGTATGACAGTGTCTGTATAGACTGCCTGCTTGTATGACAGTGTCTGTATAGACTGCCTGCCTGTATGACAGTGTCTGTACAGACTGCCTGCTTGTATGGCAGTGTCTGTACAGACTGCCTGCTTGTATGGCAGTGTCTGTATAGACTGCCCGCTTGTATGACAGTGTCTGTATAGACAGCCTGCTTGTATGACAGTGTCTGTATAGACAGCTGCTTGTATGACAGTGTCTGTATAGACTGCCTGCTTGTAGGACAGTGTCTGTATAGACAGCCTGCTTGTAGGACAGTGTCTGTATAGACTGCCTGTCTGTATGACAGTGTCTGTATAGACTGCCTGCTTGTATGACAGTGTCTGTATAGACTGCCTGTCTGTATGACAGTGTCTGTATAGACAGCCTGCTTGTATGACAGTGTCTGTATAGACAGCCTGCTTGTATGACAGTGTCTGTATAGACAGCCTGCTTGTATGGCAGTGTCTGTATAGACTGCCTGCTTGTATGACAGTGTCTGTATAGACTGCCTGCTTGTATGGCAGTGTCTGTATAGACAGCCTGCTTGTATGACAGTGTCTGTATAGACAGCTGCTTGTATGACAGTGTCTGTATAGACTGCCTGCTTGTATGACAGTGTCTGTATAGACAGCCTGCTTGTATGACAGTGTCTGTATAGACAGCCTGCTTGTATGACAGTGTCTGTATAGACTGCCTGCTTGTATGGCAGTGTCTGTATAGACAGCCTGCTTGTATGACAGTGTCTGTATAGACAGCCCGCTTGTATGACAGTGTCTGTATAGACAGCCTGCTTGTATGGCAGTGTCTGTATAGACAGCCCGCTTGTATGACAGTGTCTGTATAGACTGCCTGCTTGTATGGCAGTGTCTGTATAGACAGCCTGCTTGTATGACAGTGTCTATATAGACATCCTGCTTGTATGACAGTGTCTGTATAGACATCCTGCTTGTATGACAGTGTCTGTATAGACATCCTGCTTGTATGACAGTGTCTGTATAGACAGCCTGCTTGTATGACAGTGTCTGTATAGACAGCTGCTTGTATGACAGTGTCTGTATAGACTGCCCGCTTGTATGACAGTGTCTGTATAGACAGCCTGCTTGTATGACAGTGTCTGTATAGACAGCCTGCTTGTATGACAGTGTCTGTATAGACAGCCCGCTTGTATGACAGTGTCTGTACAGACTGCCTGCTTGTATGACAGTGTCTGTACAGACAGCCTGCTTGTATGACAGTGTCTGTATAGACAGCTGCTTGTATGACAGTGTCTGTATAGACTGCCCGCTTGTATGACAGTGTCTGTATAGACAGCCTGCTTGTATGACAGTGTCTGTATAGACAGCCTGCTTGTATGACAGTGTCTGTATAGACAGCCTGCTTGTATGACAGTGTCTGTATAGACAGCTGCTTGTATGACAGTGTCTGTATAGACTGCCTGCTTGTATGACAGTGTCTGTATAGACTGCCTGCTTGTATGACAGTGTCTGTATAGACAGCTGCTTGTATGACAGTGTCTGTATAGACTGCCTGCTTGTATGACAGTGTCTGTATAGACAGCCTGCTTGTATGACAGTGTCTGTATAGACTGCCTGCTTGTATGACAGTGTCTGTATAGACTGCCTGCTTGTATGACAGTGTCTGTATAGACTGCCTGCTTGTATGACAGTGTCTGTATAGACTGCCTGCTTGTATGACAGTGTCTGTATAGACAGCCTGCTTGTATGACAGTGTCTGTATAGACTGCCTGCTTGTATGACAGTGTCTGTATAGACAGCCTGCTTGTATGACAGTGTCTATATAGACATCCTGCTTGTATGACAGTGTCTGTATAGACAGCCTGCTTGTATGGCAGTGTCTGTATAGACTGCCTGCTTGTATGACAGTGTCTGTATAGACATCCTGCTTGTATGACAGTGTCTGTATAGACTGCCTGCTTGTATGACAGTGTCTGTATAGACAGCCTGCTTGTATGACAGTGTCTGTATAGACAGCCTGCTTGTATGACAGTGTCTGTATAGACTGCCTGCTTGTATGACAGTGTCTGTATAGACAGCCTGCTTGTATGACAGTGTCTGTATAGACAGCTGCTTGTATGACAGTGTCTGTATAGACAGCTGCTTGTATGACAGTGTCTGTATAGACTGCCTGCTTGTATGACAGTGTCTGTATAGACTGCCCGCTTGTATGACAGTGTCTGTATAGACAGCCTGCTTGTATGACAGTGTCTGTATAGACAGCCCGCTTGTATGACAGTGTCTGTATAGACTGCCTGTCTGTATGACAGTGTCTGTATAGACAGCCTGCTTGTATGACAGTGTCTGTATAGACAGCCTGCTTGTATGACAGTGTCTGTATAGACAGCCTGCTTGTATGACAGTGTCTATATAGACAGCCTGCTTGTATGACAGTGTCTGTATAGACAGCCTGCTTGTATGACAGTGTCTGTATAGACAGCCTGCTTATAGGACAGTGTCTGTATAGACAGCCTGCTTGTATGACAGTGTCTGTATAGACTACCTGCTTGTATGACAGTGTCTGTATAGACAGCCTGCTTGTATGACAGTGTCTGTATAGACAGCCTGCTTGTATGACAGTGTCTATATAGACATCCTGCTTGTATGACAGTGTCTGTATAGACTGCCTGCTTGTATGACAGTGTGTGTATAGACTGCCCGCTTGTATGACAGTGTCTGTATAGACAGCCTGCTTGTATGACAGTGTCTGTATAGACAGCCTGCTTGTATGACAGTGTCTGTATAGACAGCCTGCTTGTATGACAGTGTCTGTATAGACATCCTGCTTGTATGACAGTGTCTGTATAGACTGCCTGCTTGTATGACAGTGTCTGTATAGACAGCCTGCTTGTATGACAGTGTCTGTATAGACTGCCCGCTTGTATGACAGTGTCTGTATAGACATCCTGCTTGTATGGCAGTGTCTGTATAGACAGCCTGCTTGTATGACAGTGTCTATATAGACATCCTGCTTGTATGACAGTGTCTGTATAGACATCCTGCTTGTATGACAGTGTCTGTATAGACATCCTGCTTGTATGACAGTGTCTGTATAGACAGCCTGCTTGTATGACAGTGTCTGTATAGACAGCTGCTTGTATGACAGTGTCTGTATAGACTGCCCGCTTGTATGACAGTGTCTGTATAGACAGCCTGCTTGTATGACAGTGTCTGTATAGACAGCCTGCTTGTATGACAGTGTCTGTATAGACAGCCCGCTTGTATGACAGTGTCTGTACAGACTGCCTGCTTGTATGACAGTGTCTGTACAGACAGCCTGCTTGTATGACAGTGTCTGTATAGACAGCTGCTTGTATGACAGTGTCTGTATAGACTGCCCGCTTGTATGACAGTGTCTGTATAGACAGCCTGCTTGTATGACAGTGTCTGTATAGACAGCCTGCTTGTATGACAGTGTCTGTATAGACAGCCTGCTTGTATGACAGTGTCTGTATAGACAGCTGCTTGTATGACAGTGTCTGTATAGACTGCCTGCTTGTATGACAGTGTCTGTATAGACTGCCTGCTTGTATGACAGTGTCTGTATAGACAGCTGCTTGTATGACAGTGTCTGTATAGACTGCCTGCTTGTATGACAGTGTCTGTATAGACAGCCTGCTTGTATGACAGTGTCTGTATAGACTGCCTGCTTGTATGACAGTGTCTGTATAGACTGCCTGCTTGTATGACAGTGTCTGTATAGACTGCCTGCTTGTATGACAGTGTCTGTATAGACTGCCTGCTTGTATGACAGTGTCTGTATAGACAGCCTGCTTGTATGACAGTGTCTGTATAGACTGCCTGCTTGTATGACAGTGTCTGTATAGACAGCCTGCTTGTATGACAGTGTCTGTATAGACAGCCTGCTTGTATGACAGTGTCTGTATAGACAGCCCGCTTGTATGACAGTGTCTGTATAGACTGCCTGCTTGTATGACAGTGTCTGTATAGACAGCCTGCTTGTAGGACAGTGTCTGTATAGACAGCCTGCTTGTATGACAGTGTCTGTATAGACAGCCTGCTTGTAGGACAGTGTCTGTATAGACAGCCTGCTTGTATGACAGTGTCTGTATAGACAGCCTGCTTGTATGACAGTGTCTGTATAGACAGCCTGCTTGTATGACAGTGTCTGTATAGACAGCCTGCTTGTATGACAGTGTCTGTATAGACAGCCTGCTTGTATGACAGTGTCTGTATAGACTGCCTGCTTGTATGACAGTGTCTGTATAGACTGCCTGCTTGTATGACAGTGTCTGTATAGACTGCCTGCTTGTATGACAGTGTCTGTATAGACAGCCTGCTTGTATGACAGTGTCTGTATAGACTGCCCGCTTGTATGACAGTGTCTGTATAGACTGCCCGCTTGTATGACAGTGTCTGTATAGACTGCCTGCTTGTATGACAGTGTCTGTATAGACAGCCTGCTTGTATGACAGTGTCTGTATAGACAGCCTGCTTGTATGACAGTGTCTGTATAGACAGCCTGCTTGTATGACAGTGTCTGTATAGACAGCCTGCTTGTATGACAGTGTCTGTATAGACAGCCTGCTTGTATGACAGTGTCTGTATAGACTGCCTGCTTGTATGACAGTGTCTGTATAGACAGCCTGCTTGTATGACAGTGTCTGTATAGACAGCCTGCTTGTATGACAGTGTCTGTATAGACAGCCTGCTTGTATGACAGTGTCTGTATAGACTGCCTGCTTGTATGACAGTGTCTGTATAGACAGCCTGCTTGTATGACAGTGTCTATATAGACATCCTGCTTGTATGACAGTGTCTGTATAGACAGCCTGCTTGTATGGCAGTGTCTGTATAGACTGCCTGCTTGTATGACAGTGTCTGTATAGACATCCTGCTTGTATGACAGTGTCTGTATAGACTGCCTGCTTGTATGACAGTGTCTGTATAGACAGCCTGCTTGTATGACAGTGTCTGTATAGACAGCCTGCTTGTATGACAGTGTCTGTATAGACTGCCTGCTTGTATGACAGTGTCTGTATAGACAGCCTGCTTGTATGACAGTGTCTGTATAGACAGCTGCTTGTATGACAGTGTCTGTATAGACAGCTGCTTGTATGACAGTGTCTGTATAGACTGCCTGCTTGTATGACAGTGTCTGTATAGACTGCCCGCTTGTATGACAGTGTCTGTATAGACAGCCTGCTTGTATGACAGTGTCTGTATAGACAGCCCGCTTGTATGACAGTGTCTGTATAGACTGCCTGTCTGTATGACAGTGTCTGTATAGACAGCCTGCTTGTATGACAGTGTCTGTATAGACAGCCTGCTTGTATGACAGTGTCTGTATAGACAGCCTGCTTGTATGACAGTGTCTATATAGACAGCCTGCTTGTATGACAGTGTCTGTATAGACAGCCTGCTTGTATGACAGTGTCTGTATAGACAGCCTGCTTATAGGACAGTGTCTGTATAGACAGCCTGCTTGTATGACAGTGTCTGTATAGACTACCTGCTTGTATGACAGTGTCTGTATAGACAGCCTGCTTGTATGACAGTGTCTGTATAGACAGCCTGCTTGTATGACAGTGTCTATATAGACATCCTGCTTGTATGACAGTGTCTGTATAGACTGCCTGCTTGTATGACAGTGTCTGTATAGACTGCCCGCTTGTATGACAGTGTCTGTATAGACAGCCTGCTTGTATGACAGTGTCTGTATAGACAGCCTGCTTGTATGACAGTGTCTGTATAGACAGCCTGCTTGTATGACAGTGTCTGTATAGACATCCTGCTTGTATGACAGTGTCTGTATAGACTGCCTGCTTGTATGACAGTGTCTGTATAGACAGCCTGCTTGTATGACAGTGTCTGTATAGACTGCCCGCTTGTATGACAGTGTCTGTATAGACAGCCTGCTTGTATGACAGTGTCTGTATAGACAGCCTGCTTGTATGACAGTGTCTGTATAGACTGCCTGCTTGTATGACAGTGTCTGTATAGACAGCCTGCTTGTATGACAGTGTCTGTATAGACAGCCTGCTTGTATGACAGTGTCTGTATAGACTGCCTGCTTGTATGACAGTGTCTGTATAGACAGCCTGCTTGTATGACAGTGTCTGTATAGACAGCCTGCTTGTATGACAGTGTCTGTATAGACAGCCTGCTTGTATGACAGTGTCTGTATAGACAGCCTGCTTGTATGACAGTGTCTATATAGACATCCTGCTTGTATGCAGTGTCTGTATAGACTGCCTGCTTGTATGACAGTGTCTGTATAGACTGCCTGCTTGTATGACAGTGTCTGTATAGACTGCCCGCTTGTATGACAGTGTCTGTATAGACAGCCTGCTTGTATGACAGTGTCTGTATAGACAGCCTGCTTGTATGACAGTGTCTGTATAGACAGCCTGCTTGTATGACAGTGTCTATATAGACATCCTGCTTGTATGACAGTGTCTGTATAGACTGCCTGCTTGTATGACAGTGTCTGTATAGACAGCCTGCTTGTATGACAGTGTCTATATAGACATCCTGCTTGTATGACAGTGTCTGTATAGACATCCTGCTTGTATGACAGTGTCTGTATAGACTGCCTGCTTGTATGACAGTGTCTGTATAGACTGCCTGCTTGTATGGCAGTGTCTGTATAGACAGCCTGCTTGTATGACAGTGTCTGTATAGACAGCCTGCTTGTATGACAGTGTCTGTATAGACTGCCTGCTTGTATGACAGTGTCTGTATAGACAGCCTGCTTGTATGACAGTGTCTGTATAGACAGCCCGCTTGTATGACAGTGTCTGTATAGACAGCCCGCTTGTATGACAGTGTCTGTATAGACAGCCTGCTTGTATGACAGTGTCTGTATCTTACAGTTACAGTAAGCCGGTGGCAGCTACTGCGTTTTCTATCAGATCACAGTCTACGTAGTGAAATCTACTGGGTTAAAACGGCTACTGGCACTTGTAGGCAGAACTGTTTTGTCCTTAGCTTTATATCTGTCTCACATGAAACCAACTGAGAGCAAAGAAAGCTAAAACTCTGGTAGCATAAAGAGAATATATACACGTATACAATGTAACACAGCACAGTACCTGCTATTTGTATTAATGGCAGGAGATGTTTAACTGGGTTTGATAGATTTCTTTATAAGCAGAGCAATTAAACAATCTTAAAGATACTATCTATCTAAAACAATTTTATAAGAGCCAGGCACAGAGGCTCCCACCTGTTATCCCACAGCACTTGGAAGCTTAAAACACCAGAGTGCCTGGTCTAGCCTGGTCTACAAACAAATTCAATGTTCTAGTCATAAACAATCAGACATCCCCAGATCCAATATTGAGGACATAGGAGTTATAGATGCAGAATAAGATAGCATCAATCTAAGTTGCTATTTAAACTAGATTAGTAATAAGGAGTGGTAACGGGAGGAAACACCTTTTATGATAACAAGCTCACCGTGACAACGGAGGGTAATGGCAGGATGAACATGAGCAAAGAAATGTCACCATAAAACCCACTTTATGTGCTACCGAAAACAAAATGAATGATTAATTTTAAAACTGAATTAAAATAATTACATAATTACTAATCATTTTAAAGAATATAATTTTAATAACTAACCAAAGTGCTGGAATCAAATTACTGAATCTCACACCAACAATTTAAGACCCTAAAATAAAAACTTCTCTTTTACTTTTTTTCTCCACAGAGGCTTTCAAAAGACCTTAGCCTATTCCCTGCACCAAATAAAAACTATCCCTCACAGTGCCATGCACGCCACAACGACGTTAAACAGCGACTTACTTCTGACACTCGGCCGAAAGCCTGAGCTCTCTGGTTCTAGCAAGGAAGACCTTAGTTAGCGCAGCGAGGTTCCCTGTTCGAGGGTTGTTTTCAACTGCAAGAGACAAGAAAGGCGTTTACATGGTTAATACAGAGCACATCAGACCATTTATTAAATGTCACCCTGAAACTGCTGACTGCTCACTCGTGCAGACAATTTCACGTCCAATTCAGAAAATAAGCGAAAGAGAAAATGCTACTCTGGGTCTCTGCTGGACAATTTGACGTCAACTCGACACAAGCCAGAGGCAACTGAGAGGAACCTCAAGAAAATGCCTCCATGAGATGGGTCTTATGCAGGCCTGTAGGACGTCTTTTTAGTGATTGACTGGGGAAAGCCCAGCTCATTGTGGGTGATTTCATCCCAGGGCTGGCTGGTGGTCCTGGTTCTATAAGAAAGCAGGCTGAGCAAGCCAGGGGAAGCAAGCCGGTAAGCAGCACCCTCCATGGCCTCTGCATCAGCTCCTGTCTCCAGGATCCTGCCCTGCCTGAGTTCCTGTCCTGATTTTCTTTGATGAACACTGAAATGCAGGCATAAGCTGAATAAACCCTTCCCTCCCCTACTTGCTTTTGGTCATGGTGTTTCAGCACAGCAAAAGAATAGTAACTAAGAGAGAGTCATAACTACAAATATCCAATTTTTATTTACAAAGTAAACAGCAGAAGGAAGGGTAACCTCAAGTGAGTTAAGCACGAATATTACTATAATTTTTCATATTCTTTTTAAATTTTAAAATGTATTGCTTTATTTTATGTATGAATGTTTATCCTGCACATATATCTTTGTGACATGTGCATACCTGAGGAGACGAGAAAAGGACATAGGATCCTCTGTAACTGAAATTACAGACTGTTGTACGCTGACATGTGGGTGCTGGGAATTCAGCCCGGGTCCTCCAGAGGATCAGCTAGTACTCTAACCACTGAGCCATCCCTCCAGTTTCATTTTACATATTTTTATCTATAGGTTGCTACCTTCCCAAGGACAGATCCATATCTACTGGCTCAAATTCTTAGCTATAAGGAAATTATTGGGCGTAACAAACTGGACTAAGAAATTATCCATAGGGGCTAGGGATTTAGCTCAGTGGTAGAGCGCTTACCTAGGAAGCGCAAGGCCCTGGGTTCGGTCCCCAGCTCCGAAAAAAAGAACAAAAAAAAAAAAAAAAAAAAAAGAAATTATCCATAAAAACATCATGGCAAGTCTCTGCAGCACAAAAGCTAAGAATTTGACCAAAGAAAGAGACTATTTGATCCAAAATTTACTTTTACTGCTGAAGAAAGTTCACAAGGTTTACATGATGGGTGCAAAGTTCAAGCCACCACAGCAACACGTGCACAGCCACTTTCTTGGCCAAGGATTTCCAGTGTAAACAGAGATTCATGGCCTTGCTGATCCAGAAATGCAAACCCTGAGGAACACTGGCCTGGGCTGTCAGAACTCATTTTCAGCAGAACTGAGAATTGTATGAGCTTCTCAACATGTGTTGAAGAGTGTCAAAGATGGAGTTCTTCAGAATATACTTGTAAAAATTAATGCAAGTCTGCTGTGGTGGTTTGAAAGGGTTTGGCCCCATAGAGTCATGTGTCTGAATGCTTGGCCAGAGGGAGTGGCCTTGTTGGAATAGGTGTGGTTTGTTGGAGGAAGTAAGTCAGCATAAGCGGTCACTGAGGTCTCCTATGGACAAGCTCCATCCAGTATGGACTCAGAGCCTCCTCCTGGCTGCCAGTGGAAGACCACCTCCTCTTACTGCCTGTGGATCAATATGTAGAACTCTCAGCTCCTCCTGCACCATGCCTGCCTAGATGCTGCCATGCTCCTGTCTTGAAGATAATGGACTAAACCTCTGAAACTGTAAGCCAGCCCCAGTTAAATGTTGTTCTTATAAGAGTTGCCTTGGTCATGCTGTCTGATCACAGCAGTAAAACCCTAAGACATCTGCAAACACAAACTGTAAGGGAATATACAAAGGAAGCCAGGTGGAGGCCCCATGCCTGAAATCCCAGAAGGATCCACTAATAACACTACAGAGACCAGTCACATGGACAAAGTTGTACAAAGCACCGATGAGTCCATGAAACAAATAATTACTACCATCACCATCATAATCAAGAATGCTACTACAAGGGCTGGAGAGATGGCTCAGTGGTTAAGAGCACGGACTACTCTTCCAGAGGTCCTGAGTTCAAATCCCAGCAACCACATGCTGACTCACAACCATTTGTAATGGGATGCAATGCCCTCTTCTGGTGGGTTTGAAGGAAGCAACAGTGTACTCATATACATTAAATAAATAAATCTTTAAAAAAAAAAGAATGCTATATTAGATCAACTCATATTATACTATTAAAAATTTTTACAGAAAAATTTAAAAACTGTCTTTGTCTCCCTCCCCACCTTACCCAAAGACTTGCAAACTGAAATGGTTGCCTCTTCTAACAGCTTCAACTCAGTACTGTAAAGACAAAAGAATGAGAAACAATTTAGAATGCAATACTAAGTATGTACACACTAACAGAATGTATCCACTGGAAACGTAAATCAGAACAAGAATAGGGTTAACAAGGAAGACAATAAAATTAGCAATATAAAACAAAGCTGCACAGCCTGGGCTACAGTGCAGACCCTGTCTCAATTCAATTTTCAGTGCAGTTAGGAAATACTCTAATTCACAAGAGAGTAAGAGAAGAGCTGGGGGAGCCCTATCTTTCAGGACCTGGGATATGTAATCCAAAACAGAACAAAGCACAGATTGATCATGCCCTTACGGTCACTTAGAGACGTGATGCTATGCTTAGGAAACACGTGACATACGGATTCAATATGGTCAAATAATTGAGCAAAGGGCAGGAATGGTGTGGTGTACCTGTCATTACCAGCATTCAGGCTGGAAGAGTGTCATGAGTTCAAGGCCAACCTGGACTACATGAGCTGAACAGTAAATTTCAGAACAGCCTGGGCTACACTGTAGACCCTGTTTCAAACAATAACAACAAAATTAAAACAAATGAACAAAAAAAGGGAAGCAGGCAAGAAACTAAAGAATACACATACAAGCCTCAGTGGTTCAGAGACACAGAAAAACACAAAAGCATGGTAATACACACCTTATTTACCAAAGGTCTGGGAGGCAGAAGCAGGGGGATCTCTATGAGTTTGAGGCCAGCCTGGCCTACAAAACAAGCACCAGGGGCTGGAGAGATGGCTCCGTGGTTAAGAGCATCCGACTGTTCTTCCAGAGGTCATGAGTTCAATTCCCAGCAACCACATGGTGGTTCACAACCATCTGTAATGAGATCTGATGCCCTCTTCTGGTGTATCTGAAGACAGCTACATAATAAATGAATAAATCTTAAAAAAAAAAAAAAAAAAAAAGCACCAGGCCAGCCAGAGCTATAAAGTAAGACCTCATGCCCCCCCAAAAAAACAAAACAAAATAAAAACAAACAAAACACAGTAGTGAGAAGGTTGTTTGTTTGTAAACTCTGTAACTCAAAAGTAAAAAGAACCCCAAAACATCTATTTTAAAAGTGAGCAAAGGAAGAGGCCGGGCAGTGATGACAGCTCTGTAAATTCTGGGAGCTCTGCAAATTTGAGGCCAATCTGGTCTTCACAGAGTTCCGGGACAGCCAGGACTAGACAGAAACAGCTCAAAAAACCAGAGGTTGGAGGCAGAGAAAGAGAAATGGGTCCAAGGTTAAGAGCACCAGCTGCTCTTACAAAAGACTTGGGTTTGGTTCCCAGCACCCACATGTAGGCTTCACAGCCATGCCCAACTCCAGGTCCAGGGTATCTGATGCCCTCTCTGACATCCACAGGCACCAGACACACCACACAGACATAAATATATCCATGTGGGCAAAGCACTACCATACTGATAATAAATCCTTTGCTTACTCATTTGTTTTGAAACAGGGTTTCTCTCTCGGGGTCTCAGTCTTCTCTCTCTCTCTCTCTCTCTCTCTCTCTCTCTCTCTTTCCACACACACACACACACACACACACACACCCACACACACACACACACACACACACAATCTTCAGAGATCAGCAGGTTTCTGCCTCCCTCCCTGGTGCTGGGATTAAAAGTGAGCACAACTATGCCAGCTTTTTATTCCTTAATGGAAGGCAGTGGCTAGATGTGGTGATACACGTGCCTTTAATCCTAGCCCTTGGGAGACTGGCAGGTCTCTGTGAGTTCAAGGACAGCTTGGCTATAGTCCCTGGACAACCAAGTTGCCATGGTGAATGAGACCTTAATCATGTTAGAAATGGGAATTCAGAAACATGGCAAGCACAGAGACCCCGCCATGTTTAGGACACGGGTCATCTGTACAAGCTGTAAATTAGTGATCTTAACCATCTCTCTGGCCACCAGGTCACACGACGGCAGAAGACCACGGTGGCCAGATGTCCAGACTCCTGGAGCTACTGTTACAGGTTGTTGTGAACTGCCAGATGTGAGTGCTGAGAATCAATCTCTGGTTCTCCAGAGGAACAGGAAGTGCTCTTAATGGCTGAGCCATCTCTCCAGCCACGAATGTATCCTTTGAAGTAGTTTAATTTCCATCTCAGAATGATCTCACCTCCTTGGAAAGCTGCTCTTTGTGGCTCTCCAGGCAACTAGCACCAGCCTTTCTGTGTTGAGGCCCAGGAAGCCTTGCTCTCCTTACTCACAGCTACCTCAACCCCACCTCAGCAATCACTTCCGCCAAAGCATCCTCGGCCCCCACATTTATGTCCCGTAAAAGCAGGGCAAGTGCAACAAAATATTTTGGGGTTGGGGTGGCCACAACATGAGGAACTGTGAAGGGTGGCAGCTCCAGGAAGGCTGGGAGCCGCTGCAGCACAGGAACTCAGCCAGGCACACTGGCTGCCACGATAGAGTCCTTCCTCTTGCCCACCCACTTCCCAGCGTCCTACACTTCTCGGGCATTTAAGAATAATGTGCTTTGCCAGCTGCTTGGTTTGGAGCGCCAGTGAGGTAGGGAGCAGCTAAGCTGGCTGGTCACTGGCAGCAGTCATGGGCACCCGGCACTTTAAACAGATGAGCTCAGATGTTCTGGCAAGAGACAACAAACAAATCCTGTGAAGTAAATACGAGTAAAACGGTACTGCAAAAACATGCCAACGTTTCCAAGACAATTACAGTCAGAAACCGAATGTTTCCTCAGACAGACCTGGGGCCCTGGAAATATGCCAAAAGGGACAAGAGGCAGCAAATACTAATTCAGATCAAAGGATGCCACACAGAATACTTCAGACTCGCTCACTACAGCAACTCCATATCTGTAGGACATTAAAAGTAGTTAAAATTCATAATCACATTGTCAAACCCTTGCTCCCAAACTAACCTCTACTAAACAACCATCAGGGTTCTGAAGCAATCGTCCTCTGATGCCACCTCAGGAACTTTCTTGGACCATAGCCACTCTGTCAGTCTCGGACGGCAAGTTACAGAAAGGAACAGTCACAAAGGAGACAATCTTGCTATTTCCGGTGCCATCCCAACACACAGCACAACTGAAGAGACTGGAAGATGATAGAAAGAGCTCCCTGGGCCACACACAACTCTCCTTACGGGGTTCTGACATGCTCTGGCCTCCACAGGCACAGGCACAGGCACACGTGAGGTGCACATACATACATGTGATACACACATACATGTACATGCATGCAAAGCACTCATACCCATAAAAGAAAATACATTTGAAAGTACCTTTTAAAACAAGAAAAGTGTATCATGCACATAACTTGTTATAAAAATTCTATCAAGCTGGGCAGTGGGGGTGCACCCCAGCACCCCAGAGCCAGAGGCAGGCAGATCTCTGAATTGTAGGCCAGCCTGGTCTACAGAGTGAGTTTCGGGATAGCCAAGGCTACTCAGTGAAACCCTGTCTCGAAAAACAAAAACGAAATATATCTATGTCATAATTACAACTGCACAAAACAATGTGAGTGACTAGGAACTGAGACCAACGCGAATATGATGAGGAAAATGGCGGCTGACTCGTGGCTGACTGCTATGGAACCATCAATCCAGCGTACTCAGAAGCAAACCTCTAACGCACACATGCTCTTTCACTCCCAGCTTGCAGCAATCCAGACTGGCTGTGATTTACTTTTTAGGTATACATGTCCCATACACAAACGGTGAAAGAGGAAGATTTCACAGTTCAAACCTCTTAGAGAAAACAGACGAGCAAAAAGCTGCTGCAGGAAATTACAAGTGACTTCTGAACACAGATTTGTTAAACAAACCACAATTAGGAGGTTTATAAAACAAATACAAAAAATGTCTTAGTCCCTCTCACTGAAAACTGTCACAGAATGTCTTCACAGTTGACACTTTACCCTAATGTCGTTTGTGGCCTGCGAAGCACCCATTCTAACAAACAAGCGATCTTTGTCGGTTTAGGGCAAGGCCCAGGTACACCAGCAAGTGGCCATTCAGAAAACCACAGAGGCGTTTCTGAAGACTCTCCCCACGTCAGCAAAGACGGAAGAACAGAAATCATTCACAAAACCACCAAGAATCGGCCCATTCAGTGGTTAGACTGCAGGAAGGTTAATGCTTTAAAAGAACCTATTCACAGGAAAATTTTAAGGATAAAACTGCATATAAATTTATTGCAGAAAATTTTTAATACATCAGGCAGAACCAAAAAGGTGTTTGTATTCGTGAGACTCACAATCTATATGCTGCCACTCAACCACCAAAATCAAAGGCCTGGGACTATCACTCTGTCAAAACTACAGCAACCGCCACAGTGGGTAAGACCGCATTTATTTTCCCAGGAAAATAGAAGAAATTAATGCTTTAAAATCCAGATCTGAACGCTGCTGAGAAAGCAATCAAAGGATCAACGATATTCTTGGCCCCTGACTTCAGCACAGTGACAATGCTGCTTGTCCCCATTTAAGCATCTCACTTGATCCTTTCAGCCAGACACTCCTGAGCTAATGTAGGGCAAGCCTCTTTTCTGTCTCTCAAGTTAGGAAACACATGTTTTTTTAGATTTATTTATTTATTATATATGAGTACACTGTAGCTGTTTTCAGACACACCAGAAGAGGGCAGCAGATCCCATTACAGATGGTTGTGAGCCACCATGTGGTTGCTGGGAATTGAACTCAGGACCTCTGGAAGAGCAGTCAGTGCTCTTAACCACTGAGCCGTCTCTCCAGCCCAGAGGAAACACATTTAAAATTTAAGATCACACAACCAACTAACCCTAGCCAGAGAAGACACACTCCCCTCCAGCAAGGTAAAAATACTGGAAAAGCCACCTTTTCCTTGCAAGCAAGCCTGCCAACAGTAACATCCAAGCGCAGTGTGTCTGTGGGTGACATGAGAAGCACAGCTGTGGACAAGTGTAAACTGTGACCGGGCAACCTCACGGGCCTTTTCTTGAAGGCACTGGCTCATTACAGTGCAGCTCTCTGTTGTCATTTGAAGCTCAGTTTGATAAATCCACACATCCAAGAGGAGACACGTGGCCACTGAAGTAATTCATCTCTAAGGAAGGATGTATGTATGTATGTATGTATGTATGTATGTATGTATGTATGTATGTATGTATGTTACATTTGGCCCTTAGCATCCAAGAGGAGACAGTGGCACATGGCTATCAAGGTAATTTACCTGGGTTACACTTGGACCTTATCAGCCACTCACTGTATATGTACAACGTCCCAGGGCTCAGTGCTAACAGACACGAGAACAGTACAGATGTGAAAAGTAACTGGAAAGAGAGGACAATCAGGCTAGCACAAGAAAATGTGAAAGACTTCATAAGTAACTAATACAACGCAAGGCCTCTTAGCAGAATGTTCTCATTTGCCATAATACAAGGACAATCCCTGAAAAAAGAGCTGAAGTGGTTAATCGGAACCCAGCAGTGCTAAGGAGAAAGGAAGCCTCTTTGTGTCTAACAAATGAAGCTCTGAGCCAGTCATGAACGGCATCCATCACATGACTCCGTAATTCACGATACATAGAGTGGCAGAGGTTACCAGGGAGGAGCGGTGAGGGAAGTCTGTACTATTTAATGGGCGAGGCACTTCTGTTTCATATGAAAGAAAGGTCCAGGAAATAGACTGAGGAGAGTTACATAAACACAATGATTTAAATAAATTATGTAACAATAATACATCAGATTTTTGTAAAAAAAAAAATTGAAAGTGGTGTTTGTAAATAGACACGAGTGCTTTAACTTTTGTGTCTGTATTTTATAACTCTTCTATAATTAAAAATTACTTAAATATTTTAAAATTATTGGTTAAAAAAAGTCTTAAAGAAGTCATCTACTTACACAACCTGGTTATAAGGAAATTTATCACACTTCTATTTTTATGAATGAAAAATGAGACAACAGTGATGTGGTCGACATTAAATAATTTAAGGCTTTTCATTAGGCAGACTAACCCCCTGAGAAGGGAAAGACTGTAAGGGGGCAGTGTAAAGGCTATGACGAAAGCATTTTAATGGACACTAAAAGCACACATAGCCTATGGACCTGGTTTGTCTTGACTGCTATTAAACATCCCCTTCTTAGGTTTCGCCCAACTGTACTTGAGGGTTTGGACCTGAGCATGCCGTCCTCTGTCATTAGACAAGTGCTGCCGTTCTGCCTTATCTCAGCACCATCTAGTGCCCAGTGTGTAGAATAGTTCTCAGGACGCAGAAGGCTGCCTTCAGGACAGGGCTGTCAGAAAGGCACCGGGTGGCAGCAGACACAAGCACCACAGCCTGGCAGGGTCTGCACTCAGGTTCTACACAGCTCAACAACTACTTCCCAACAATCACGTGACCAGCAGTGTGAAGGCTCATGCCTGTGACCCCAAGCTAAAGCAGAGGTGGGGGGTTCGAGAGCCTCAGGACAGCCTGGACTACATAGCAAGACCCTTTGTTTAAGAGAAGAAAGAATGCCAACCAACTAGGGCTTCCAGGGACTAAGCCACTACCCAAAGACTATACATGGACTGACCCTGGGCTCCAACCGCATAGGTAGCAATGAATATCCTAGTAAGAGCACCAGTGGAAGGGGAAGCCCTTGGTCCTGCCAAGACTGAACCCCAGGTGAACGGGATTGTTGGGGGGAGGTTGGTAATGGGGGAAGGATGGGGAGGGGGGAAACAAAGAGAAGAAAGAAGGAGAGGGGGGAGGAGGATCGAGGGAGGACAGGGAGGGAGGGAGGAAGCCAGTCAGTCTTATGGCTTCCAACTGAAAAGAAGTGTGTATGGGAAAAGTGGTTCGATTTATGTTCATTCCTCAGTTTCCACTCTTAAGGCAATCCTTGCTATTCTGACCTAACATTAACGTCCTTAAAGAAAAGGAGTGTGTACCTGTCAAACCCCACAGTAGTGTTCTCATGTTGTGGGTCAAGACCCGGCTGGGGGCCCAAAGGCCCTTTCACAGGGGTCACATATCAGTTATTTGCATTACAATTCACAACAGTAGCAAAATCACAGTTATAAAGTAGCAATGAAAATAACTTTATGGTTGGGGTCACCACAGCATGAGGAGCTGTATCAAAGGGTCACAACCTCAGGAAGGTTGAAAACCACCTCCCTAAGGGAACGTGTTTCACCTAATCCATCCTACAAGAGCCCACATGGATCCCACTCCCTCAGCCAAAAAAAAAGTAAGCAATAGGTGACAGCCACAGCTGTACTTCCCCAGTTAGGACCGAGTCTCCCTATAGGCCACTTCCTACCTGAGCAGCCTAATCAGGTCACTGTGAAAGACCAGGAGGTCACCGGAAAGTACTTTTAGCAATTCCCTGACAACAGCCAAGCCTGCCACACTTGCCTCTCACTCCTCTCAACACAACTGACAAGTTAAGACAGCCCTCCTGTATGACATCACTCGCTGCCATACTAAATGTAAAAACAAGACACTGAAAACAACCCAATGTCCACACTGACTTAGGATGTCCACCACTGTATGCTTTGCCCCCACCAAAAGGAATGATGAGGCTTAATAATCTACAGAAGGCTCTTCAAGGTATAACCAATTCAAACCGTGGTCGCACGGCCTTTAATTGCAGAACTCGGGAGGCAGAAGCAGAGGCAGAGGCAGGAGGATCTCTATGAGCTAGAGGCTAGCCTGGTCTACAGAGCAAATTCCGGACTGCCAAGGCTACACAGAGAAACCCTCTCTCCAAAACTAAAGGAGGGAAAAGTATGTAGGATGCACGATATTTTGGTCAAAAATTAGGATGATGTGTGTGCATATTTATCACAGATGCATAAAATATCATTCAGAAGATACTGGAGCAAACTGGTAATGGTTACCTCTGGGGAACAGAATCTGGGGAAGAGAATCAGGCACAAAGAAGAGACAGAGGAAGACAAACACATTTTCATAACTTTCATGATCTTTGGAGTCTAAACCACAAAAATGCTTATTTTAGGAAAAAAGGGAAGTAAAATGATAACTTTTTTTTTTTAAATGATAACTTTTTACTTCCAACTACAGACATCATGGTCAACACTGGGAAGGCCCTTGTCTTTACTCCTGTTAGGAATGTCCAACCTTTACAAGACAGCCATATAAAATAAAGGTAAAACAAAATCAAAAGAGAAGCTCTCGTGCTCAGCTAAGCTTGTAACTTGGGCCACATGTATAATCATCTCCAACACATGCAGCCCAGAGGCCCTAGATCAGACACACCTGTACCATCCACCTTCTTTGGGGCTGTTCTTATCTGGTTCCTTCCAGTTTCCAGAATCTTGCAGAATCTTCCAGAACCATCACTGTCCACCCAGCGCCTCCATGCTGCCCACCTTTCTACTTGTCAGCAGCACGGTGTGTCTGGCTTTACATCTAAACTGACTTTCATTCTTTATTTACTTGAATTGTGTTTCAGAAAGATAAAAACCTTCTTGACAACAAGTAATGTTTACAGAATGACAGTACCATAAGACGACACACTTAAAATATCAAGCAAGATGAAGAGCTTGGGTGAGATGTTTCTGGATGTTCACGCTCTCCTGCACATCCATAACTACCTCTATCATGCTCCCCTCTCTACTATAAACCTTTGAGAGAACATGGTACCACCTTCTTAGCTCACCATAAAGGCCTGAGAAACAAATGGTAGAGCAAGACCGCGAGAGCTCTGGTCCTGCAGCTCTAAATGATAACCACGGCGCACACATTATGAACATGCTCACACACATTCTTCCACACGAGCATACTCAGATACCTACAAATCAAAACATGATAAATACTAATTTATTGTGCTTTTTACCACCGTTACGTGCTTTAGAAACCTGTATAAAATCAACCACATAAACAGTTTTTAAAGATGTTGTTAAGAAAAATAAAAAGGGAGCTAAATAAAGGCTTGAGGATGTGCGCCCAACACAGAAATCTAAAAATCCAGGAGTTGTGGCTGCTCCCTCAATCCCAGCACTGGGGAGGTGGAGTCAGGTGGAGCCCTGAGGCTCACCAGTCAGCCAGCCTCAGGTAATCAGCAAGTTCAAGCTACACAACAGACCAAAACAAACGAGGGATGGCCTCTGAAGAATGACGCCAAAGGCTGACCTCTGACCTCTACACTCATGAGCACACACATACAACACATCTACACACACACACTCAAGACCTAGTTCCCATCAAGGCTAGACTGGCTGACCAGCCAGCTCTGGGTCATCTCTCCCCATCCTGTCTCACAGTAGAGCACAGGTACAATGGTCACAGCCATGTTTTGGTTTTCTTTTTTTTTTTTTTTTTTTTTTTTTTTTTTTTTTGGTTCTTTTTTTTCGGAGCTGGGGACCGAACCCAGGGCCTTGCGCTTCCTAGGTAAGCGCTCTACCACTGAGCTAAATCCCCAGCCCATGTTTTGGTTTTCTGAGACAGAGTCCTACTATGTAATCCTGGCTGGCCTGAAACTCGCTATGTAACCAGTCTGGCTTCGAATTCACAGAGGTCCACCTACTGTGTGAGTTATCCAGGTGCTGGGATTAAAGGTGTGCACCACCACACCCAGGTTTTTGTTCTTTGTATAAACATGGATGCTAGAGACTTAACTCTCGCACGCACGGGGAAGGCACTTTACCAGGCCCTCCACAACAGCAGAAGGCATTCTCAACCATGAGCGTCTCTCCTGCCCCATGGTGCTGTGGACTGTTCTTCTGAAACAGGTCTTACTGTATAACCCAGGCTGTGCAGACCCTAACAACATCCTACCTCTTTCAATGATTTACTTCAACATGCTTTAAAAAACAAAAGGCAGAGAAATCAGGCACGGTGACACACACCTGTGAGCCCAACACCTGGGACGCAGAGTCGGGAAGATCAGGGGTCTAAGGCCATTGTGCTACATGGAGAATTTGGAGCCAGCCTGTACTGCATGAGACCCTGACTTAAACAAAACAGTCAAGGCTTCATGACGAGACCCTGTCTCGAAATATTAAAAGCTCCACCGATACAGAAATAACAGAAATGCCCTTTATCTGATGAATGAACAGAGAAAAATGCACACTCTCACGGCAGAGCCTGAGCAACAGACAGAAAGGCAGGAGAAGCACGTGGTCCTTACTTAGACCACCTGTAAAGGAAGGAGGACTCCACTGAGAAATAGCTGAGAAACAGCTAGAGCTCTCACGCTTGCTAATGCCGGGGGTGGGGAGGACACAGGAAGTGACGTGACTCCGAGTGGGTACAGGATGGAGTCCCTCCAGATGGCCATCTGAAACTCCCAGAGCTCTGTGGCTCAGAGAGTGTACACAAAATTACAACAGGGAATGATACGTGACTCAAAGTGAAAAGAAATCAGTTTCAGCCACGGCTATGAAGCTGCCACGAGAGAGGTGTAAAACAACCACGCCGTATTGTGCTGCAGTTGCGCAGGGCGGACGCTAACAACAGTTCCCCAAGCAGAAAGTCTGCAAGTAACAAAGTCAGACACGTGAGGAGAGGGAGCCCTTTCCCCACTCCTGCGGCTCCCGGAGGTGCTCCCGTCTCAAGGTTCAGCATCCCACTCCAAACACTCACTAGGGATACATGTGGATGCACGTGAGTATTAGACTCCGCTGTGAGCTTACAAAGCATTAGGACGTCTAAATGCCCACAAGTAGAAACGGATGAGCAGGTTTAAAGCTGTTCTGTCAGCGTTAGAGATAAGGCTGTGCCCTGTGGTTACATATGCAAGACATAGTTTACTTCTCCCGAGAAGCAGGGAAGTGTAATGCTATCGTTTGTATTTGAACAAACTTGTAAGACCAAACGGGATATGTGGAGATAACTTCACACGCCTCTGAAGATACAGGAGAACTGCTGCTGGCGAACGTCGCTGGGAAAAGGAGACAGAGCCACCAGGTAAAACCCCACTTCCTACCTTCTAGATTTTCTACTGATGCACTTGGCAACCAGAGTAGAAAACCAGTGGGAAGAAGCGCACTGAAAGTGCAGGCTCCCGTGGCCTTCTATCAGAGTTCGCGGGCTCCAGGAAGTATCTTACCTGCTGGTTGGTGCAGAGAAAGAAAAAGAGAAGAGCTGATTCCAGAAGGGGTCGTTTTCAGAGATAGCCTCGGGGCCTGACAGCCTCTTTAAGTACTCATTCTTAGGTAGATCACTGATCTTGCTGCTGTTCGCTCCCATCTTCTCTGTGGTAGGCAGCTTGTCTTCACATGGGCATTTCCACAGGACAACCTATTAAAAAATGGAAGGACTATTCAAATTGCTCACATGAACATCACACTGTCTGTAGCACTGAGCTAGACAGATGTATAAAGGCGTACTTGCAAATACACTGGACCTCAGGTACAAACTCCCAAGGGAGGAAACGGGATCATAGTCCATAAAGTCTATAGCCAATGTCAATCACTGCATAAGCACACCTGCGGCTGGAGAGACACTGAGCTTTCGAGCACTTGCTGCTCCAGCCTAAGTGCCAGGGTTTGATCCCAGCACCCAAGTAAGGCAGCTCACAGATACCAGTGACTCCAGCTCCATGGGAACTGGCGTCCTCTTTTGGCTTCTGTGTTCATCTGCCCACACATGTATGCACACACTTACAAGGAAGCACACATTCATGTGACTTAAAACATAATAAATCTTTAAAAAGAAAAAGGTAAGTGTAACTGCCCAAGAAAATGCCTCGAAGCAAACTGCCAATAACCCTAACTTTCTAGTTACTAAGAACAGCGCGCACACACGCACACACACACACACCAAACCACTAATGAACAAACAAATTCAGGTAAGTCTTGTTTGACTAATAGTGGGAAGTTTCAATACCCTGCCCTCATCTTTAGGTCATTGAAAATAAAAAGAATCCAAACCCCTCAGCGTTAAACCACACCACAGATCAGCTGGACTGTGAGGCATCCTCAGAGGATCATGTCCAACAGATACAGAACGCACATCCTTCTCAGCAGTACATGGAACGTCTCCGGCATCCACCACACATGCTGGTCCCCAAAACAGGTCTACACAGAAGAACTGCAGTAACTGCTTATGTCTGTCTGATCACAACTGAATCAAACTAGAAGTAAACAATAAATAACAGGAAATACACAAGCTTGTGGAGATTCCACGACACACCAATGAGTAATTGAGTCACTAAGAAAGGCAGAAGATGTGCTACGGTATATACTAAAATCAAAATGATACAGAGAAGATTAACATGGTCCCGGTGCAAGGATGACACACAAATTTGTGAAGCGTTCCATATTTTTGGATAATAGGTATAGAATAGAATGAAGACTCCCAACTTAAGGGGCCAGTAAATACATTCAACAAAATTATAGAAGAAAACATCCCTAACCTAAAGAAAGAGAAGTCCAGTTTATGGGCACACAAGAAGCCTACAGAACTCTAAATAGATTGGACCAGAAGAGAAATTCCTCCCGTCATGTAATAGTTAAAACAGCAAATGCACAAAACAAAGAAAGAATATTAAAAGCAGTAAGGGGAAAAGGTCAAGTGGCATATAAAGGCAGACCTTTAAGAATTACACTAGACTTCTCCCCAGAGACTATGAAGGCCAGAAGATCCTGGACAGATGTCATACAGACCCTAAGACAATACAAATGCCAGCCCAGGTTACTGTATCCAGCAAAACTCTCAATTAACATAGATGGAGAAACCAAGATATTCCATGACAAAACCAAATTTTCTCAATATCTTTCTACAAATCCAGCCCTACAAAGGAGAGTAGATGGAAAACTCCAATACAAGGAGAGAGACTACACCGTACAGAAAGCAAGAATATAATTTCCTTGCAATGAAACCAAAAGAGAGACAAACAAACATAATTCCACCTCTAACAACGAAAATAACAGGAAGTGACAATCACTATTCCTTAATATCTCTCAACATCAACAGACTCAACTCCCCAATAAAAAGACATAGACGAACAGACTGGATATGTAAAGAGGACCCAGCATTTTGCTGCATGCAGGAAACACACCTCAGAGACAAAGACAGACACTACCTCAGAGTAAATGGCTGGAAAACAATTTTCCAAGCAAATGGCCCGAAGAAACAAGCTGGAGTTGCCATTCTAATGTCAAATAAAGTTGACTTTCAAACAAGAGTCATTAAAAAAGATAAGGAAGGACACTTCATATTCATCACAGGAAAAATCCACCAAGATGAACTCTCAATCCTAAATATCTATGCTCCAAATGCAAGGGCACCTACATTCATGAAAGAAACCTTACTAAAGCTCAAAACACACATTGCACCTCACACAATAATAGTGGGAGATTTCAACACCCCACTCTCATCAATGGACAGATCATGGAAACAGAAATTAAACAGAGACGTAGACAGACTAAGAGAAGTTATGAACCAATTGGATTTAACAGATATTTATAGAACATTCCATCCTAAAACAAAAGGATATACCTTCTTCTCAGCACCTCATGGAACCTTCTCCAAAATTGACCATATAATTGGTCACAAAACAGGCCTCAACAGATACAGGAGGACAGAAATAATCCCATGCATCCTATCAGATCACCACGCACTAAGACTGGTCTTCAATAACAACAATAATGACAGAAAGCCCACATATACATGGAAGTTGGACAATGCTCTACTCAATGATAACCTGGTCAAGGAAGAAATAAAGAGAGAAATTAAAGACTTCTTAGAATTTAATGAAAATGAAGAAACAACATACCCAAACTTATGGGACACAATGAAAGCTGTGCTAAGAGGAAAACTCATAGCTCTGAGTGCCTACAGAAAGAAACAGGAGGGAGCATATGTCAGCAGCTTGACAGCACACCTTAAAGCTCTAGAACAAAAAGAAATAAACAAACCCAAGAGGAGTAGAAGGCAGGAAATAATCAAACTCAGAGCTGAAATCAACCAAGTAGAAATGAAAAGAACTATACAAAGAATCAACAAAAGCAAGAACTGGTTCTTTGAGAAAATCAACAAGATAGATAAACCCTTAGCCAGACTAACCAGAGATCACAGAGAGTGTGTACAAATTAAGAAAATCAGAAATGAAAAGGGAGACATAACAACAGAATCTGAAGAAATTAAAAAAGAATAATCAGATCCTACTACAAAAGCCTATATTCAACAAAACTGGAAAATCTGGAGGAAATGGACAATTTTTCTAGACAGATACCAGGTACCAAAGTTAAATCAGGAACAAATAAATCATCTAAACAACCCCATAACTCCTAAAGAAATAGAAGCAGTTATTAAAGGTCTCCCAACCAAAAAGAGCCCAGGTCCAGATGGGTTCAGTGCAGAATTCTATCAGACCTTCATAGAAGACCTCAGACCAATACTGTCCAAAATATTCCACAAAATTGAAACAGATGGATCACTACCGAATTCCTTCTATGAAGCCACAATTACTCTTATACCTAAACCACACAAAGACCCAACAAAGAAAGAGAACTTCAGACCAATTTCCCTTATGAATACTGACGCAAAAATACTCAATAAAATTCTTGCAAACCAAATCCAAGAACACATCAAAACGATCATCCATCATGATCAAGTAGGCTTCATCCCAGGGATGCAGGGATGGTTTAATATATGAAAATTCATCAATGTAATCCACTATATAAACAAACTCAAAGATAAGAACCACATGATCATTTCACCAGATGCTGAGAAAGCATTTGACAAAATTCAACACCCCTTCATGATAAAAATCCTGAAAAGATCAGGAATTCAATGCCCATATCTAAACATAGTAAAAGCAATATACAGCAAACCAGTAGCTAACATCAAACTAAATGGAGAGAAACTTGAAGCAATCCCACTAAAATCAGGGAGTACACAAGGCTGCCCACTCTCTCCCTACTTATTCAATATAGTTCTCGAAGTCCTAGCCAGAGCAATCAGACAGTGAAAGGAGGTCAAAGTAATGCAAATTGGAAGGGAAGAAATAAAAATATCACTATTTGCAGATGATATGATAGTGTACTTAAACAACCCCAAAAGTTCCACCAGAGAACTACTAAACCTGATAAACACCTTCAGCAAAGTGTCCGGTATAAAATTAACTCAAACAAATCAGTAGCCTTCCTCTACTCAAAGGATAAACAGGCTGAGAAAGAAATTACAGAAATGACACCCTTCACAATAGTCCCAAAAAACATAAAATATCTCGGTGTGACTTTAACCAAGCAACTGAAATATCTGTATGACAAGAACTTCAAATATCTGAAGAAAGAAATTGAGGAAGATCTCAGAAGATGGAAAGATCTTCCATGCTCATGGATTGGCAGGATTAAGATAGTAAAGATGGCCATTTTGCCAAAAGCAATCTACAGATTCAATGCAATCCCCATCAAAATTCCTACTCAATTCTTTATAGAGATAGAAAGAGCAATTTGCAAATTCATTTGGAATAACAAAAAACCCAGGATAGTGAAAACTATACTCAACAATAAAAGAACTTCTGTAGGAATCACCATTCCTGACTTCAAGCAGTGTTACAGAGCAATAGTCATAAAAAACTGTATGGGTACAGAGACAGGCAGGTAGATCAGTGGAACAGAACTGAAGACCCAGAAATGAACCCACACACCTATAGTCCCTTGATCTTTGACAAAGGAGCTAAAACCACCCAATGGAAGAAAGATAGCATTTTCAACAAATGGTGCTGGTTCAACTGGAGGTCAGCATGTAGAAGAATGCAGATCGATCCATTCTTATCACCAGGTACAAAGCTAAAGTCCAAGTGGATCAAGGACCTCCACATCAAACCAGACACATTCAAACTAATAGAAGAAAAAGTGGGGAAGAGTCTCGAACACATGGGCACTGGGGAAAATTTCCTGAACAAAACACCAATGGCTTATGCTCTAAGATCAAGAATTGACAAATGGAACCTCATAAAATTGCAAAGCTTTTGTAAAGCAAAAGACACTGTCATTAGGATAAAATGAAAACCAACAGATTGGGAAAATATCTTTACCAATCCTACATCTGATAGAGGGCTAATGTCCAAAATATACAAAGAACTCAAGAAGTTAAGACTCCAGAGAGCCAAATCACCCTATTAGAAAATGGGGTACAGAGCTAAACAAAACATTCTCAGCTGAGGATTATCGAATGGCCAAAAAGCAACTAAAGAAATGTTCAACATCCTTAGCATCAGGGAAATGCAAATCAAAACAACCCTGAGATTACACCTCACACCAGTCAGAATGACTAAAATCAAAAACTCAGGTGACAGCAGATGCTGGTGAGGATGTGGAGAAAGAGGAACACTCCTCCATTGTTGGTGGGATTGCAGACTGGTACAACCATTTTGGAAATCATTCTGGAGGTTCCTCAGAAAATTGGATATTGAACTACCTGAGGACCCAGCTATACCTCTCTTGGGCATATACCCAAAAGATGCTCCAACATACAACAAAGACACATGCTCCACTATGTTCATAGCAGCCTTAATAGCCAGAAGTTGGAAAAAACCCAGCTGCCCTTCAACAGAGGAATGGATTAAAAAATGTGGTACATCTACACAATGGAGTCCTACTCAGCTATCAAAAACAATATGACTTCATGAAATTCATAGGCAAATGGAATGAACTAGAAAATATCATCCTGAGTGAGGTTACTCAATCACAGAAAAATACATTTGGTATGTACTCATTGATAAGTGGATATTAGCCAAAAAGCTCAAATTACCCAAGATGCAATCTACAGACCACAGGAAGCTCAAGAAGGATAACCAAAATGCAGGTGCTCCCACTGCTTCTTAAAAGGGGGAAAAATATTCATAGGAGGGGATATGAAAGCAAAGTTTAGAGCAGTGACTCAAGGAATGGTTATTCAGAGCCTGACACACATGTGGCCCATATATATACAGCCACCAAAACTAGAGAAGATTGATGAAGTTAAAAAATGCATGCGGAAAGGGACTGGATATAGATCTCTCCTGAGAGACACATCCAGAGCATGTCCAATACAGAGGTCAGTGCTAGCAGCAAACCCTTGAACTGAGAACAGGACCCCCTTAGGGAGAGTTAGAGGAAGGATTGAAAGAGTTGAAGGAGCTTGCAACCCCATAAAAACAACAATGCCAACAACCAGAGCTTCCAGGGACTAAACCACTACAGAAAGACTATACATGGACTGACCCAGGGCTCCAACTGCATATGTAGCAGAGAATAGCCTTGTTGGGCACCAGTGGAAGGGGAAGCCCTTGGTCTTGCCAAGGTTGGACCCCCCAGTGCAGGGGAATATGGGGGGGGGGCAATAAGGGGGATATATAGGGGGAATACCGTATGGGGGAGGGGAGGGGAATGGGGGCTTATGGACAGGAAACTGGGAAGGGGAATAACCTTTGAAATGTAAGTAAAGAAATATATAATAAAAAAATTTTAAGAAAAAAAGAAAAAAAAGCAGAAGATACATTTAAAAAGTTACCAAATCACAATGGATGAGACTACCCAGCACTTACTGAAGATAAACCGAGATCAGACGAGCAAATGAAACAGACCCGTAACCCTACTGACACAGAGGAGGTAAAATTGTCTCAACCAAAAAAGCCCAGGGCCAAATGGATTCAGCATGGATTTCTACCAGATTTTCAAAGAATTAACACCAATACTCAAATTATTTCACAAACTAGAGCTAAAGAAACACTGCCTAATTCCTTTACAAGTCCAGAATTACCCTACCGCCTACAGCCATACCACCCTGAAAGCGCCCGATCTCGTCTGATCTCAGAATTACCCTACCAAAAGCACACAAATAACCAATAAAGATATAACATTACAGACCAATATCCCTTTTGAACACAGATGCAAACACTCTCAATTTAATACTTGCAAACAGAACCCAGGAACACACCATAGATAGATAGATAGATAGATAGATAGATAGATAGATAGATAGATAGATAGATAGATAGATAGATAGATATCAAATAGGCTTCATCCCAGAAATGCAGGAATTGTTCAGCATAACATAAACAGACTAAAAGACAAAAACCACATGATCGGGTTGGGGATTTAGCTCAGTGGTAGAGTGCTTGCCTAGCAAGCCCAAGGCCCTGGGTTTGGTCCCCAGCTCCAAAAAAAACATGATCATCTCATTAGATGGAGAAAAGGCCTTTGACAAAATCCAACATCCCTTCATGATAAAAATCCTGAAGAGAATACACATATAAGGAATATACTTCAACATAATAAAGATGATATACAGCAAGACCCAAACCAACATCAACTGAAGTAATGAGAAGCTCAGGCGTTTTCACTAACATCAGGAACAAGGAAAGACTGTCCATTCTCTCCATACTTCTTCAATAGAGTGCTGGAAGTCTTAGCTAGATTAATAAGACAACTGAAGATCAAGGGGAGCAAACAGGAAAGAATGGAGTCAACATGTCTCTATTTGAAGATATGATTTTATACATAATACACTTAAAAGAGGAGAAGGAGGAGGAAGGAAAGAAGAAGGAGGAAAAAGAAAAGAGGAGGAAGGAAAGGTAGAAGAGGAAGAAGAGGGAGGGGGAGGAGGAGGAGAGGAAGAGGAAGAGGAAGAGGAAAAGGCAGGTGGATCTCTGAGTTTGAGGCCAGCCTGGACTACAAAGCGAGTTTCAGGACAGCTACGGTTAGGCAGTGAAGGAAAGCAAACCAGTGAAAACAGAAAGCTGGAGAAGATATATTTGAAGGAAGCCATGTTCCAGCCCCAGCAAGCAGCAGAGCTTGGTAGCTTCGGCCCTATCATTCTGGCTTTAGAGTCAAGGACCGAAGAAAGGGCTATGGAACCTCCTCTATGACTAAGGAAAGCCACTGAGGCCAGGTATGTGTCAGGGTGCCCCTGTAGGGCGGCCCAGAGAAGCTATTATATGAAGTTATAAAGGTGAAGCCTGGATTTTGTTGAAGACCCCAGGAAGCTGGAGATGCCTGAGTCATGGGATGGCTGCCAGGAAAGCTGCCAACAGAGTGGGACCAGGAGAGAAGAGTGCTGCAGTCAACAAGCTGAGAGGAGTTGGAGATCTGCAGAGCGATTTGACATCAGACGTGGAGAAAGACTGGAGTTTGCCCAGCTGGTTTTTGGTCTTGCTTTGGTCCAATATTTCCACACTACTCTCTTTTCCCTACCTTTTGTACATGTTGAAAATAGGTGGTCTGCTTTTTGATTTTGATTTTAACAGGGGATCACAGTTAAGAGATCGCATGAATCTCAGAAGAGACTTTGAACTTTGGACTTTTAAACATTGTTGAGAAGACTGTGATTGACTGTGGGGACTTTTGAGGTTGGATTAAATGCATTTTGCATTATGGTATGGCTACAAGGCTTTGAGTACAGGGAGTGGAATGTGGTAGTTTGAATAGGAGTGGCCTACATAGACTCATGTGTTCGAATGGTTGGTCACAGGGTTGGTCTGGTGCTGCTGTATATTCAAATGCTAAGTTTTGCCTCCCAGTCTGGTTATCCCTGGTGAGGAGATCCCCACATACACCAAGTGATGCTGTGTAACCCTGCTCCCCAAGTGAATTGGTCAATAAAAGGCTAGAGCATGTGATTGGCCAGTAGACAGAGGTGGGCGGGTTTTCAGTTGCCTGGCGAGAGTCTCGCACAGGGACAGAGAGAGAAGAGAGATGGAAGAAAGGAGGAAGCTGCCATGAGAGAAGATCGATCTGAGCACACAGCCACAAGAAACCAACAGTAACACGGGACATACGGCTGGGATGTAAGTTAGAATAGCTTCAAAACCTGCCCACTCTAGGTTTACAGCTTGTAAATAAAATACCTGGACTGTGTGTCGTTTGTACAGGTCAGCTAGACTGTAATAATGTATTTTACGATAGGGAGTGATGCTATTAGGAGGTATGGCCTTGTTAGAAGACGGTTCACCGCGAGTGGGTTCTCAGGTCTCAGAAGCTCAAGTCTGGCCAGTTCCCTTCTGCTGCCTGCAGATCAAGATGTATAACTCTCGGCTCCTCCAGCACCGTGTCTGCCTGCACCCACCATGCTTCCCGCCATGATGATAATGGACTGATAAACTTCTGAAACTGTAAGCCAGTCCTGATGAAATGCTTTCCTTTGTAAGAATTGCTGTGGTTATAAGGTTTCTTCACAGCAATAAAACCCTATGATGGCATGGGTACATACACAGACTTTATAAAAGTAAGCTGGAGAACAACAGAGAAAGGCACTCAAAATCAACCTCAACCTCTGGGTTGCACATGCACATGCGCGTCATGCATGCACACACACACACACACACACACACACACACACATACACGCATGCACGAGCACACACACGCATGCACACACACTCACACATGCATGCAGGCACACTCACACACAGACATAAACAACCTATGCAGATACATACGATCAGTAAGCTTGAAACAGCAACAAAAGCTGTCCCAGAAAAGAAAAGCACAAGATGAGACAGGGTCACTGCTGAATTCTACCAAGCCTTTCAGAATGCTGAGAACCATGCTCCTCACCCCTGGGCAGCTCCTGCTTCCTGACCTGTGGCAGCTTCCATGAAAGGGAGGGAAGGCCCACATACAGCCTATGAAGCCAGCTTTATCCTGATACCACACAGATACGCAACAAAGACAGAAACTATAGGGCAATTTCTTTAAGAAGCAGACACAGAAATTCTCAATAAAATTCTGGCAAATCAAACTCGAGTACACATCAAAAAGAATATCCACCATGACCAAGTTGTCTTATCCAGTGTTTTACTTACTTTCTGTGCTATGATCAAACACTGACCAGGAATGGAGAAAAGAAATAAGTAGAAAACAAAAAACAAACAAACAAACAAACAACACAGCCAAGCAGCGTGGCACACGCCTTTAATTCCAGCACTTGAGAAGCAGAGGCAGACAGATCTCTGTGAGTTCGAGGCCAGCCTGGTCTACAGAGCAAGTTTCAGGACCTCGAGGGCTACACAGAGAAATCCTATTTGTAAAAACTAAATAAATAAGTGTCTCAGTCAGGGTTTCTATCCCTGCACAAACATCATGACCAAGAAGCAAGTCGGGGAGGAAAGGGCTTATTCAGCTCACACTTCCACATTGCTGTTCATCACCAAAGGAAGTCAGGACTGGAACTCAAGCAGGTCAGGAAGCAGGAGCTGATGCAGAGACCATGGAGGGACGTTACTTACTGGCTTGCTTCCCCTGGCTTGCTCAGCTTGCTCTCTTACAGAACCCAGGACCACCAGCCCAGGGACGGCACCACCCATAATGGGCTGGGTCCTCCCGCCTTGACCACTAATTGAGAAAATGCCTTACAGCTGGGTCTCATGGAGGCATTTCCTCAAGGGAGGCTCCTTTTTCTCCAGCTTGTGTCAAGTTGACACACAAAACCAGCCAGTACACTAAATACAAATTAAGAAAACAAAAACATTAACCAAAGACAACCTTGGGGAGGTGCAGGTCTATTTCACCAACCATTGCAGTCCATCATTGAGGGAAATCAAGGCAGGAATCAGAGACCATAGAGTAGTAGTTCTCAAACTGTGTGTCCACGACCCCCCTGGGGATCTCCTATCAGATGTCTTGCATATCAGATATTTACATCAAAATTCATAACAGCAGCAAAATGACATTTCTGAAGTAGGAATGAAATCATTTTATGGTTGAGCGGTCACCACAACATGAGGAACTGTATTAAAGGGCCACAGCGTTAGGAAGACTGAGAACAACTGCCACAGAGGAAACTGCTTACTGTCTTTCTTACACAACCCCAAACCACCTGCCTGCAGATGGCACTGCCTACGGTGGGGTAGGGCCCTCCTACGTCAACTAGTAATCAGGAAATCCCCACAGACATGCCTACGGGCCAACAGACGGAATTAATCCTCAGCTGAGGCTCCCCCTCCTCACGTGTGTCTAGTTATGTCAATGGACGATGTAAGTACCACAGCCGGGAAAGCCGACCCAGTCAAGATGCACCAACACAAGAGTGAATAAGAAAGATGAGGGCCCACACAAGGCAATTTTAATCAGCTACAAAGAAAGGAAATGATGACGTCTGCAGGCAAACATGAATCTGGAAACCATGTTAGAGGAGCGGAACCTAGATCACGATGGATGCTGTGAAAGTAAAGAGTCATGAGCAGGGAGGGAAGAAAGGGAAGAAGGGATCCTATGAGAGAGAGGGAAAGAAAGGGAGTCAGGAAAACGGCTGTGAGTAAAAGCAATGCTGGCAAACCTAACAACCTGAGTTCAAGTCTGGGGACCCTCACAGTGAAAGGAGAGAACCAACTCCCTCTGCTATGTCTGAAGACAGCGATAGTGTGCTCATATACATAAAAATAAATAAATCAATCTTAAAAAAGAAAAGGAACAAGGGCAATGAATGGAAAACGGTAACAGCAAGTAGTACGGCCACCCTTCATCCGATCCATCAGTAGTCACCCTGAAGACCGCCAGTCTAAATGCAGTAGTGGTTTCAGAGTGCACTGAAAAACAAGCCCAACTGGACGTGCTCTACACTCTACAGACAACGCACAGACTGCAAAGACAGCAAACTAAAGTGAGCAGAGAGACCTGCCATCCTAGTTAGGCTCACCTCTGTGCTGCACTGATAAAACAGGGTGGAGAGGAAAGGGTTACTTCACTTTACAGCTCACAGCCCAACCATCTCTAAGGAGATGAGGGCAAGGACTCAGGGCAGGAAACTGGAAGCAGAGCAGAAACAGAAGCCATGAGGAGTGCTGCTTACAGGCTCGCTCAGCCTGCTTTCTTATACAGCCCAGGATTACCTGCCCAGGGTGGCACTGCCTCTGAGTGGGCTGGGCCCTCCCACATCATGGAAATACTCTTTACACTTGCCTACAGCAGTTTGATCTGACTTCCTCTTCCCAGATGTCTCTAGCTTGTGTCAAGACGACCAAAGAAAAGAGCAAGAGGCACAAAAAGAACAGGGTCATGCAGAGTGGCAAAGCACCTTAGTCCCAGCACTTGGAGGCCAGAGGCAGGCAGATCTCTAATAACTCCAGACCTTATCTCAAACAAACAAACAAATAAACGAACAAGCAAACAGCAAAAGGAGCGCAAAGCCCATAGTTCAGTGGCAAGCATTTGCCCAGCGTAAGAAAAGCCCAGGATTCTGTCGCTGGCACCAGAGAAAACTAAATTTACAAGAGTACTGAACTGTCAAAATAAGAGAGGGAAAAAACAGAACCAGAGAGAGAGAGAGAGAGAGAGAGAGAGAGAGAGAGAGAGATCTTGATCCAATACTCTAGGGAGACTTGAACGTGCCTACATGGTTTAAATAAGAATGCCCCCACATTCACATATTTGAATGCTTAAGAGGAGAGGTTTAGGCCCGTTGATGTAGGTGTGGCCTTGTTGGAGGAAATGTGTGGGGTTTCAAATGTTCACACGGGATCCAGTATCTGTCTGTCTGCCTGTATCTATCTATCTCTATCATCTATCTCCCTCCCCCTCCCCCTCCCCCCTCTCTCTCCTGCTTCCTGTCTATGCGTATGTAGAACTCTCAGCTTCTCCAGCACTCCATCTGCCTGCACACTGCCATGCTTCCTGTCATGACAATAATGGACTAAACCTCTGAATCTGTAAACCAACCCCAATTAAATGTTTTCCTTTGTAAGAGTTGCTGTGGTCACGGTGTCTCTTTGCAGCGATAAAACCATAACTAAGACAATATCACGCTCAGAAATGGTGAGATCAGTTGTGCACAGGATCGGTAAGACTGGCTGAATCAGGAGCATCCCCAACAACTGCACGCTGCTGACATCTGTCACTCAACGCGCAAGAATACACGGTCTTCTCAAGGTCTGGGACTGTTTACCAGCAGAGAGAATATACAGGATAAAACCCACTTTAAGAAATTTAAAGTCAGGGGTTGGGGATTTAGCTCAGTGGTAGAGCGCTTGCCTAGCAAGCGCAAGGCCCTGGGTTCGGTCCTCAGCTCCAGAAAAAATTTAAAGTCTTATAAATGGTAGCCGGGTGGTGGCAGCCCACGCCTTTAATCCCAGCACTCAGGGGGTTAAGGCAGGAGGATCTCTGTGAGTTGGAGGCCAGTCTGGTCTAAAGAACAAGTTCCAAGACAGCAAAGCTACACGGAGAAACCCAGTGTTGGGAGAGGGGGATGGATACAAATGCTTTTTAAGTGTTCAAATCAACAAGAAAACAAGGCAGAGCCCATGAGAACATACTGGCCACATAAGCAATGTAAGCCAAGGGTCATAAGATCACCCACTATTATTACAGAAAACAGATGTACACAAGAGAGCTGTTTTAAACTAAAGGAGACAAGGGCTATAAGCATCAAATACCTTGTGTGAACTTTGAGACCAGATTTGGAAAAACAAGGGAAAAAATGGAAGAAACACACACACACACACACACACACACACACACACACACACACACACACTTTACACAAATAAGGGAACGTGGACTTGGTTAGACTACATATGTGTGCTGACTCAGCAGGAAAATGACTTCTCGTATGTGGCTCCACCTTCTGGGGTAAAAAGTCATTACATCTGCAACTGTCAAATGGGGGTGCATTTTAACTAGTACAAAATACAGATGAGGACAGCAGGTAGTGTAACTGTGGCATTCTACTGTTCTGCATTTGAAACTTAGTAAAAATAATGTTAATAAACAAGTAAAAAACAATTCAAGAAATCTTATCAAATAAGTAAAAAGCTACATATAGATACAAACATAGATACCACACTGAAAAAATAATAAGCCCGGGCCAGCAGATCTATGGTAGAAACTTGCTAGTACCATGTTAAAGTCTGAAATACACACACACACACACACACACACACACACACACAGAGAGAGAGAGAGAGAGAGAGAGAGAGAGAGAGAGAGAGAGAGAGATGGGGGGGCAGAGGCAGAGGCAGAGACACAGAGAGAGAACAAGACATAAACATCTTACTATGTCTGAGGTCTACTGTACTGTGCCAATGGGCTTCCCTGGTGTTGGTAAAGAGATGGACTAGAGGGAGCCAGCAGAGGGCCAGCCACTGCCCTG
Source organism: Rattus norvegicus (assembly GCF_021556685.1). Classification (NCBI taxonomy): domain Eukaryota; kingdom Metazoa; phylum Chordata; class Mammalia; order Rodentia; family Muridae; genus Rattus; species Rattus norvegicus. The sequence goes on along the minus strand of NC_141551.1, from coordinate 70,661,217 downwards.
TGGTCCTTCACTCTCGTCAACATCCGCTGTGACTGGTGCAAACACCTTAGCCTGAGCTCCTCTCCTGGCTGGTGAAGCAGCTGTTGACCTCAACTCTGAGCCAGCCAAGAGATGCTCTTCTGCGTGGCCTCCTGGTGTTGAAGCATTAGATCCAATAGGAGGCTCTCCAAGGTGGTACAAGCTAGTTCAGTTGTTTACACTACTTGCTGTTCTTGAAATGGCCCCGGGGTTCAACTCCCAGCATCCAGTCACACCCAAGTCCAGTCCTAGGGGATCCCAATCCCGCCCCTGGCCTCCTCAGGCCATACACTCATGGTACATACATAATGGCACACATACATGCATGGTACATGAAAATCACCCATACATAAAAATACGTCTTTAAGCCCACTATGAAGAAGCTGGTCTAGAAGTTGCTATGTAGCCTAAGCTGGCTTCAGCCTACATCCCCGCCTTAGCCTCAGACATGCTGGGATAACAGATATGCAACACCATGCCTGGATTCAAGTGGGCTTTTGCAAGTGTGTTTGTATGGGGGGGGGTGTTGTTTGTGGCTTTTGTTGTTTCTAGTGGTGTTTTAAAAGATGTTATTTATTTGATGTGTGTAGGAGTTTTGTCTTCATGTATGTCTGTGCTCCACATGCATGTAGCACTTGAAGAAGTCAGAGAAGGGTGTTGGATCCCCTGAAACTGGGGTTTAAGCTGAGCCATTTCTCCAGCCTCTTGCCTGCATTTTAAAAAGAGGGTATTATGTAGCCCAGGCTGGCCTTAAACTTGCTATGTAACCAAAGATGACCTTCAACTCCTGATCTTCCTACTTCTGTGTCCCAAGTTCTGGGATTTCAGGGGTCCATCTCCTCGCCCAGCCTTCAAGTAGCCATTTCTGCTTACTTTTTTACCTTCAAATTAGTGACATGGCTAAGCTGGGAACACAAAGTGAGGGGAACAGAGGCAGAGCAGTGGTGACAGCTGCTGCAGCAAGGAGAGGCAGCCTAGACTTCAGAGAGAAGCCAGCCAAACCAGGGTGCAGAGAGGCTTTCGAGAGCTGAAGCCAGGAGGTTATACGCCCATGGAAGGGTTTCTGGGAGCTGTCAAACCTGAAGGGTCAAGGGTCTGAGCTAACTTGGGCCTGTAAGCTATATTACCATCTTATAGACTGAGGAACCCGAGAGCTGTGAGAATTGCAACCACAGGGCGGAGAGCTCAGGGCCAGTGGCCTACTCAGGAACCCTAAAACAACCCAGGGCCACTGCAGCTCCTGGCTGCTGCCACTCACAGATGCTAGAGGTCAAGGGTCATAACAGCTGCCAAGGACCAAGGCTTAAAACTCACAGCAACAACCTCTCACCTAATTGCCTGCAGATTTAAGCATCTGGCTTGAACTGGAGGAAAGGACACTGAATCCTCAGAGGTTAGGATTACAGCTGTAAAACCTCTGGGTCTGAGGCTAGCCCCTAACCACACCAAAGGGCCCAGAATTGCCAAAACTGGAAGAACTTCTTTGCACCACTCACAATTCCTGCAACCAGCTGATGAGCAGCAAAGACATACTAGAGTTATACACATACACATATGCATACACATACACAATAGGTCTCTCTACCGACATAATAAGCCAATTCAAGCCAAATTTAAAGTATAAAAACAGGTTTCTTTAAGAACAGCTCCCTGGGGCTGGAGAGATGGCTCAGCGGTTAAGGGCACCTGACTGCTCTTCCAGAGGTCATGAGTTCAAATCCCAGCAACCACATGGTGGCTCACAACCATCTGTAAGGAGATCCGGTGCCCTCTTCTGGTGTATCTGAAGACAGCTACAGTGTACTTATATATAATAAATAATCTTAAAAAAAAAAAGAAAGAAAAGAAGACTTAAAAAAAAAAAAAAAAAGAACAGCTCCCTGACAAGCTCATCAGTCTCAGGAAATGAGGCCAAAGAGGTCGACATGCAGACAGAGATACAGAGAGGGAGAAGAGAGAGAGATAGGGTCAGAGAGAAGAGAAGGTAACAAAATGTTTGGATTATATAGGGAAGACCAGGGGACTGGGCTGGAAAGTTCAGGATAGGGGACGGGGCTATACTAGGCACACCCTGTAACAAGTAGGGACTAGGGATGCTAGGAGAACATGGGAGGCCAGGTGTGCTCTGATATGTTAAATAGGCACTTCAGCTACTTGTCCCATGTTTGAAAAAATATACATATGTACATATGTGTGCTTGGTATGTGTTAGCTGACAGGTGATTCCACTAGACTGCCCCTCAGGGACCTAGCAACTAGTGATGGTCATCACTGCCACCAGGTGTGTGCAGTTGGATAAAAGGACCCCTCCCCACCCCAGTGTGCTCTCTGTCTCTGTCTCTCTGTCTCTTTCTGTCTCCCCCCGCCCCCGTTTCTGCCCATCCTTCTCTGTACCCCATCCTCTTCTCTGCCCTCATGGCTCTGCTCCTATCCATAGTCTGCTTGTCTGTATGTCTACTCGTCTGCCTCTCCCTTTCTCCAGACCCTCCCCCCTCCCCCCAAATTAACTCCTTTTACACCAGATCTATTACATGGCATAATTACTTGGGCACACCTAAGCATGAACCCACCAAATACCCCTCACTGCATTATATTTCCTAACAGTATGTGTGTATGCATGCACGTGCGCACACACATACACACACACACACACACACACACACACACACACACACACACACACAATTTTTCAAGACAGGGTTTCTTGAAACGTGACTGTCCCGGAACTCACTCTGCAGAACAGGCCGGCCCTGAACTCAAAGATCTACCTGCCTCTGCCTCCAGAGTGCTGGGACTAAAGATGTATACCACCATGCTAATCCTACGGTTATATTAATTAACATAGGGATAAACTTGATGAAAAGTGAAAAGTACCCAGGACTTTCTCTATTGTGTTTTAAAAGTATTATTAGCCATAAGTACTTCCAGGTAAAGGCTTTTTTTCTAAAGGGCTAAATCTAATCTGCAAGGGCTGGAACGGTAGCTCAGCTGATAGGTGTACTTGCTGTTCTTGCAGTGGCTCTGGGTTTGGTTCCCAGCACCTACATGGTGACATAATCATACAGTCCCAAGGGGTCTGATACCCTCTTCTGGTTCTGTGGACAACAGGCATACAAGTGATCTATACATTACATGTAGGCTAAACACATTTACATATATTATAAAAATGAATAAATCTTTAGAGGAAAAAAATCTAATCTGTAATTCCCAGAAAGCTACCAACAAATCAGACTCATCAGTATTTCCTTCACACCAGTTAAGTCCATTTCATGGTGCCATCATTATCGCATAATCGGTACTTTCTTACACACTAGTGAGCTCATTTCACAGTGCCCACAATATCGAATAATCAGCTACTAGGATCTTACATGCCACTCACTTAGTACCTGAGGATGGACACCCTGTCCTGTCAGTTCACAGGTGGCCACAGATGAATTAACCCTCTCCAATCTCACTCAGATCTGGAGGGAAGAGACAATGGTAGACAACAGCTCTGCACAATGGTAGCCCACTTACCAGCTCAGTTCATCTGAGACGTGATCACTGCTAATTAAAAACTAAACAATCGGGGCTGGAGAGATGGCTCAGTGGTTAAGAGCACTGACTGCTCTTCCAGAGGTCCTGAGTTCAAATCCCACAACCACATGGTGGCTCACAACCACCTGTCATAGGATCTGATGCCCTCTTCTAGTGTGTCTGAAGACAGTGACAGTGTGCTCACATACATAAAATAAATAAAATCTTAAAAAAAATTAAACAATTCTCTCCAGAAAGCAAAATATGTGTTGGGGTCTCCAAAAATATGTACTCGAACTCTCCTCTCAAGCCATTAGCCATTAATGCTGTGGAAAACAGTTCTTGTCCTCTTCTACCCACTTGAGAGTAGCGCTGTAGCCTTTTTACCCAAGTTCTCCCTCCCACTTTGATTGAGATAGTCCTCCATTGTAGCCCTGTCTGACCTTGAAATTGCAATCCTCCTGGCTAGCAGGACAGGTGTGTGCCACAATAGCTTAAATCCTTTAATCTGTCCAACTATCCATGACCCCAGAATACGTCTCACTGGGTGTCTTTGAAAAAGCAAACTGTGGTTGTTGGAATAGGAACGGTTCCAGAGGCTCCTAGATTTGAATGCTTGGTCATAGGGAACTGTGCTACTTGAGAAGGAGTAGGAGGTGCGGTCTTGGTGGAGGAAGTGTGTCAACAAAGGTGTACTTTGGAGTTTCAAAAGCTCAGGCCAGGACCTGTCTCTCTTTTCCTGCTGCCTACAGATACAGACCATCCAGCTCTTTCTCAGCAAGTAAAGGATATTGCTGTTTGTGGTGGTCTGAACGAAATGGCGTCCATGGACTCAGAAAGTGGCATTACTGGAGGTGTGGCCTTGTTGGAGGAAGTGTCACTGGGGGAAATGGGCTTTGAGCTTTCAGAAGCTCAAACAAGGCCTAGTGTATCAATATCTCTTCCTGCTGCCTGCCAGGATGTAGGATCCAGATGTAGGACCCTCTGCTACCTCTCCACCTCCATGTCTGTCTGCATGCCACCATGCTTCCTGCCATGACGATAATGGACTAAACCTCTGAAACTGTCAGCCACCCCCAGTGAAATGTTTTTCTTTATAAGAGTCGTCATGGACATGATGTCTCTTCACAGCAATAGAACACTGGCTAAGACACAAACACACAAAAGAGACCATAACGATTTATTTACAGTCAGCTATTCGTCAGGGGACTGTGCTAATTAGCTGTCAGCCCTGTAGACCTAACACTAGCATTCTGGATAACCATGTCCACATGTGCAGGTTGAAAATGGCTCGTTATGAAGGAGGATCGGTTTGCTGGCATAAGTAACCTATGCCTAACTCTCTGTAGACTCGATTCTGCTTCCGTACGTTTATTAAATTAATGAAGATAATGTCAGGCCAAAAGAGATGATAAGCACGCCGGTGTGCTTCCCACGAAACGCAATGCTAGTTCTCTTTCCCTGCAGTAGCGAGCATGGCTGGCAAACTGCTTGCACGGCAAGCCAAGGCTCACACTGGTCCCCAGCACTGCATAAAACAAGCATGGTGGTTCACCAGGTAGCCAACCCCAGCACTGTAAGTGGCAGATGCAGGAGAATAAGTCGTTCAAGACGCAGAGCAGCTGCCAGGCCAGCCTGGGCTGTGAGAGGCTCTGCTTCAGGAGAGTAATCAGCGAAAACAGTTCACTTTGGGAGTTTATCAGGTACGTGAATACTTCATCTTCAAAAGAACAAGGTTTCACAGAGACACCTATCCTCTTCCCTGTGAGACAAGCCAACAGGGAAGACAGACTACTGTGGAATCTGCTAGTGAAAGCAGGCCTTCTTCCACACACACGGTGCAAATGCAAAGTCTCAGGGATATACAGTACAGAGTATCATCGATCCACTCCCTGACCATTTAGAGTCTCAAGTCAGAAAGCGTCAGTTTCTTCTTGGGTAGAGGTCCTGGACTGTTCCACATACAGAGAAGCGTGTACCGGGCCTGTTTGCATTGCCTGGGCTATAAACCCCTCTACTTTGTTGGCACAGAAACCATTGGAAGTCATTTTCTGTCTATGTATGAAGCTCTCTGTTCCTTTTCAAGTGGTACAGCAGGCCAATGCTAACTAAGTAGCCCTTATGCTGACAAGCACTTAAGGAGTTTATAGGGTTGGTTTTTTTTTTATAAATATTTTGATCATTACTTTTACCTTACACTTGTACCAACTTTTAGCATCAGCAATGCCTAGCTTCTCACTCCACAGCCTGTTGAACTGTTAAACACTGTCATTTAAACCATTTGATGCTTACTACATTTTTTAAAGTACTTTACAGAGTGTGTTTAATCTGTATGTCTCCTATCGTGAATGAGACCATTACTCTGTGTGTGTGTGTGTGTGTGTGTGTGTGTGTGGTTTTATTTTGACTTAAAGGAAAACACTTTTCAGAACAGCCAAAGGTAAGTATAAAAAACTGCTTAGACCAGCTTGGTTATCAGCATGAAGTTTTCACACTGGCTAGAAGGAAGAGGTCAGTGATTACATAGCCACACTAAAAATAAAAAGTAAAAATAGACTCGTAGGACACAAGAGGCTTCAAAGACTCTCCATAAAGCAGAAAACTGGAGAAGGGCTAAAGAGAAATGGGACTCCAGAGCATCTGCGGCTTCAAGGGCACCACAGAAGCCTGGAGACAGTGAAGCCAGAGCCCCACTAACAAAAGCTTGGGTAGCGCAGCCTTGGAGAGTCGCCCCTGCCCTAGGGTGAAAGCCAAGTCTCACCAGCGGTCCCTGCCACCCCAGCTTCACCAGAGCAGAGGCAATGGGCACGGCAGATTAATGCCGAGGAGGATCAAGGCTAGCCGTAAAGAGAACTAGTCACCAAGACGCTCTGCCTTGCAGAAGGGCCCACCTGCTCCCCAGCCCAATGAACTCGAAGTTGAAAACTGAGTTCCACCAGCATCTCTCCTGCCATGACTCAGGCCAAGAATTCCAAACACATGCACACGTGCACACTCACACATGCACACACATATGTAATCACTCGCTTCTATTAGGACTGGACCCCCCAAACCCTTACTGGGGAGAAACAGACGGAGATGGAACTTGAAAAGCGCCACCAATCAGAGGAGAGGCCTGGCTCCTTCCCCTCTCTATGCTCCAGACTTTAGTTTTCAGCTCTTCCTTCTACAACCAACAACAGTGGTCGATTCTGTCCTCGGTGTCACCAATTATTTCCACACTGTTGATACTTTCCAACTTCTCCTTCTAGCCCCAAACTCTGACCAGTTCACTTCTATCAATATCCTTAACCTACCTAAGATTTTTAAATGTGTCTGAGTGCTTTGCCTATGTGATGTGCACCACGGCACGCCTGGTACTTGCAAGGCTGTCCTTGGTTACAGATACATGTGAGCCGCCATATAAAAGTGAACCCAGATCCTCTGCGAGAGCAACACGAGCCACCATATAAAAGTGAACCCAGATCCTCTGCGAGAGCAACACGTGCTCTGAACCACCGAGCCGTCTCTCCAGTGAAACCTAAGCTGCTCTAAATCCAAGGTAGGGTCTCCATTATGACATAGGATGAACAGAAAGGCTGCCAACTGTGCCTATGGGATCGAGAAGCTCTTGCAGCACTCGGTCTGTCAAAGGAGCGACAGAACGCCATTTGCACACACAGACGACTCCATCTCCCCCACACAGCTTTCCTATCACCTCCTCATCCCGCCCCTCCCCTCCGGCTCTCATTATGTAAATCGGGGCTTGAAATGGCATCTCCTACATTATATAAATGTGTCTCCTAGGTGGATTTCTCCTGAGAGCCAAGAATCACGCCTTTCTTTTTTTTCTTCTCCCTGTTAACCTGCAGCACTCTGCTAAAGAGAAAGACGCTTGCTGAAATAGACATGGCCCATGTTAATAAACACAAGAAAAACCTTCAAATTAGAGTGAAATCTGCTATTTAAAACAACAAAGTGGGGCTGGAGAAATGGCTCGGCAGTTAAGAGTTCTTCCGGAGCATCTGAGTTCTGTTCCCAGTGCCCATGTTCTGGCCTCTGAAGGCACACTTGGGCAGCATACATTCACATAAACACATCTGTAAGTAAAAATTAAAAGAACAAATATAAAAATATAAAATGTCACAAAGCACCATTTTTATCCATCAGACTAGTAAAGGCTTCCAAACTGCTAACAGCGTGAGGACCTGGTAAGTAACAATCAGAGCATCCTTGAAGAGACCCTTGGTCCCTGGACACAGAGGGCTACACTCGAGTACCCAGGCAACAGCAGATTAGCTCCCAAAACTCCTATGAGGCACCGAGGAGGAGGAGGCTCGAGTGGCTGGACAGTCTCTCTCATCCTCAACAGGTGGCCAGGCTTGAGGGTGTAGGCCAGGCTCCCACGGCCACACATGAAGACACGGGCCTTCTCCTACCTGGAATCCTGGGATCTCAGCACCAATCAATGTGATAACTCAGGGCAGCCTTTCTTTCTGTTTCACTAGGCTCCGCACATCCTGTACTCAAGGTGGGGAGAATTACGCCCGCAGAGATCTACCCATGCCCATATGGGTTCCAGAAAATCTAATAAAGGGTCCACTTGCCCTCCCGTTCTACCTGCATACTCCATCACCACCAGTGCCCAAAGGAAGACAGGAAACTAGACCTCTCCCAGCCCTGCTCACAACAGGAAGCACCAAACTAAGATTGGAGGGGGCAGGGGGTGAGGAGGGCATGGACCCCAATGCTGGAGATCTGTGTATGTGTAGATCGAGTGAGGCAGAACAAGGACGAAGGGATGTCCCCATCTGACACCTAGTTTTTCATTTGTGTGTTATCACTTGCCTTCCAGGCCAGCTGCATAAAGAAGCTGTCCATCTGCTTCTGCAACACCGGCTTCACAGATAAACTGTCAAGCTCTGTGAATCCATCACATCACTGTTTACAACAGTAACCTAAACAACAGACATCGTCACCTGGGGATAAATTACACCGTATAAACATACAGTGGTAAGCACTCGGAAAGAAGACAGATCTTACGTGTGCGGTGATATAAGGATATGCTGTGGTAGACGGGAAGAATGGCCCCATAGGCCTGTACATTTGAATGCTGAGTCACTGGAGAGCACTATTTGAAAGAATTAGAAGTAGAAGGATGTGTATCACTGGGAGTGGGCTTGAGGTTTTAAAAGCTCATGCCAGGCCTAGTCTCTGTCTGTCTGGCTATCTGTCTGTCGAGGCCTATCTCTCTGTGTCTGTCTATCTATCTGACTGCAAGCTATCATGCTCCCAGCATGATGATGATGGACTGAACCTCTGAAACTGTAAGCCAGCCCACAATTTATAAGAATTGCCTTGGCCGTGGTCTCTTCACAGCAACTAGGTGACTAAGTAAGTTACCTCAGTAACTTAAGCTTTTGTTTAAGAGGAAGGTAGGCAGGACTAGGAGTCTATCAATACAGATGAGCATGTCAGTTCTTACAGGATACTTAGAACTTGCCTGTAAGAAACGCAAAGGCCCCAAAGAGGTTACTTTTAAAGATCAGGACTAGGGGCCAGCAACATGGGACCTAGTAAAGGCATTGCCACCAAGCCTAACCACCCGAGTTTGATCCCCAGAACCCACATGGTGCAAGGAGAGAACTGACTCTCCCCATGCTGTCCTCTGAGATCCAGACTCCCACAGTTCCATGTGCATACCACACACATAAATATACAGAAATAAAGAAATAAAATTGCATTTTAAGGGCTGGAGAGATGGCTCAGTGATTAAGAGCACTGACTGCTCTTCTACAGGTCCTGAGTTCAAATCCCAGCAACCACATAGTGGCTCACGACCATCTGTAATGGGATCTGAGGCCCTCTTCTGGTGTGTCTGAAGACAGCTACAGTGTACTCATATACATAATAATAAATAAATCTTTAAAATAAAATGCATTTTAACTTTTTTACCTGGAGACAGAAGCAGGTGGGTCTGAGTTCCGGGTCATCCATGGCTACATAATAAGACCCTATTGCAAAGAAAAGGGAGGGAGGGAGGGAGGGAGGACGGACAGATGGACAAATGAACTGACAATCTGTTGGGTCAGGAAAGCCTTCTTACTCTGTCCATCCACACTGCTCTGCTTTCCCCCAGCAGCAAACACGCTACCACTTTATTTTAAAAAGGAAGCCAAATGTTCTCTCTGTGCTCTCCTGGGAGAGCCCAGTGTGCTTCAGTTTGTGCTGGTGTCTCTGAGTGAGCAACTCAAGGGTACACACACAGTCTTGACTTCTCATCAAAAGTCAATCATAAACCTTTACTTAGTGGATATTTGATTTGATGTCTGGCTCTTATAAATATTAAGTTCATCGCTGCACCCCAAAGTGAGGACCCAAACGTCCATACCTCTGTCAGTGCTATCCACATTCCAAGCTCACGTTATGTCACGTTCAGAGCCAAGCATTCACTCCACAACGCTTACTATAGACGGACAACCAATGCTGGGGGTGAAGGTGACTAAGAACAAGACCAGGACTCTGCCACCAAGGAAGCAACGCTAATGTGAAAGGCATTACATCGGTTGCTCGGTGGGGAGATTTGGGTGAATCCCTCCTGGAGCTACTTCTATGCAAGAAGCTGTGAATATGAAAGAATCTGAGGTCAAAGGAATTGGTACTTTCATTTAACCAAATTTCTTAATTACATTCTTTATGTATTTACTTTGAGGCAAAGAGATAGCTCGGTGGTTAAAAGCACTTCCTGCTCTTACAGGGAGCACAGGCTTGGTTTCCAGCAAGCCCAGCAAGCAGTCACAACCACCCGTAACACCCAGGGCACCCGACACCCTGTTGGAGCCTCTGTCAGTACCTGTCTGCATACGACACACATTCATGCACTCGGGCACATGTGTACACATGAAACACATGCTTTTTAAATGTAAATACATTTGTGTGTGTGTACATGGGGAAAGGACACGTGCTGTGAAGATGCATGGAAGTCAGAGGACAACCTGAGTGAGTCAGTTCCCATCGTGCACACCCGCCATCTGTACTCCAGAGACTTTAAAGAGAAATCTCATAGCTGACCCAGGTGACTAGGGAAATGGAGTAATGGGAAAGTCTCTGAAGACTGCTCCAAGTGCTACATTAGAGTAAAGAGTAGTCTTCCCCACAGAGAATGACGACCAACAGATCGGCCAACAAGGATGAGGGCAGGTAGAGAGCCCCTACCCAGCATGGCTGAGGAAGCCCACCCCAAGAGTCTGCCAGAAGGGACACTGACGTGAGTGAGACAACCCACCACCCAGAAGCCTGGGAAGACTCCAGAAGTACAGACATGGCACCATGGAGTCCCAACAAGGTGTAGGGCCTACACATGGGAACAGAAGGCTGACGGCAAGGACCTAAAACTCTAAGACCAAAGGTGGGGAGGGCAATGGAGTAGAGGGTAAACGCAGGAGGATGAAGCCTGCCGGCTCCACAGTTACATGACAGGCATCCCAGGTGCCAAAGCAGGGGACTAGACGATTCAACTCAAGACTCTATTTTTTTTTTTAAAGATTTATTTATTTATTATATATAAGTACACTGTAGCTGTCTTCAGACACACCAGAAGAGGGCATCAGATCCCATCATAGATGGTTGTGAGCCACCATGTGGTTGCTGGGAATTGAACTCAGGACCTCTGGAAGAGCAGTCGGGTGCTCTTAACCGCTGAGCCATCTCTCCAGCCCAACTCAAGACTCTAAATGGCAACCCAGGACCAAGAGTCTTCAGCAGTCTTTCCTCCAGCACACAATAACAACTGTTCACCCCTACAGCGAAACCCACTCTCAGCAAGACCACACACACACCACGAGCTTCCGATCATTTTGTGGCGGGGGTGGGGGGGGGAATATGTCTCAGTCTTAACTAGGAAAAGACAACCAAACGTTAGACTTCTGTTAAAACCTCTAACCTAAAACAGAGATACCAAAACAGACCAGAGAACGGAATCATAGGAAGCAGATCGTTCTGAAAGAAAAAAAATTGTTTTGTTTTGGGGTTGGGGATTTAGCTCAGTGGTAGAGCGCTTACCTAGGAAGCACAAGGCCCTGGGTTCGGTCCCCAGCTCCGAAAAAAAGAACCAAAAAAAAAAAAAAATTGTTTTGTTTTGTTTTCCAAGACAGGGTTTCTCCATGGATCCCTGGATGTCCCTCTGGATGTCCTCAAATGCATTTTATAGACCAGACTTGGCCTTGAACTCAGAGATCCACCTGCATCTCCCTCCCTAGTGCTTAAAGGTATGTGCCGATACCAACACCACCCCCTGCTCTGAGAGAAACTTTAGTATCTAAATCAAGATGCTCCAAGAGATAAAGATGCTAAGCAGTCACAGTAATGACAGGAAAGTTCTTTAGAGCGCCTTCTATGTGCCTTAGGTCCTATGTGCACTCACACTGACTTGCACTCTTCAGTGTTCAGTGAAGCAGGACTGACTGCATGCCCAGCTCTCAAGGACAAACTGCTGCGAGAGCGGAGTCTAGCCCGCTGCCTGAATAATAACGTTACACTTTGTAAGTGGCTACCAAGAGTTAGCAAACACGGTTATGACGTGAAATCACAACTTCAGTGTCCACAGGTGGAGTCTTATTGCGACACTGCTGTCAGGACTCTTTGCTTACAAGGCTTCTCCTGGCACCAGGTGCAGCTCCTAGTCCCTTTTTACTGCTACTCAGCACAGCACAAACCGCCATGGAGCACACACAGCAATAGCAGCTACTCCAGGTCCAGATGTGATGGCTCATACCCATAAGCCCAGCACAAAGAGAAACTGAGGCGGGGGACTGCTGCGAGTGTGAGCCCCTGACTGGTCTGGCTACAGAATGAGGCTATCTCACAAACACAGAAAAGAAAACGGACTCCACAGTCATACCCCTTTTTAAAGTTCTTCCACCATTTTTTTGTTATTTTTAACTATGTACATGTCTGTACTTGCACATGTGTGGGTATGTGCACATGCGTGCAATGCCTGTGGAGGCCAGAGGTGTGAGGACCTCTGGAGCTGGAGTTATGGGTGACTGCAAGCCTCCCAGTGTGGGTGCTGAGAACTGAGCTAAGTCTTCAAAAGCAGTGTAGGCTCTCAACCAATGAGCCATCTCTCCACCACCACCCCTTTGTACATTTTATTTATGTGTACTGTGTGTACTGTGTATCACATGTGTGCAGCTGCCTTTAGAGGCCGGAGGTCTCAAGAGTCCCTCAGAACTGGACCTGTAGGCAGTTGTGAGCTGCCCAGTATGGGTAATGGGATCTTGACCTTGGGTCAAAAAGATACAGAAGTGGCCAGATGTGGTAGTGCACTCATTTAACCCCAGCACTCTGGAGGCAGAGACAGGCAGATCTCTGTGAGTTCAAGGCCAGCCTGGTCTACATAGTGAGTTCCAGGACAGCCAGAGCTGCACAGTGAGACCCTGTCTCAAAAGAAAGCTAGAAGAGCTAGAAGAGCTCTCACAGGCTGAGCCATCCTTCCATATCTGTTATCTCACTCGACGCCAGGATTCTGTTTGCCATCACAGTATAGCTGGAGCAGAAGCACAGTCTAGGAGGTGTTACCAGACTGAGCGTCTGAGGGACAGAAGCACACGGTCTGGGAGGTGTTACCAGACTGAGCGTCTGTGGCAATACCACAACCTGCACCACTGCACAGCGCTCAGCAGGGTCAGCAGGGACCAGGAAACTAACAGCACAATGTCTCCCCAAAAATAACCAGGGAGATGAGGCCGCCACCAAAAGGCATTAATAAATGGTGAGTCAATTAAACTATATTGGATTATAAGAGCCAAGAACTGTGTCCAGAGAAAAATTTAACATTTGACTCTTTAAAATGAAAAGTTACTCAAAAATGTCTGTGTGGAAAACAATAGCTATGAATATTTTCAAAAAAATACAGGAAAACATTAACTCAGGGGTTGGTGAGATGGCTCAGTGGGTAAAGATGTCTGCCACTAAGCCTGACGGCCTAATCCCTGGAACCTACATGGTCGAAGGAGAGAACTGAATCCTACAAGCTGTCCTGACCGCCACATGCACATGCACACAAGCACACACACGCACACACACCACACACAACACACACACACACACAACACACACACACATACACCACACACACACAACACACACACACACAACACACACACACATACACCCCACACACACATACACCCCACACACACCACACACACCACACACACCACACACACAACACACACATACACACACACATACACACATACACACACAACACACACACATACACACATACACATACACATACACACACACCACACACACAACACACACACTCCACACACATACACAACACACACACACACAACACACACACTCCACACACACACACACCACACACACATACACACACACACCACACTCACACACACACACACACCACACACACCACACACACACACACACACACACACACATCACAAAATCAAAAACTAAATCCAAGGAGAAGCAGAAGACGACCTGAAATAGAATCTCTAGAGATGTGCAACAATGGACCGTGTTAGACATGGGTGGAGCAAAAAGAGGCAAAGCTGAAGAAAATTACAAACCCCAAAGAAATGCAAGATGTACTAAGTCTGCAGACTTGGTATTATGTCTTCATGAACTCAGCCTAGCAGTAGATGGCCCAAAGTGCTTTACAGACACTCCAATCACTGCACTGCCATCACTCCAGCCTGTATCACTGATAGTCTTTACTGCCAATGATTGATGATGGTGGTGGTGGTGGTGGTGATGGTGGTGGTGGTGGTGATGGTGATGATGGTGGTGATGATGGTGATGATGGTGGTGGTGATGATGGTGATGATGGTGGTGGTGGTGGTGACGACGATGAGCCGGAGAGATTGCTCAGTGGTTATGAACACTTGTTCTTGCAGAAGAACGTGGCTCAGTTCTCAGCACTAACATGGTAGCCCTATGACTCCAGTTTCAGGGGACAGAACACCCTCTTTTGCTGTTTGCAGGCACTTGGTATACACATGATATACAGATATACCTGCAAGCAAACACTCATATACATACAGAATCAATCTAAAAAGAGATTTTGATAATAAAGTAATAAAAGTTCTTTTTCCTTTTTGAAGATAGAGCCTCAGTGTGCCAGACTAACCTTGAATTCAGTATTTAATTGTATATTTAGTAATCTGGCTGCCTCAGCCTCCTGAGGGCTAGGATTACTATCATACACCATCACAACCAGCTTTAAAAAACAATTATCCTTAAGATGGGGTCTCACACAGCCCAGGCTGGCCGTAAACTTGCTATGTAGCCAAGGGTGGCCTTGAACTTCTGACCCTCCTGACTCTACCTCTCCAGTGCTGGGATGGGGGCATGTGCTATAAGCTATAAAGCATTAGTGACAGAATCCAGCACCATCCATATGCTAGGCAAGCACTATGCCAACACTACATCCCCGACTCCTGATATTGCATTTTAAATTTCAATAAAAACTTATAGAAATGTCTTCTCTCTTAGTATGGTACCTTCCAATTTACCTTTCCAACACTAAAATATTTATAACCTGGTCCTTTCTTCAAAATACCTACCACTCCTTAACCTAAAAACCATTAAAGCAATGAATGCTTAATTAATTTCCCTAAAATTACAGAACCATAAAGTATCAAAGCAGATGTCAGACCCAAGCAGGAAAGGTGCAAAAGAGCTTTCTCTCTCAACCACCACAGCCACGGCGCATCAGTACAACACACTGTTCCATCAACCAAGAACAGGGTATCAGCAAAAATGGGAACATCCAAGTCTAGGGAAGACAGCTCAGTCAGGAAAGTGCTTGCCACAAAGGAGGTGAGGACCCGAGTTCAGAGTCCTAGCACCTGTGTGAAAAGCCAGAGGCATGGGTGAATGTTTTATAACTCCAGTGCTGCGGAGACAGACGGGCGGTCCACGTACACAGTACACACAGGCAAACACTGGCATATGCAGGCCGAGGAGTAACCAATAAATAAAAAAGAACTCTAACATTAAAAACGGAATAAAAACCTGGGCTTTGATCAGAGGCAGGTGGATCTTTAAAAGTTTGAGGCTCGTCACGGATACTTAATGCAGACCAGCCATGAAGACATACTAAGTTATTATCTCAGAAATCAAAGCAAAATAACAAAAAAAGAAAAAAAAAAGGAGGAGAAAAATCAACAGTAGTCAAACAGTGGTGGACCATCCCTTTAATCCCAGCATTGGGAGGCAGGGATCTCTGTGAGTTCAAGGTCAGTCTGGTCTACAAAGCAGATTCCAGAATAGCCAGGACTGGGCTGGAGAGACGGCTCAGTGGTTAAGAGCACTGGCTGCTCTTCCAGAGGTCCTGAGTTCAATTCCCACAACCACATGGTGGCTCACGACCATCTGTAATGGGATCCGATGTCCTCTTCTGGTGTGTCTGAAGACAGCTACAGTGCGCTCATATACATAAAATAAATAATTCTGGAAAAGAACAGAATAGCCAGGACTACACAGAGAAAATCTGGAAAAACAACAAAACAGAAACAAAATTCAACAGTAAAGAGAAAAGATAAAGCCAGTGAAAGTCCACAGTCAAGAAAGAAAGCAATGGGGGCTGGGGATTTAGCTCAGTGGTAGAGCGCTTACCTAGGAAGCGCAAGGCCCTGGGTTCGGTCCCCAGCTCCGGAAAAAAAAAAAAAAAAAAAAAAAGAAAGAAAGCAATGGAAGACAGAAGGCTAATAATAAACACAAAATGGAAGACAGAAGGCTAATAATAAACACAAACCGTGGAAGGTTAGAAGACACTCGAGGCTTTGCCTTCTCGGTAACTGTTATAAGACCATCAGTGTTGACAGGAAGCTCTAGACTGCTGCCTTTTGCAATAGAACAGAAGCAGCAGCAGCTTGCATACCATGTGACAGCGTTCCTGGGCCTGATCTCACAGGTCTCTCCAAGGATTCCTCAGTGAGGAAGTTTATGGAAAACAAAGCAAACTGGGGAACTGTGACAAGGGAACTATTCGCCCATGTACATTGTCTGATGATAATGTAAACACTAAATTAATCGAGGAAGACCAGAAGAGTCTCCTCTGACCTTACCGCCAGGTCACAGGTGTGCTCAAAAGTCAACAAATCAGAGGAATACAGTTTTTAATAATTTATCTTCTAGTTAGTATTATTTCCTTTTTAAATGTTTTCTAATTATTATTACTGTGTGTCTTGTTAGCAGACACCATGACCAAGGCAACTCTTATAAAGAGCAACATTTAATTGGGGCTGGCTCACAGGTCCAGAGGTTTCGTCATGACAGTGTCTGGGCAGGCATGGTGCAGGCAGAGCTGAGAGTCCAACATCTTCATCTGAAGGCTGCTAGCAGAATACTGACTTCTAGGCAGCTAGGATGAGGGTCCTACACCCACAGTGACACACCTACTCCAACAGGGCCACACCTTCTAATAGTGCCACTCCCTGGGCTGATCATATACAAACCATCACATTGTGTATACAGTGTGTGCTGTGTGTGTGAAGAGAGAAAGGGGAAGCACATGTATAAACATGCACATGGGGGTCAGCACACCTTTCAGGGTCTATCTTTCCTTCCACTGTGGGCTCCTTTCGGGCAGTAAGCGTTGTTACCTGCTGAGCCATCTCACCAGACCAGTTTAGTATTATTTTCTTTTTTTTTTAATTTATTCATTTATTATATATAAGTACACTGTAGCTGTCTTCAGACACACCAGAAGAGGGCACCAGATCTCTTTACAGATGGTTGTGAGCCTCCATGTGGTTGCTGGGAATTGAACTCAGGACCTCTGGGAGAGCAGTCGGGTGCTCTTAACCACTGAGCCATCTCTCCAGCCCCTAGTATTATTTTCTAACGAGACCTAAGTATTAGTTTAATTAGAAAAAATTAACTTTTAAATAAATTGGAGAAAAATATGTTCACTATTTCAGAATCACAGATCCAAATAAACAGCTCAAATAAACCATTAACAGTACAGAGCTAGAAAACCAAACAAAGTACCCAAGATCCATCACCAGACACTTGTGTAAACACAAAGCAATCTGCCAATGTTCAACGAATATCTGCGTGCCCACTGTGTGGCTAGCCATATACCAAGGACCACAATTAAAACTGTCAAGAATAGAATATTATGGAGGGGTGGCTCAGCAGTGAAGAACATTGCTGCTTGTGCAGAGGACCTGTGTCCAGTTCCCTGCACTCATGTGACAGCTTGCAACTCCCTGTAACTCCAGTTCCAGGGGATCTGACTCCCTCCTCTGGCCTTCCTGAGCACCAGATACGCACATGGTGGACACAGGTTTATGCAGGAAAACACTCATACATATAAAAATAGATATTTTTTCAAAGAAACTGGTTTGATAAAAATGGAAGATATTTGACCTGTAAAACAATCAGATAAATCACAAGAAACTAATTATAAAGACTATCACTCTGGTACATGCTAACTGCCATCCCGGCAAGCCAGAGCCTGAGGCAGGAGGATTGGCACTTCCAAATCCTTTATCAAAAGAAAATAAGTTACAGAGTGGAAACAATTTGAAACAGTGTTCGTCTGTTTTTTATCACTGTAACAAAATACCTATGATAATTAGCTTAAAAAGAAAAGTCTATTTCAGTTCAGGTATAAAAGTTCCAGTTCAGAGACCCTCTAGTGTCTGCCTCTGTCACATCATGACAGGAGCACGTGGCAGAGCAAAGTTGCTCCTGTCACAGCACAGGGACAAAGAAAGTGGGGGTCCAGGTCCCATAATCACCCTCACAAGCATACCCCACTGACCTATGGGTCTCCCACAAGGCTCCAGATCTCAGTGGTTCCACAACCTCCCAATAATACCACCCTGAAGACAAAGCCTCTAACGTATGGGGGCGGGAGATAATCAAGATCCAACCATAGCTGACCTTGGGGAAAACTGCCCCAAGGTCAGGCCAGAAAACCCAATCAAGTCCAGAAACCTCCAAACCAGAAAAGAAGTGTCGGGCATGTCCAAAGTAGGAAAAGTAGGTAGAACCAGGCGTGGTGGTGTACGATTTGATTCTAGCACTCTGGGAGGCAAAGGCAGACAGATCTCGGAGAGTTCTAGGACAGCCAGGGCTACAGAGAGAAACCCTGTCTCAGGAAAGGAAGGAAGGAAGGAATAGAAAAATAGGTGAGACATCCTAGGACCAAAAAGAGTTCAGTGAAGCTAGTGGGAATCAAAGTGGAACTCTTAAGAAGCCAAAGCAAGTGGTGTACACCTTTAATCCCAGCACTCTGGAAGCAGAACTCTGTGAGTTCAAAGCCAGCCTAATCTACACCTCGACAGCCAGAGCTACAAACAAAGACTCCTCTGTCTCAAAGGGGGAAAAAAAAAAGGCCATCAGCTGACGCTGGTGCTCTACAGAGAGACTTACTACACAGCAAGCAGCAACAGCAGCAGCAGCAGCAACAGTAGTACTGAGGCAGGGCCTGGAATAAACTCACTACATAGGCTAGGCTGGCCTCACACAGAGATCTGCCTGCCTCTACTTGTGGGAGAATTAAGGCATTTGCCAGTACACCCAAAGTGATCATGCATTCTTACTCCAAACATTATAACCATATCACTCATGTATCCCTGCCAGTTCTACATCAGTGAACTCTACTCTTAAATATTGATGAACCCAGTCCAGAACTCTCTAGTGAGTGCCAGGTACATTATCTGATTGTTCACTGGTGTCCCCAAAACACCTCAAACTCAACACCCCAATTCTGAAATGAAGAGATATATTCCACACCACCTAGTCAGGTTTCTATGTTCAGACACATGAATGATTACACAGATATAGAAGTAATTGATTATAGATTGGTTGATTGATCTTAAAAGTATCTCCCTTGGGCTGGAGAGACGGCTCAGCGGTTAAGAACACTAACTGCTCTTCCAGAGGTCCTGAGTTTAATTCCCAGCAACCACATAGTGGCTCACAACCATCTGTAATGGGATCCGATGCCCTCTTCTGGTGTGTCTGAAGACAGTGACAGTGTGTTCACATACATAAAATAAATATTTTTTAAAAAAGCATCTACTCTCTGGGCAGCTAAAGTGAACATCAGTCCCATTTTGTAGATAAGAAAATTTAAAGTCAAAAGGGTTGAATATCTAATTGTGGTTGGCTCACACCTGCAACCTCAGGAGGCTGAGGTAGAAGGATCTCCTAGAGTTTGATATCCATCTTCAAGACTGCATCAAGAGTTCAAGACCAGCTAAGGCTATTAATTAAGACCCTGTCTGGAGGACTAAGTTGTTAATAACACACCAAAGCAAACAAATGGCAGGACTGGGGTTGCAGTAAGTGTGGAGATTAGCCTGGAGGCTCACAAAGCAAGGCAGAAAGTACTACTTGCCCAAGGCTGCCCCAGCCCTTCTTCTGTTTGGTAAGAGAAACTGCCTTAACTAGACATACCATCTCTATAAACCATACAAGAGTGTCTCCTAGTAAGTAGACAGCCACTTCTTGGTACCTCCATCCCCTGCTACTAGATATTTTACTACAACTCTGGAAGTCCTCCAGGACCTAAAGATCAAGGTCTAACCCTAGAGATGATAGAAAAAAACCACTCAGCCCCAAGACCATAAACTGTCATACCCGCTACTGTGTGCCTCTGAACTTAGATCGTGGGAGAGGCACTGCAGTGTCATGTGGAAGCCACTACTGTAACTAAATCCCAATCCTAAAAGATACAGAAGGCAGCTGGCCAGGGTGGTCCACTCCTTTCTTTCTAGCACTTGGGAGGCAGAGGCAGGCAGATCTCTGTGAGTTCGAGGCCAGCCTTGTCTACAAATTGAGTTCTAGGATAACCAGGACTGATACACAGAGAAACCCTGTCTCGAAAAACCAAAGGTAAGCAGATGGCTTTGAAAGTATAAGAAAAAAAGTGAGAACTGATTGCCTGAGATATGTTGAAGAAGAGTTGTCAAGATTATCCAAGTACGGGGTTGGGGATTTAGCTCAGTGGTAGAGCGCTTGCCTAGCAAGCGCAAGGCCCTGGGTTCGGTCCCCAGCTCTGAAAAAAATAAAAAAGAAAAAAGAAAAAAAAAAAAAGATTATCCAAGTACTAACCAGACCCAACCTTGCAAAGCTTCTGAGATTAGCAAGGTTGGGTGTATTTAGACCAGTGGCTCTCAACCTTCCTAACACTGTGACCTTTAATATGGTTCCTCACGATGTGGTGACCCCCAACCATAAAATTATTTTCATTGCTACTTCATAACTGTAATTTTGCTACTGTTATGAATCATATCGAATGTAAATATCTGTGTCGTCTGATAGTCTTAGGTGACCCCTATGAAAGGGTCATTTGATTCCCGCCAAAAGGGCCCAACACTCAGGTTAGAACTACTGGTTTAGTGTTCCAGCCAAGACAAGTTTTTCAGGATGGTAATCCCAGCCCTGGGAAGGCTGGGGCAGCTGCTCCAAAATCAAGGCAAGGTTAAACTACACAGTGAAAACCTGTCTAGAAAAAAAAAAAAAATGTAATGACAAACTCAACTGGAAAAGAAGTGCACTGCCAGGGATGCCAGAGAGACAGCTCAGAGGATAAGGACACCGACTTCTTCTGAGGGACGAGGGTTCTGTTCTCAGCACCCACATGGCAGTTCACAACCCCCTATGGATCCGATGCCACACTCTTCTGACCTCTGCAGGCACTGTTTGTACACGGTGCACAGATATACGTGCAGCAAAACTCCACATACAATAAGTAAGAATAAATAAAATCTACAGTAATTTTTTAAAAGAAATATACTATCATAGGACGAAGAAAAGATTTTTCAGTGATAACCTGCCCCAAGGAGGGACTGCCACTTCTAGAGCACAATTTTGAAAGACTGAGATAAAATTGGCAGGGTGTGGTGACACACAATTTTAGTTCCAGCATTTGGGAGGCAGATGCAGGAGAATCGCTTCGAGTTGAAGGCCAGCCTGGTCTACAAAGCCAAATCCAGGCCAGGCAGGGCTACTCAATAAGATTCTGTCTCAAAAAACATTTTTCTCCCAAAGACTTCAAAATACAAAAGTAAGAGAAAGAATAGGCCTTTTGGTAAAGACACACACATACACACATACACATATATACACACATACACACATATATACATACATATACACACATACACACACATACAGACACACACACACACACACACACATATACATATTTAGACTTATTCCCAATCCTCTTGATCAGTTCTAATTTAGATATATAAGTATTTAAATAATATAAAGATAATCTGTAAACTATTCACCAGTACAACATTTAAGTTCAGAAAGCTGAGCTCTGCTTTATACTGAGGACATTAAGCTTGACGACAGGAGCAGCTCTTCATAATTGCTGTTGCCTCGCTGTTAAAAGCCACTCAGAGGCGTCATCATCAGGAGCCAGTGCCTCACACCCGGGACAGGGCGACTTCTACAGCTCTTTAGCAATGTGGAGCAGGGCAGCACACCAGAGGACTTCCACAAATCCTTTCCACCTCTGTCCCAGGGAGGAGAGGAGCAACTGCCACCCTGTCATTCTGCTTTCTGGCGCACGCACTCACCCGTGTAGGGCTGAGTCGTAGTACTTGAGAAGGAACTTCAAGTCCAAATACCCCGCCACTCAGCCCGACTGCAAATATTCCCACTCTTCGAGCACCTTCTTTTCCTGCTGAATTGGGGTGTCTTGGAGAATCCTAGTCTTCTCACCTTGTACATGAGAACAAGCACCGCCCGAGAGAGATTGTGTGTATGAGAGTGTGTATGAGTATGTACATGTGAGTCTGTGTGTGCAGGTGCGTATTCTGGTTATAAGCATCTAACATTTTACAACTATGATGAACAGCCTGTATGGACTATGTAGTCAGACCCTGTTAAAGAAAGGGGTGGAGGAGGAGGGGAAGGGAGGGGAAGGGAGGAGGAGGGGAGGAATGTCACGTGGTGTTGGATTGCTCTATGTTTACTCACTTAAAGAGCTCATTTACCACAGCAAGTGCCACAGGTACTTCTCAGTGTTTGTTTACAGTCTCTGAAAGGTCAAAGGCCAGCATTCTCTGACTAGCCCATCAGCTGCATCCTTGACTTAAATACTGAGCTCTCGTTACATCTGTAGCAGAGCAAAATATTCCAAAGCATGTTTGTGATAGGCAGAATAACAGGCTCCAAGAGGGAGCACATTTCATCTGTGTAACTCAAGTTTATGTTGCTGCCATAAAAGCTAGGCACGGTGGCTTGAGCCCCTACTTTGGAGGCTGTGGCATAAAAGGTTTTAGGGAAGTTCAAGGGAAGTGGAGAGACTTCAAAGATGTGACTGAATTAAGGACAAAGAAAGTGGGGGCTGGGGAGATGCTCCGCCAGGAAAAGTATTTGCCACACAAAGAGGAACTGACCTCAGATCCCCAGCACCCAAGTAAAAATCAATAGCAATATTATTATTATTATTATTATTATTATTAATATTATTATTGCTATTTTTTAAAACAAGCAACACTATATGAGATTTACCTGGATAACCTGTATGGAACTGACCCAATCACATGGATTCTTAGGAGCAGGAGATGCCTTTAACCCCAGCACTCCGTAGGCAGAGGCAGAAGGATCTCTGAGTTTGAGGCCAAGTTGGTCTGCAGAGTGAGTTCCTAGACAGCCAGGGCTACAAAGAGAAACCCTGTCTCAAAAATCCAAAAAGGAGGAGGAGGAAGAAAAGAAGGAGGAGGAAGAAAAGGAGGAGGAAACAAGAACAACAAAAGACGGTCAATTGTGGCGATCTTGTGTTGTTTCGCACAGAATGAGCCATACTCTTCTGTAAAAGTGGAACTGAAGGACAGCAGGAGCTCCTGGGACCCTGCAGACACTGCATGCTTGTTTTTCAAGGAAATAAAATTTGATACCTTATTCTGGAGCCATTCTGAGTGACCAGGACCTGGGAACACAGATTCAGGTTACCCCAAATTCCATGTTCCAATGTGGGAGGAAACTCTACTTCATCGAGTGAGACACGGGTGCATTTGTACTGCTCAGTCCCCTTCTATCAAACAGATTTTAAGGAAAGCAGTACCCAGTTCCTGCCCAGCCCAGCACTCCCTTGTCGTGCACTCTATTCTTCCACAAAGATAAATAAAACCTTAAAGGATGACAACTTTTAAAAACAAAGTCCTTCTAGGCATTGATGACACTGAGAAGTTAGCCTTGTAAGTTTGCCAGTGGTATTGTACAGATATTAAAAGAAGAGGGATGGACGCCAGCCTCCTACAGGTGTTACTGAAAAGCTGATTATGGGAGAATGGGCATGAGTGGGAAGGTAGAAAGAACTAAACTGGCATCGCTGGAGCTCGGAATGGTACGTGAAAATACACTATCTTAGTTCAATATTTGTTTTCTGTTTTGTTTGGTTTTTTTCTTCCTCGTGACACTGAGGATCAAACCCAGGGCCCTGTGCATCAGGCAGGGATTCTAATTCTACTACTAATACCTCCAGTGGTTCTCAACCTGTGGGTCAGGACCCCTTTAGGGTCAAATGACCCTTTCACAAGGGTCACCTAAGACCATCGAACAACACAGATATTTACATTGCGATTCGTAACAGTGAAGTAGCAATGAAAATAATTTTATGGTCGGGGGGTGGTCTCTACAACATGAGAAACTGTATTAAAAGGGTTGCACCATTAGGAAAGTTGAGAACCACTGCTCCAGCCTGTCTAAACCTTTCCACAAAGCAGTAAGACCTTACCAAACCAAGTACAGACTGCTTAACATACATAGTCTGACACAGATCTTTTTGTTTTGTTTTGTTTTATTATTAAGACAAGGTTTCTCTATGTAGCTCTGGCTGTACTGAAACTCACTCACGCCATAGACCAGGCTGGTCTTGAACTCTCAGCTACTTTGGGAGCTTAGCCAAGTACCCCATTTACGTTGCAGACCAGGCTGGTCTTGAACTCACAGCTACTTTGGGAGGTTAGCCAAGTACCCCATTTTCTAGATGGGGATATTCACCCTTGTCCAGTTTCTCTGAGTTGCCAAGAATATTATCTAAAATAAAAACCCCAGAGCAGGACAGTCGTTCTAGAAACCCATGAGCTTCATCCTCTGCAGCAACCATTCACCTAGTTCTACAAACTGAGCCCCCAACTCAGGCACAAGCACCTGGTTCTGGGAAGGTTACAATGCTCCCCATCAACTCCACTCCCATTTCCTCATCTTCCTGCCCAGAACCTCCACTCTAGACCTCCAAGGATTCCACTTCGTCTATCCCCAGTCAGGGTAGGGCTTTGCTAGCCCTATTACAGCCATCCCTTCACTGTTGTCCAGTACTTTCTTCCACCTGCTTTATCGCCCCCCTTCCCTCACACCCAGTATGGCCCTTTTCATCCTTCAGCTAACACCCAATGACTCAAGCAAATCCACCGAGGCAAAAAATAGACCAATGGTTGCAGGGCGTGAAGGAAGGAGTAGGAGCGATTGCAAATGGGTACAGACCTCTTTCGAGGAGATAAAAATGTTGAGGGATTGCTGTAAGGAGGCACGATCATGTGAACAGACTAAAAGCTAGTGAGCTGTACTTTAGGGATAGTTCCAAAGCATGTCTTTTAC
This sequence comes from Rattus norvegicus, assembly GCF_021556685.1. Classification (NCBI taxonomy): domain Eukaryota; kingdom Metazoa; phylum Chordata; class Mammalia; order Rodentia; family Muridae; genus Rattus; species Rattus norvegicus. Next base: position 70,636,090 of record NC_141551.1, on the reverse strand, counting down.
GGTATAGAATGAAATCGCAATAAAAACGTGTATGTCAGACACGCAACACACTACGGACCTGCCCACCACACGCCCATTTGTCCAGCCAACCTCGGCTGTCCGGAGTGTCCGGAAGCTCCAGCCATTCCGGCAACCCCTAGGTCCCGGCGGGATGGCCAAGGGTCCAATTCACTTGGTTCTGCACACCCGGGCGCCGAGGGGGCGGGCAGAAGAGGCCCGCCGATCTCTGCACCGCTCCGGGCGGCCCAACCTTCCCGAACCGCAGCCCTCCGGCGCGCGGCCGGTCGCCCCGGCTCACACCCCGCGGGGCGGTGCCGCACCAGGGGAAGCCCACCTGTGTCAGCGGCGCGGACTCCGCTTCCAGCCGCGGCGAGCAGGCAGCAAGGGAGCGAGAGCGCGGGCGCACAGGGGGCCGGGTGTGCACGCTGGCTTAGGCCTCCATGGTTCCGTAGCTCAGCGGCTCCTGCTCCGACCGCGCTCCGGCGGCCCCAGCGGCCCCAGCGGCTGTCGGTGCGGAGACGCAAGAGCTGAAGTGAGAAGAGGGAAGCGACGGAGGACGCGGCTGGGGACCGAACGGCTAAGCGCGCGCCAGCAGCGGGCGGTCCCGTGGCACGCCGAGCGCGCGTGCTTCTGGGAAATGTAGTCCTTCCGGCGTTCCATCCTCCTAGCGTCTCCTGGGCAACCACATAGCCACGTGGCAAAGTGCAGAAACCAAAAACTCTAGGCTCCAGGGACTGACTGAGCGCGCCTGTACTGTTAACTTAATTGAGATTAAGTTGCCTGTTAATTCCCGCTGGATAATCACACCAATGGCAAATCTTCTGTGGGCTTTGTAGAATTAAAAAATAAAATATTTTTAACAGAAAAATCTACTAGACTCTTCGGCAATAAAATCAGGATTAGTCCCACTAATAGCATCAAAAGTTTTGTATAGCGTCAAAAGTATGGGATTTACCTGAGAGCCTAAAGGAGGATTGTTCAGAGTTCAAGATCAGTATGGGCTGCATAACGAATAGCAAGCCAGCCACAGCCACATAGCAAGACCCTGTCTCAAAACAAAAAAAAAAAAAAAAACAAAAACAAAAAAAAAAAAACTATGGAATTTGAGCCCATAATGAGTACTTAAATGGCAAAGGCCATTCTACTACATACAGAAGGTAGCCTGGCTACATGAAACACTGTCTTAGAGAGAAATACGGAATTTGAAGTCAAGTGACCTGAGGTCACCAAATTAATACCCTTGAGTATTTACCACTCCTCAGCTAAAATTCTTACAAATAGCGGCCATTATGGCAATAACCATTCGCGTTATAGACTATTTCCTATGTGCTGTATATTGTGTTTATTTTTCCAAACAACCCTATGAAACAGCGATCGCTTTATTGTACAATCTCCCTGTGCCGGTGTTCTCTGCAAAGTGCTGTACAAATACTAGACTTTACTTTTACATGTATTGGAGGGAGTAGCGCATGCCGCAGCACATGTGTAGAGAATGAAGGACAACTTGTAGAAGAGTAGAAGAGGCTTTCCTCCTCCTACTCATACGGATCCTGTAATGGACGCAGTTCACCGGGACTGATAGCAAACACCGTTTCCCACTCAGCCTTTTTGCCAGCCTAGACATTTCTCTTTCCAATATCAATTGCCAGTAAATTCCCTGAGCTTGCAGCAGAACAACAAAGCAAACTAAAACACAAGGCGCCTGGGGAGCTAGTTAAAAATAGGAAGGCGCTTGACAAGGGCCAGCCATTGCACAGGATGGTACAGATGCCTGCTTATGTGAAAACGTGTTTGTGAAGGTAGACATGTTGATCCACACCTGTAATCCTAACATTTGGGAAGTGGTGTCAGAGGGATCAAGAATTCTCCATTGGGAGGTCAACATGTAGAAGAATGCAGATCGATCCATGCTTATCACCCTGTACAAAGCTTAAGTCCAAGTGGATCAAGGACCTCCACATCAAACCAGATACACTCAAACTAATAGAAGAAAAACTAGGGAAGCATCTGGAACACATGGGCACTGGAAAAAACTTCCTGAACAAAACACCAATGGCTTATGCTCTAAGATCAAGAATCGACAAATGGGATCTCATAAAACTGCAAAGCTTCTGTAAGGCAAAGGACACTGTGGTTAGGACAAATCGGCAACCAACAGATTGGGAAAAGATCTTTACCAATCCTACAACAGATAGAGGCCTTATATCCAAAATATACAAAGAACTCAAGAAGTTAGACCGCAGGAAGACAAATAACCCTATTAAAAAATGGGGTTCAGAGCTAAACAAAGAATTCACAGCTGAGGAATGCCGAATGGCTGAGAAACACCTAAAGAAATGTTCAACATCTTTAGTCATAAGGAAAATGCAAATCAAAACAACCCTGAGATTTCACCTCACACCAGTGAGAATGGCTAAGATCAAAAACTCAGGGGACAGCAGATGCTGTCGAGGATGCGGAGAAAGAGGAACACTCCTCCATTGTTGGTGGGATTGCAGACTGGTACAACCATTCTGGAAATCAGTCTGGAGGTTCCTCAGAAACTTGGACATTGAACTGCCTGAGGATCCAGCTATACCTCTCTTGGGCATATACCCAAAAGATGCCCCAACATATAAAAAAGACACGTGCTCCACTATGTTCATCGCAGCCTTATTTATAATAGCCAGAAGCTGGAAAGAACCCAGATGCCCTTCAACAGAGGAATGGATACAGAAAATGTGGTACATCTACACAATGGAATATTACTCAGCTATCAAAAACAATGACTTTATGAAATTCGTAGGCAAATGGTTGGGACTGGAAAATATCATCCTGAGTGAGGTAACCCAATCACAGAAAAACACACATGGTATGCACTCATTGATAAGTGGCTATTAGCCCAAATGCTTGAATTACCCTAGATGCCTAGAGCAAATGAAACTCAAGACGGATGATCAAAATGTGAATGCTTCACTCCTTCTTTAAAAGGGGAACAAGAATACCCTTGGCAGGGAATAGAGAGGCAAAGATTAAAACAGACACAGAAGGAACACCCATTCAGAGCCTGCCCCACATGTGGCCCATGCATATACAGCCATCCAATTAGACAAGATGGATGAAGCAAAGAAGTGCAGGCAGACAGGAGCCGGATGTAGATCTCTCCCGAGAGACACAGCCAGAATACAGCAAACACAGAGGCGAATGCCAGCAGCAAACCGCTGAACTGAGAATAGGACCCCCGTTGAAGGAATCAAAGAAAGAACTAGAAGAGCTTGAAGGGGCTCGAGACCCCATATGAACAACAATGCCAAGCAACCAGAGCTTCCAGGGACTAAGCCACTACCTAAAGACTATACATGGACTGACCCTGGACTCTGACCTCATAGGTAGCAATGAATATCCTAGTAAGAGCACCAGTGGAAGGGGAAGCCCTGGGTCCTGCTAAGACTGAATCCCCAGTGAACTAGATTGTTGGGGGGAGGGCGGCAATGGGGGGAGGGTGGGGAGGGGAACACCCATAAGGAAGGGGAGGGGGGAGGGGGATGTTTGCCCGGAAACCGGGAAAGGGAATAACACTCGAAATGTATATAAGAAATACTCAAGTTAATTAAAAAAAAAAAAAAAGAATTCTCCATTGGGGGCTGGAGAGATGGCTCAGAGGTTAAGAGTGTCGGCTGCTCTTCCAGGGGTCCTCGGTTCGATTCCCAGCAACCACATGGAGGCACATGACCATCTACAATAGGATCTGGTTCCTTCTTCTGACCTACAGGCATACATGCAGTCGGAACACTATATTCAGAATAAATAAACAAGTCTTTTAAAAAAAACAAAGAGGGCTGGAGAGATGGCTCAGTGGTTAAGAGCACTGACTGCTCTTCAGAGGTCGAGTTCAAATCCCAGCAACCACATGGTGGCTCACAGCCATCTGTAATGAGATCTGATGCCCTCTTCTGGTGTGTCTGAAGACAGCTACAATGTATTCATATAAATAAAATAAATCTTAAAAAAAAAAGAAGAAGAAGAAAAAAGAATTCAGGGTCATCCTTGGCTATGTAGCAAGTTCAAGGCCAGCCTGTGCTACATGGTCTTTTTTTTTTTTTTTTTTTGGTTCTTTTTTTCGGAGCTGGGGACTGAACCCAGGGCCTTGTGCTTCCTAGGCAAGCGCTCTACCACTGAGCTAAATCCCCAGCCCCTACATGGTCTTTTTTTTTTTTAAGATTTATTTATTTATTATAAGTACTCTGTCTATCATCTTCAGACACACCAGAACATGACATCTTAAAATACCAAAACACTAGGGGTGGGGTGACGTCTCCGTGATGAAGTGCTAGTGTGTGTGAAGACCTGGGCTGGAATCCCAGAACTCCAATAAAGCTGCGTGCAGCAGCACTGGTCTGTAATCACAGTCCTTGTCGGGTGAGGTGGAGGTGGGGGTGGAGATACAGAATTCCCAGAAGCACTTTCACTAGCTAACAGGGAACACACAATAGCAAACTAGAGACCCTGCCTCAAACAAGATGGAAGGCAAAGTCATCCAAGGTGGCCCTCTGACCTCTGCACACCACACCATGCACGTACCTGAAATCATACACACAAACACATGCTCACACACCGTACACTCAAACACATGCTCACACACCGTACACTCAAACACATGCTCACACACCGTACACTCAAACACATGCTCACACACCGTACACTCAAACACAAAGATCACAGAGAGGAGGGGGGGGGATTCAAAGGGAAAAGAGGGGTGGGGAAAGCAGGAGAGGGTGGCTCCTACCTTTTTCCCTATCCAGTCAGGATGCAAAGAAAGCGGATGCCAACTATGTGTCCAGCTGGGTGGTGGTGTTTCGTGCCTTTAATCCCCGGTACACAGGAGGCAGAGGCAGAAAGATCTCTGAGTCTGAGGCCAGACTGATTTACAGAGTGAGTTCCAGAACAGCCAGGGCTACACAGAGAAACTCTGTCTAAAAAAAAAAAAAAATAGAAAAGAAAAAGAAAAGGAGAGAGAGAGAGAGAGAGAGAGAGAGAGAGAGAGAGAGAGAGAAAGAGAGGAGAAAGGAAGAGAAAACACTGTGTGCTCTTCGACCTTTGGAATGGCGCCACTCATATTCACACCAAATCCTCAGTTAATCCTCTCCAGAAACACCTGAACGGACACACACAAGGGCATGCCTCAATCTCTCAATCTTCCAGGTCATTCTAAGTCAAGCCAAATAGGCAGAGATAATAAACAATAGACTTAGTCCTAACCTTGTGACACTCAAGGACTAGTGGAGCTGCAGGCTTCACACACACACACACACACACACACACACACACAACCAAAGTGCTCAATTACCAGGAAGGAAAAGAACGACTGGCGTAGCTTAGGTCCAGCCTCAGAGGAATGGCTTTTGAACAAATTCATTTTGAAAATTAACTGGTTGAAATTTGCAGATTCACCAGCATCTTCAGAGTGGAATTTGCATCTGCAGATATAAGGATACATTCCCTCTGGTATTAAAACAGAACTCATTCAAACCCACACAAAGCTATTCCAAAAGCAATACTGAATACCATGGCAGCCTTTCAGGTAGCTCAAGTCTCCCATGTCCTGTCTGGTTGTTCTGTCCGTGGTAAAGGATGGGTTTTGTTGGTTTGTGGTACTGAAGATCGAATTCAGTACATGCTGGGCAAACGCTGCAGCACTGAGCTGTGTCCCCAGCACCTGGGTGATGGGGTCCAGTGCCTCTAGCTCTAATGGCAGGACACTGATCTGTTCTCTGGTTCTGTCAGTATTTGCTTCAGATACATTGATGGTCTATGATTAGATATGATCGAAGTAATTTTCTTGTAATATCCACTGATCTTCATAATAAATGCTTTCTTTTGGAGGCAGAGGTAGCAGAATTGAGAGTTCAAAGCCAACTGTGGTTAGTGGCAAAAACGTTGTAAGGCCAGCATTTAGGAGTTGGAGGAAGAATTGGGAGTTCAAAGTGGAAATTCTCAGCTAGCTACAAAGCCAGGTTAGGCTACTTAAGACCCCGACTCAACGAAAGAAAACAAACAACAGAAACGGAAACTAACCACAAGACCAAAAAGCAAAGGCTTTTGCTTCTCCTCTTGTGCCTTGCAGCCCTATAGCTTGCTCATAAATAAGCGCGTTCTACATTTTTATTGTGCAAGCAACACCCAGCTATCCTTTTCTTCCCTATTGCCATGTCATAATACTCTGACAACTTAGAGAACACTTGGAGTGCTCAAAGGGGGCAGCATCTGCGTCTGGTGGGGCACATCTACAACCCTAGCTTGCTTATGTGAATGTGCAGTGCTCTGGATTCAATCCTGAAGCCTGCAAAAACAAAACAAACAAATGAGCTCAATGATTAAAAGCTGGGCATGACTTTAGTATGTCCGGCTGAATTGGCTCATATAATGGTCCTGAGGATATTTCAGAATAGGCATGTTATGGTTTCCATGTATGTATCCCTCCAAAACTTGCCTGTTAGACCTTAAAGCCCAGGGAGACGGTATTTAGGATAGATGCCTTCCAGACATGACAGAGTGGACCTCTAACACTGGATACAAATAAACTATCTAGTAAGATTTGAAGAACTAGAACTGCTTGTGGTGTGGACTGAAATCAGATTTAGTTATTTGTGATTTTGAGCTAAAGTAGGTAAAAATCTATTCACTGGATCATGTTTTTTTTTTTTTTTTTTTTTTTTGTTTTGTTTTGTTTTTGCTTTTGTTTTTTTTTGGTTCTTTTTTTTTTTCCAGAGCTGGGGACCGAACCCAGGGCCTTGCGCTTCCTAGGCAAGCGCTCTACCACTGAGCTAAATCCCCAACCCCTTGTTTTTTTTACTTAACTGTTTTTGATTCTTTGTGAATTTCACATCTTCCACCCCAATCTCACTCATCCCACACCTTCATACCTGACTTCCACCCTTGAACCTTTTCTCTTTTTTCTTTTATTTGGAGCTGGGGACCGAACCCAGGGCCTTGCGCTTGCTAGGCAAGTGCTCTACCACTGAGCTAAATCCCCAACCCCGAACCTTTCAAAAGAAAAAAAAAAGTCACTGTAGAAGCTGCAGTGTGTCACAGTGTGTCTCAGGTACACCCTTTTGTCCACACTTCTTTACCTGCAAATGTTCATTGCGGTGAGCCATTGGTCTGGTTCTGACTTCTGCTACACTATCAATCCTCTGCTACATGATCAACCCTGCTACACTAGAAATCCTCACTGAAAGTCATAGACATCCTGTTGTTGCTCCCTGTGGTGGAGATCCTGCAACTTTGGATCTGCAGGACTGGCCCCTCCATGTGCTCCAGAAGTTCATCAATGGGGTAGGTATTGGAGTGGGCCCTGGATCTGGGCCTGCGCGATAGCCTAGCTGGTCAGCCTGCAGCTCTCCACACTCACACCACCAGGGTGAGATCTCCAGCACTGCCCCCAGCTAGCTTCCCCAGTGCCAGAGGCAGCGGCAGCTCCCCCATAAACCCAGCAAACAGGGCCAACTCTACTGTGTTGCCCAGGCAAGGTGCAGGGCCCATTCTCCTGAGTGCTGCAGCCGAGGAGGGGCAGAGCCAGCTTCCCAGCTCTTGAGCATGATTTACTTTAAAGTTTGACTTTATTTCTATTTTGTGTATAGGTATTTTGCCTGCATGTATGTCTGTGCACTGCTTGCATGTCTGGTGCCTGAGAAGACTGGAAAAAGGCACCGGATCCCCTGGAACTGGAGTTACAGATGGTTCCGAGCCACCACGCAGATGCTAGGAATTAAACCTAGGTCTCTGGAAGAGTAGCCAGTGCCCTTCAGTGCTGAGGCACCTCTCCAGTCACGTTTTTTACGGGATTTAATTATTTAATGATGCTGCAAGACTCATTAGGCAGAAACGAGTTTCCCAGGAGCCAGCAGCATGGACTGCTGGCCTAATGGTATACCTGTATGTCCTGTGGTTTTTGTACTTTTTGTGTGTGGTGCAGTCAGTTGTGGCTTCCTGGAGGACACTTTACCCCAGAGTCACGAGGTGTTCAACAAGGTTGCTGAAACTGTCTTTCCGAGAACCAGTAAAATGTCACAGAAAGAAATGCCTGTAGTTTGGTGAGTTACCGTCTGGTCATTTCTCATTGCATTATAATTGTTTCTACCCCCACATCATTAGCAGGACGGTGACAGACACCAGCCTATGACAGACAGTTAACACCAAAGGAGCTAGGCCAAGGTCACCTGGATCAGAAACCCTGGGAGGACCTCACAAAGCACCCAGACAAAGGAAGGCTCTGCAGAGAAGGGAGTAAGGGATTACTATTAACAGGACATGGGGCACCGATACAGTGACGGTTCTACAGCAGCTGAAGTCAGCAGAGAAACAAGAACCTACCCAAGGAAGCAGCCACACCACAAGCAGTCTGCAGCCACCGCCTGAACAGAAACATTTTAACAAGTTTGACTCTCTAGCAACTTTTGGTCAGCCTTCTGTTCCTCCCTACTCCTCCACCAGACCTGACCAACCTTTCCTGATTAGTCAGTCCTATTTGCATGCTCAAGTTCAGCCAATTAGGGCCATCTGGGCACAACTGAAACCCACTGGTACCTTATAAATCTGGACTATGGAGGTCTGCAGGGATGGACCAGCGAGCAGTTAAGAGCACTGAATGCTCTACCAGAGTACTGGGATTCAATTCCAAGCACCCACATGGTGGCTCACTAATGTATGTCACTCCAGCTCCAGGGGACCTGATGCCCTTTTCAGGCCTTCTCAGGCACCAGGCATGCAAGTGGTGCAGACATACATGCAGGCAAAACCTCCACATGTTAAAAAAACAAGAAACTCTATACTCTCACAACACTTGATCTTAAATTTTAACTGTCCTGGTAGGTTCTCACTGTGGTTCTAAATAGCATTTTCCTGATAAACATGCCATGAATATTTGTGGGCCCATTCTCTTCATGAAGTGTATGCTATGAAATTACCATGCTGAGTGGCTCTTTTTCTTTAGTTTTGTTTTATTTATTTATTTATTTATTTATTTATTTATTTATTTAATGTATGTGAGTACACTGTCGCTGTCTTCAGACACACCAGAAGAAGGGATTGAATCCCATTACAGATGGTTGTGAGCCACCATGTGGTTACTGGGAATTGAACTCAGGGCCTCTGGAAGAGCAGTCAGTGCTCTTAACCGCTGAGCCATCTCTCCAGTCCTTTTCTTCAGTTTTGTTTGCAGCAGGATTCCACTCTGTAACCCAGGATGACTTTGGACTCTCTGTATGCTGTTGCCACAAGATCCCAAGTGCTAAGATTACAGGCATGGACTAACACCCCTAAACTCCTTATATTTCAGAACTAAAAGCTAGATTGAATTTGTAATCAGTTCAGCGAATGGGCACTGATAGGTGGAAACCATGTAATTCAGAGCCACAGTGTTGCCAAGTATACTCTGGATACCACATGATTGCTAAGTATCTAGATGATGCAAAGACAGATGACAGGTGGTCATAAGCAATGATAAATAAGATAAATTGATGGCACATGATATGATAGATGGTGCTGGTTTTCCTTTTTTCAGATTTATATACCTATAGGTATAGGAGTGTTTTGCCTACATGTTTGCATGCACACCACACACATCTCTGGTGCCAAAGGAGCTCTCAAGGGGGCATCAGATCCACTGGAACTGGACTTCCTGAGGGTTGTGAGGCACCATGTGGGTGCTGGGAACCAAACTTAGGTCTTTAACAGAAGCAGCAAGTGTCCTGAGCCCTGTTGGCACTGTTGTCAGAAGCCAGCTGATGGAACTGAGCCCCAGGGTGGCCAGAACTATGTAGAGACCTTGCTTCAAAACACAATCTTCCCACCCGTCCCTGAGAAACCAACAAAAAAACCCTGCTGTGTAATAAAACCAATCATGTGTGCATTCGATACAAACATCTATTTTAAACGAGGAATAGTGGCTCATGCCTCTAATGGAAGCAGTTGGGAGGCTACTGGTGTCATGAATTCTAGGCCAATCAGCGCTAAGTGATGAGACCCTATTTCAAAAGAACAAAAGTGTGTGGGGTGTGGAGTGTGGGGTGTGGGGTGTGGGGTGTGGGGATGGGGGCAGAAGCACAGGTATGATAGTACACACCTGTGACCGGATCACTTAGAAGGTACTGGCAGGAGGAGCAGAAGTTCAAGACCATCCTCTACTACACTGACAGACGCACAGGGCGTGGGCTGGACCCAGGGCTTCAGGTTAAGCAAACAGTTTGTCACTGGGCTACATCTCCAACCCTTTCTGCATCCTTAAATTTTGACACGAAATGTGTCTAAGTTAGATTCAAACTCGTTCTGCAGTGGAAACCAGGTGTGAACTTGGAATCCTCTTGCCTCAGCTGGGGTCACAGGCTTCAGGGACAGGATTGACGTTTCCCAAGATCAGATCCCCCAGCTGCTTTAGACAAAATCAGGCAAGGCGCTGCTGTGGAAGTCACTCACTGTGGTGCTGACATCCGCTCACCCACTGTCTTCATGCATCACGGTTCTGAGATTTTACTTGTTAACCTTAATACATATATAATATATATTATATATATAATTATATTATAATATGTTATTGTATTAATATATATTTATATATATATTAAGATATATACCTTTCTGTTGGGCAGCAGTGGTGTGTGCCTTTAATCCCAGCAGCAGGAAGGCATAGGCAGGAAGATCTTTGTGAGTTCAAGGCCAACCTGGTCTACAGAACAAACTCGGACAGCTAGGGCTCCACATAGAAACCTTGTCTCAAAACAAACAAACAAACAAACAAACAAACAAAACCAAAGAAAAAAAGAAAAAAACCAAAGAAACTAAAAACCAACAGCAACAACAACAACAGCAACAACGAACCCTTCAAATATGAAGAGACAAAAAGAAAGAACCACAAGTTAAATGGGTGTTTAATACATTGTCAGGACTAGAAGTACAGAGAATTAGAAGTTGTGTGACTGACGATGATGTTGATGTTAGACCTTTCCCAGCTTCCTCGGAGCAGTGACTATTCTCGGCCATCTGCTGGCCACTGCGCTTGGTAGTGATCAGTAATCACATCGCATCCCACCACGGACCGCCCTGTGTCACACTAAGACTCCTCCCACTCAAGGTACAAGAACCCACGGGAAGTGAAAACGGCAAACTCATGAGAAAGAAGGCAAAGGCCTAAGGACTGGGCTCTGAGTGTCTGCTCACACAGACCTCCTATTTGTTCCTATCAGTAAAACGGAATAATAGAAATGAAAGCTACTTTAATGAAAAGGGAACGTAGGTATGCTCATTAAATATAACTACTGGAATTTTAAATATAAATACCTGTACTCCCTGATTAGTATCAGGCAGAAGCTAAACTATTTATCTAGAATCCTGGTCTCAGAGAAAAAAGGTCAGAGACAGAGAAGGTGCTTCATGTTATCAGGTCCATTTGGAAACAGCCCAGGGCCTTCAAGAGAACCACACTAGTCTTTCTTTTTATCGGAGACCTCTGTTGGTCCTTTTGTGGAGAATCCATTTGTATCTGCACCCTAGAATGAAAAAAAGAATCCAGAATTATGATAACAAAAAGGTACTGACTTTAGGAAACAATCTTTGTAGAAGCAGACAATAAACTTTAGCATTAACTTCCAGAATTATGCAGGTTAATTAATTCACAGAGCTGCGAGTCAATATTGCAGGGACCAGTGAAGACAGGGGTGTTCCAAACATTCATTCCCGTACAAAACCACCTTTACATTGGGCCTAGGGATGTAGCTCCGAGGTACAAGGCTTTCCTGGCCGGCTCCTGGCCCAGGGCTCAATCCCCATGTCAGGTGGGGAAAGGAAGGCAAAAAGACAACACATTAATCAGAAGCCTAGTTTCAAATCTTTCGATCGAATGTTAGTAACTAAAACTGAGGCAAAGCTTCCAATTCCAGAGGCTCGCCCTTCCAGAAGCCTGTGGTTCCCCAGCGCTGCCCCGCACCCGTATCCTTCGAACTCGGAGGCCTTACCTTGCAGTCTACCTTGCCCGTATTCTTATTGTCCAATTGCTGTACAGCTTTTCTCGGCCATATGCGACTGACCACGGGGTATATGTATGGCTCCAGGAACTTTTTGAAGATCCAGAGCAGCACTGGAATGACGATACAAGGAATGCACACCATCGTCCCACGCTGGATTTCTGAAACTGCCGACACCACAGGGGGAGAAGTCAGCTCGTCACAGATCAGTAAGAGACGCTTCAGGAACAGGACTGTATCTACGGGGCGTGGAAGCTATCTAGAAAAATATTTGCCGAAAGCAAAGGTTTCTAAACCAAAATGCTCTCTATGCAAGGTAGTGGAACAAGTGAGGAGACAGGAACGCTGAGATGCCAGCATCCAATCCTTTCCAGTAACCGCGGCTTTCTTGGGGATTCTGGGATAAAAGACGCTTCCGTGCACAGAGGTTCCTGCCTCCAAGCCTGACAACCTAAGTCGAATACCCAGGACCAACTCGGTGAAAAGGCAGAATCAAGTCATCACTTAGACCTGACACCATGTCAGAGGTATACATGCCCACACGACAAATAAAAATGCAATAAAAGGGGGTTGGGGATTTAGCTCAGTGGTAGAGCACTTGCCTAGCAAGCGCAAGGCCCTGGGTTCGGTCCTCAGCTCCGAAAAAAAGAACAACAACAACAAAAAAAATGCAATAAAAGAACGTTCAGGATACCAACAATATGTGTTAGGTACTTTACATAGTTTACCCGCTCATTTACTTCTAACAGAACCAGGAAGGGGGCCAGTAAGATGGTTTAGTGGGTAAAGGTGCCTGCCACTGAAACCCAGATGGGAGAGGAAAGGCCTGTAAGTTGTCTTCTGGCCTCCAGACAGCACAGTGGAGTTCTCCCTCTCCCATGTACACATGCGCCAAATAGATACACAGTAATAATGAGAGGAGGAGGAGGAGGAGGAGGAAACCATCAGAGAAACTAGATGTTCTACAGATTTAAAAAGAAATAAATTATAGCCAGGCATGTCAGTACCTGTCTGTAATTCCAATATTTGATTAGTAGTTGGAGCCCAGCCTGGTCTACCTAGGGAGTTCTGGGACAGTCAACAGTCAGGGCTACACATCGAGAAGGATTTTTTGTTTGTTTTGTTTTGTTCTAAATAGCAATAATGGTAAAATAGTAATAATAAAAGGAAAACAATATTACTCATAAACAAAATATAGTATGCCCTTAGTGTTTATTTTACAGATTTATTATTATTTATATAGAAATATATTTATATATATTTATACTTATTTATATATAAACACACTGCAGCTGTCTTCAAACACACCAGAAGAGAGCATCGGATCCCATTACAGATGGTTGTGAGCCACCGTGTGGGTACTGGGATTTGAACTCAGGACCTCTGGAAGAGCAGTCAGTGCTCTTAACCACTGAGCCATCTCTCCAGTCCTTAGTGTTAAATATATGAATGTGATTGTTGGTATATGCTCAGCCCAGGGACTAGCACTATTAGAAGGTGTGGTCCTGTCAGAATAGGCGTGTCACTGTGGGAGTGGGCATAAGACCCTCACCCTGGCTGCCTGGAAGTCACTCTTCCACTAGCAGCCTCTCAGACGAAGATGTAGAACCCTCAGCTCCTCCTGCACCATGCCTGCCTGGATGCTGCCATGCTCCTGCCTTGATGATAATGGACTGAACCTCTGAACCTGTAAGCCAGCCCCAATTAAATGTTGTCCTTATAAAAGTTGCCTTGGTCATGGTATCTGTGCACAGCAGTAAAACCCTAACTAAGACAATAAGGAACTCACAATTAACAATGGGCCAGACAGTGGTGGCACACGCCTTTAATCGTAGCACTTGGGAAGCAGAGGGAGAGATCTCTGTGAGTGTAAGGACAACCCAGTCTACAGAACTGAGTTCCATGACAGACAGGGCTACACAGAGAAACTCTGTCTTGAAAAAAACAAAAACAAATATACAAACAAACAAACAAAAAAACCCAGGACTGGAGAGATGGCTCAGTGGTTAAGAGTGCGGACTGCTCTTCACATAAATAAAATAAATCTTAAAAAACAAACAAACAAAAAAACCCTTAACGCTACCAGCTGGAAGAATATTCTCACTTTAAACAAACAAACAAAATAACAAAGCCCCCCCACACACACACACAATTTGCCAATGGAATAATGCTTAAGGCAAACTCTGTAATACAAAACTCATACTTAGGCTTGCAAATCAGTCTTTTCCAAGTCTCCCTTTACATTTTTTGGGGGATTGGGAGGGTGGGGACTGGGGGCCTTGTGCTTGACAGAAAGAATGCTGCCATCAACTTAAACCTTAAAACTGTTCTCGCTTTCTCGTTCTCTCTCTCTCTCTCTCTCTCTCTCTCTCTCTCTTTCTCTCTCTCTCTTTTCTCCCTCCCTCCTTCCCTCCCTGCCTCTCCTTCTCCCTCTCTTTCTCCCCCTCCCTCCCTCCTTCTCCCCCTCTCCCTCTCTCTCCTCCCGCCCCCCTCCCTGTGTTTGGAACCAGGACTCTTCTTGCCCAAACCCCCCAAGTGCTGAATTACAGGTACCACTATATCAATCAACTTCCTTTCATACTTATTTTGTTCCTTTAAGATTTACTTTTTTGGGGCTGGGGGTTTAGCTCAGTGGTAGAGCGCTTACCTAGGAAGCGCAAGGCCCTGGGTTCGGTCCCCAGCTCCGAAAAAAAAGAACCAAAAAAAAAAAAAAAAAAAAAAAAAAAAAAAAAGATTTACTTTTTTGTGTCTTGATGTTTTGCTTGCATATGTCTGTGTGCCATAAGCATACAGCACCCGTGGGGTCCAGAAGCAAGTCATGTGGGAGCTGGGATATGAACCTGGGGCTTCTGGAAGAGCAGCCCCTGCTCTTAACCAGTGAGGATCACTCCCTTGTATTCCTTTTAAGGATATAACTAACTGAAAGTGTGCTGGGTATAAGATTTTACTCAATGCTGGGGTTGGGGATTTAGCTCAGTGGTAGAGCACTTGCCTAGCAAGCGCAAGGCCCTGGGTTCAGTCACCAGCTCCAAAAAAAGAAAAGGAAAAAAAAAAAAAAAGATTTTACTCAATGCTATGCTGGGTAGCTTTATATCGACTTGACACAAGCTAACCGTCACCTAAGCGAAGGGAACTTCTCTTAAGAAAATGCCTGGGGCTGGAGAGATGGCTCAGAGGTTAAGAGCACTGACTGTTCTTCCAGAGATTCTGAGTTCAATTCCCAGCAACCACATTAAGATGGTGGCTCACAACGATCTTAATAGGATCCAATGCCCTCTTCTGATGTGTCTGAAGACAGCAACAGTGTACTCATACATAAAAATAAATAAATAAATCTTAAAAAAAAAAGAAAGAAAGAAAGAAAATGCCTATAGCCAAGCATGGTACCTACCTTTAATCCCTTGGGGAGATACAGGCAGGCAGACCTCAGTGAGCATAAGGCCAGCCTGGTCTACATAGTGAGTTCCAGCACAGCTAGAATTAGTGAAGACACTGTCTCAAAAATTAATTTACTTATTTTAAAAAGGCCTCTTTCATACCAGGCTATAGGGCACTTTCTTAATTACCAATCGATGGGGGTAAGGGCCAAGCTCATTGTGGGTGGTGTTACCCCTGGGCTAGTGGTCCTGGATTCTGTAAGAAAGCAGGCTGTGCAAGCCATTAGGAACAAGCCAGTACGCAGCACCCCTCCATGGCCTCCGCATCAGCTCCTGCCTCTAGGTGCCTGCTTCACTGACGTTCCTGTCCTGACTTCCTTCAGCGAAGAACAGTGATGTGAAAGTATAAACCACATAAACCCTTTCCTTTCCAACTTGCTCTGGCCACGGTATTTCATCACTGAAATAGCACACTTAAGAATTATCATGTAAGTAAATTATCCATATCTAAGTTAATACTTCTAATATTTTTTTCTTTTTTAGACAGAACTTTCACCACAGAGACTTACTTACCTGGCTGGAACTCTCTATGTGGACCAGTTCTTCCTCTACCCCTCCTGTTCTGGGGCTAAAGCCATTGTGATGGCTTGTATATGCTCTGCTCAGGGAGTGGCACTACTAGGAGGTGTGGCCCTGTTGGAGTAGGTGTGTCACTGTGGGTGTGGGCCTTAAGACCCTCATCCTAGCTGCCAGTAAGTCAGGCACTAGCAGCCTTCAGGTGAAGATGTAGAGCTCTCTGCTCCTCCTGCACCATGCCTGCCTGGATGCTGCCATGTTGATGATAATGGACTGAACCTGTGACCTGTAAGCCAGCTCCAATTAAATGCTGTCCTTGTAAGACTTGCTGTGGTCATGGTGTCTGTGCACAGCAGTAGAACCCTAAGACAGCCCTTCTTAATGTTCTTGATAATTAAAAGTCATACTGGCAAATCTGGTTCTGAAAGTCAGCTATCTCTTAGAAAGGGACACTTGCTCTGTTAAATCAAAAGAGTCTCTTAAGACTAGGATTTCAGTTCCAGGGTATAGCCCACGGTTGTGACGAGAAGTTGAGGTAGAAACTTGAAAAATTACATCAACAATCAGGAGCAGATAGAAAAACACAAAGATCCTTGCTTGCTGGCTCTCAGCAGCCTTCTCCTCCTATGCTGTTCACCTCCTGCCTAAGGGATTGTGATGCCCACAAGGGCTAGGTCTTCATCCTTTAGTGATCAATCAGACAATCCCTTACAGACATGCTCAAGGCCAAATGATCTCGATTATCCCTTATTAAAACTCTCTTCCCGGGGAATGCTAGGTTGTACCAAGTTAACAAATAAAACTAACCAGCACAAGACCTTGAGAGGAAGTTTCAGAACAGTACACAAAGGTTTCAATTATCCTAATTTTCAGAATACTATAAGTTAAATAGCACTGACTATCAAATGAATCGGCACAAAAAAATAATTTAACCTATTCATAATGCAGGTGAAAGTGTTATGATTCTTTTTTTTTTTTTAATTTGGGTTTCTCTCTGTAGCCCTGGATGCCTTCGAACTCACGGAGTCTATGTGTCCCTGCCTCCTGAGTGCTGGGATTAAAGGCATGCACCACTGCCCCTTGGCTCTAGTGTTATGATTCGTTCTGAAAGCAATTCTGAAATGAATTACAAGCAAAAACTATAAGCACGTATAAGTTTACATCAAGGAATGACTAGATATTTTATAAAGGATGCAATTAGTTCTAGTTAAAACAATTTAAGAATTTTCCAGATTAAGCTCCAAAACTTTTAAAAACGTACCTTTGATTTAAAAGAAAAAATCAGGTACTGGGCAGAAATGGTACACAGGAGGCAGAGGAAGGCAGATCTCTTTGAGTTTGAGGCCAGCTTAGTCTACAGAATGAACTCCAGGGCAGCAGAGTTATACAGAGAAACTCTGTCTTAAAAAAACTAACAGACAGACAAATCAGTCAATGAAGCTGGGGGTGTTATCTCAATGGTAGGGCTTGTTTACATCCTGCCAGACCAGCGGTTCTCAACATATGGGTTGTAACTCCTTGGTTCCCAACATATGGGTTGTAACTCCTTGGGAGTAGAAGGACACAGGGGTCGCCTAAGACTATAGATAAACACAGATATTTACAGTTACAAAGTAGCAACAGAAATAACTTTGTGGTTGGGGGCCACTGCAACATGAAGAACTGTATTAATGGGTCACAGCAGTAGGAAGGCTGAGATCCGCTGTACTGAGCATGTTTAATCAGCAGCATTTAAAAGTCAGTTAGCAGAACTAGAGAGATGTCTCAGTGGTTAAAAGCACCAGCTGCTCTTCCAGAGGACCTGGGTTCGATTCCCAGCATTCACAGGGCAGCTCAGTGTCTCTTAACTCCTGTTCCAAGGGATCTGGCTCCCTCACAAATGCAGACAAAACACCAGTGAACATAAAATAAATATTAAAAAAAAAAAGTTAATTAGCAGAGATTCTCTTCAGCAAACATGAGCTGGAAATGTACAAGGCTCTAGGTCTTGTACCCTTTAATAGTACCAAGCACATTTTACAGATTTCATAGGGAGGCTGAGACCTGCTTCACTTTCTGAAGGTGCTTCTTGGAAACAGGACTGTGCCTTAAATCCCTCATGAGAAAATGCAGACAAAGGGAGACCCCACCTTACAAGGATGCAGCGTGCACTCAATAGTGTAATGTAGTACAAAACCGAAATGTAACAAAACTGGCCAGGCCTGTGACCTCAACTGTTTGGGAGGCTAAGGGAAAAAAAGACATAAATCGGCCTAGCCTATACATCAAGCCCAAGGCTGCATCGACAATGTAAGATCATATCTTAAAATGAAAAAACAAAAAACGAGGACTATACAGTGTGATCTTGTCTCTAAAAGTTTTTTTTTTTTTTAACTTTTACTTCTTTTAAAATTTTACAACTCCCTTTCAGGCTTTTTTTCCTATCCGTCCAACTGTCTGTCACCACGCTGTTTTTTAAAATTCTACGTGTAGTTAGCATTTTAGAAATTCGTACATATTATGCTCTAAGTAAGGCCCCAAGAACCTGTGCCAGTAACGACACCATATTTAGTTGACAAAGTCTCACTACGTAGCCTTGGCTGGCCTTGAACTTAAGAGACCCACTTGCCTCTGCCTCCTTTGTGTTGGGACAAAAAGAGTGCACCACCACTCCCAACTTCCACAGCATGGTTTTTATAAAACTTTTTTGGATCTTTTAACTAGTAATTTTTTTTTAAAGATTTATTTATTTATTATATATGAGTACACTGTAGCCGTCTGCAGACACACCAGAGGAGGGCATCAGATCTCATTACAGATGGTTGTGAGCCACCATGTGGTTGCTGGGATTTGAACTCAGGACCTCTGGAAGAGCAGTCAGTGCTCTTAACCACTGAGCCGTCTCTCCAGCCCTTAACTAGTAATTTTTGATAGATATTTTATACTGTGAAAACTGCGGTGGAAAATCTAGAAGATAAGGTAGACTACTATTTTAACTACTATCCAATCTATCAAAGAGAGCAAAATGGAATCTTTCATTCAACTTGGCCCAAGAGGACAGTGGAAGAAAGCGGAAAGAGCGAGGGATCCACCAGAACTGCCCAATAGAGCCGTAGTCGCCTCCCTTGAAAGAGACAAGAGGGACTGAGCAAGTCAAAGACAAAAAGTAGCGAAGCTGCAGGGGTCCAGTGGCACAGAGGAGGGGCACCCACCGTGCGGGTCCAAAGAGAGGAAAACCACGAGGGAAGCAAGGAGGGGGCACCGAGGTCCACAGACGGGGATCAGTGCAGAAATGCAAGGTATGCAGGCTACCTAATTCCTGGGGTATACCGGCGCACCGCACAGCGTCTGGGGACGTCAAGCCGCTGACAACCGCTGCGAGAGTCACTCGCCACCACCAAGACGCCCAGGGCAATGTCCGCACTTCCGGGAGGCCGGGCTGCCAGCAGCCAATTGCAGGTCAAGACACTGACAAAGCTATACACGTCAGCCAAGGGGCGCACAGAACGTAATGATGACGTTCACAGAGCTCATGACACTTCCGGAGCTGCGCTGTAGTCAGCGCCTGATAACCCGGGAAAGCAAAGGGTACCTGTGTGAGCAGAAAACCAATTTCCAAAGCACCTGAATGGGTTGATTCTGAAAAACCAGGGCTGTCCTGTTCAAGGTTTGAAACAGGACGGCGGGGATAAGTCCTGCCTGGTCCTCCTCACCAGCCATAGGAATGGCGCTGGCACATAATAGGGCATTTTCAGGCCCAGATCTGCTAAATCAATCTGGGTTTTCACTGTATGTGCAGACTAGGCTGGAAGTCAGGATTCTCAAGGTATGGCTTCCCTGGAAGCTGGAATTATAGTTGTGTCCCTATCGAGACCTAGGGACCTTCACTCAAGTGAGTAAAAACTAGGGTCTGGGTTGTTTCTAGCACTCAAACCCTGAGCTGCTGCCCATTTCACTCTCACTAGAGCACTACACCAGACTTGTCTGTTGATAAAGCTGTGAATCTGGAATCCTCACACACTACTGGTTAAAACAAGCCTCCTTGGCAATGTCTGACAAACTTACTTTTCTACGTTGGAACATCCATAGAGAAACCACTCTCCTACAGAGCCTTGTACACAAAAGGTTTTATGTTCAAAAAGATATAGATCATATTTTAGTGATTATAGAACTCCTTCACCATGTGTCCTGGAATCTAGGTTTGGACCCTTCACCCTGGGCACCACTCCTCCAGTCATTTAAATACTATGGGGAAAGCACAAAACCTAATGTTTTCAAAGACAGTGGTAAAAGTCTACGTACTAACTGGAATTTTGAGTGAAAATACATAAAGTAGTTCAAGGGTGCAGTACTGATAGGCAACTACTTGAATGTTTCCAGTAAGTGGGATGCATGGCTTGAAAATCTGTGCATTAACAGGTGTAAAGTCAAGCTGTAAGCTATGTGGGAGCAATGAAAGGTACTATAAACTGCCTGGGAATGTTTCTTGTACTGTATGGCTGAGGCAGTCAGAGAATGGTTATCAGCCCCTGGAATTTAATAGGTTCACTGCATGTATGTATGTAGTCTGCAGTTGACCCTTCTCTGCAGCCTTTATAAACCCATTCAAGAGTATGCACATCTGTTTGGGTGTCTCCCTAACAGGCAAAGATATGGCACTTAAAACAGCTAATCTCGGGCTGGAGAGATGGCTCAGCGGTTAAGAGCACCTGACTGCTCTTCCAGAGGTTATGAGTTCAATTCCCAGCAACCACATGGTGGCTCACAACCATCTGTGATGGGATCTGATGCCCTCTTCTGGTGTATCTGAAGACAGCTACAGTGTGTACTTATATATAATAAATAGATCTTTAAAAAAAAAAAACAATCCCAGCAACCACATGGTGGCTCACAACCATCTGTAATGAGATCTGATGCCCTCTTCTGGTGTGTCTGAAGACAGCTACAGTGTACTCAAATATATAATAAATAAAATATTTAAAAAAAAAAAAAAGCTCATCTCCAAGTCTGAGAGTATAGAAAGCTTTTTCATGTGTCGGTGCCTTCCCCCCCAAATCAGTAAGATGGTCTCATGTTTAAGGGGGCACTTGCAGACTACCTTAAAAATCACAGACTAAGATACCTAGTGGTGATGCTGTGAAACTGGGAGGTAAAGGCAGGTGGACATAATCTAAAGCCAGAGTTAAGGTCAAGGACAGCCAAGACTACACTACATAAAACAAATGAAACATAAAAATACTGCCCATTTTTACTTTATACCTATAGTCTTCTGCATAAGAGCTCCTCAGTAAATGCTAACTCAAAAAAGCTAGACAGTCATATTTACACAGTCCTGTGGTTGAGATGTCTATTTCACTGCTTAATTAGTAAAAAGTTCTTCTGCATGCTAAAGCGCATCTCTCCTAACAGGGCTTATTAACAGGTAATCTAAGACAATCGGCTTATAAAGACCACAGAAGACCTTTACTTTATCCGCATTTATTTATGCTGAATTTATTCCCGTGCCATGAGCTTTTGTTTCTTCAATTTCTTCTGGGATATCTGAGAAGACAAACAAAGGAACCATTTAAGTTTCCAGACTAGAACATTAAATCTTAGAATGACTCAAATCCACATCTAAGGTAACAGGAAAAGCTCAATTGTTGAAGACTACATAAGATCAAGGACAAATGGCCACGCGCCAAGGTTAAATTATTTAGCTGTAGAGACACCAAATGCAATGACTGACTAGTCCCATGGGACACAGGTTCTGCAGTGCTATGTCACACTAAAGTGGTAAAGGGCTGCCAGTACAGCTTCCCCTTCAGTTATTACTAGGGTCTGTGTCACCACCCGTCTCTCACTAGCAGTATACACCAGCAAACTGAGCAACTTACCTTTTTCTTCTGTGCAACCTCCTCTTCTGGCTTTGGAACAATCTGTTCCTTCTCAGTGAGGATCATCTCGATGTGGCAGGGGGAGCTCATGTATGGGTTAATCCGGCCGTGAGCTCTGTAGGTCCGTCTGCGCATCTTAGGAGCCTTGTTCACCTGGATGTGTTCAATGACCAGAGAGTCTACATCCAAACCCTGAAAGGGGGAAAAGAAAAATCAGACAAAAACATGTTTGTCAATAAAACTTCAGCACCCCACGGCCAGCCTCTAACTTGGATGTCCTTAACTTCTTGCTTATCCTGCTTCAACTTCCTGAGTGCAATGTTACTTTGCACTTTAGGTAGTGATTTTCAAGTGAAATCATTTATGAAAGGCAACTCTTATTTCTAAGGCATTATTAAGACATTCAGCTACCATAAAATGTAGTTTAACACATGCTGTCAGTAGCCATTGGGGCTGTCACACTTCCCTTACAGTACGAAATTTTCCTTTTGTAAAAAAGGCTCAACCTCATTGTTTTAAACTTCTCATATTATAGAGTATAATTATCCTACCACTAGACACAGCTGTCAACAGCTACACCATTGCTAATGCTAGCAATTACAAGGTCAACAGCATGAAGTAAATGAAAATTTTTCTTTTGGGGTGCCACACCCTGATTTACACTCAATAAGCTATAAACCCCTAGACCAAAGGAAATGCTTCTTCTATAGGACCGGGGATGGAGGAACTATTAGGACATAAGCACACCATGACCCTAAACCTCTTTAAGCAGAATTCTGGGACACTAGATAGAGGCACAAGACATAAAGGTAGTCATCTTGGCTCCTTTTTCTAAGACAGTTTCTTACTAGTAAACCAGACTGACCTCAGGATAGACTGAAAGGACAGCAATGGCCCAGGTACCTTAAGTTCAGCATTACTCTCTGCATTTTTAAGCATGTGCAGCAAAAATTCAGCACTCTTTTTTGGCCACCGTCCCTGTGTCCAGCCCCACTGTTTGGCCTGAAAGAAAAGCAGGTAAGCAGTTTGTTACTTTCCTTGATGAATCAAATGAGACCCAATTGAGAACCATGCCAACACCAAGGTTGCTCAGAACATGTTTTATTTCACGGTTAATCCAAAGGTGTCCTAAGATAGTCATCACAGCAACCCAACTGACTATAAAGACTTTACCCTACTCTCCCACTCCTTTACAATCTTTACAACATCTTCAAAGATTTCTCACCTGGGCGCACCTACCAACTCCACCATTATACCGCCGGAATGGCACACACTGCTTCTTTAAAGTGACATCCTTCAGATACTTGGTGGCTTTGCGGATATGCATACCCTTGATGGCCTGGGCAGTTTCCCGGGTGTTCTAAGAGAAGCCAGAAAGGTTTGGTTAACAGCATTAAATTTTCCGAGAGGAATTTAGTTAAGCTCTACCTTCTTGTATTGTTATACCTGTGCTCCACACTAGAGTGGCAGGTTTTACTCAAGCACCCCCACCTCATGCCCTACTCATATAAAAGGTGGCTGCTCAGATTTTACTTATTTTCACGGTAAATCCAAAGGTGTCCTAAGAAAGTCATCACTGCAGCTACCTTTCAAAGATACTCAGGAGCAAATTAGGATTCTTTAACATCAACACATTTTCCTTACCTTAAAGTGAACACGAAGGTTTGAGCCTCTTGACTTGCATGCTGCAAAAGAAAAACATCCATTTTTTTTCTATTTACGAACAGGCCAAGCACACAATTAAAAAACCCACAAGTCAAAACAGAAGCATGCCCTTTTCAGTCACTTACATTTCGTGGGGTTTTCTGGGTCAAGGGAGTAGCGAACCATCTTCACAGGTCACCTGTGAACGCAACGGCTAGTAACTAACACAAATCAGCTAGTAACCCAAGAGGTTTAAACTACCGACAGCTGCTCAGAGAAGAGCTATTTTCATGATTAATCCAAAGGTGTCCTAAGAAATGACATCATCGCAGCCATCTTTTTCTTTTTTGGGGGGGAGGGAGGTACGGGACATGGTCTCTGTGTTAAGTGCCTGGCTTTCCTGGAACTCGCAGACCCGCCTGCTTCTGCCTCCTCAATGCTGGCATTAAAGGAGTGCACCACCCTGACCCTGCACGGAGTATTTTCTTAATACCCACTTCCTTTCTTCATGAAGGTGGGAGCACGAGGATGTCGCCTTGCCCTCGGGACTAAGGCTGTTCTCAACCCCGTGCCTCTCCAGACTGGGACTTAGCAGCAGCGTGGCACAGTGGAGCCACAGCGCTCTGCAGACCCCTCCTTCCCCCCGACTTCGCAGCCTCCCTACATACCCACGTCCCGAGCAGCCCAAGGGACAGCACTGAGCCTCCACCCGGCGCTCATCTCAGCACTCTCACCCGGGCCTAGGCTGCCCCTCCACGCAAAAGCCAAGCCTCGGGCGTCCCGGTCTGATCCGAGCACCTCCGCCGGCCCGGTCACCCATGCCCGCCCCTCACGCTGTTCCGCGGTCAGCAGAGGCCTGCGCGCCCCCGGGCTCCAAGTCGGACGCGCCCCCGCTCCTCCACACAGAGCACGGCCGCTTGTGATGAGGACCCATGGCCCTTCGAGCTCAGATGCCGGGACCGCGACGCCAGCGCTCCCAAGGCCGAGATGGCGGAGGATTCGCCCCGAGAGCCCGACGCCGAGTAACACTCACCTCTGGCCGCTAACAGGAAGAGGAAGCGCGAAGGCTACTGGGAGAATTCATGAGACCTCGACCTCTCGCGAGACTTCCTGCCCAAGGAACGAGATCCGAGGAGTAGGAGGGCGGAGAAGGAAGGAAGTGTGGGAAGTTTTTAGAAAGTTTGAGAAGAAGTGAGTCTTTAGGGACTTTCTCTCTCTTTAACTCCGAAATTAAAGTGTATGGGTTTAGGTGTCAGTAAATAAATAGAATCTCGAAGCATAGGACACGAATTATTAGAAGTGAACGAGAAATGTAGCCATGGTCGTTGTTAGATTTGATTATTGTCAATATGTACCCTCTGAAAGTGGTCTGTAAATGAACGGATAAGATGAAAGGCCAGAGGGGTTGGGGATTTAGCTCAGTGGTAGAGCGCTTGCCTAGCAAGCGCAAGGCCCTGGGTTCGGTCCCCAGCTCCGAAAAAAAAAAAAGAAAAAAAAAAAGAAAAAAAAAAAGATGAAAGGGCAGAGCCAGGAATGGCTGTGCTAGCCTTTAAATTCCAGGTAGAGGCAGTGGACCTTACCATGTTTGAAGCCAGCCAGGGCTATATAGTGAGATCCTCTCTTAAATAAACAGCCTAAGGACATATGTCCTGGTGCCTCATACCTGAAATGTTAGTCTTGTTAGTTAGAATGGAGACCAGGGCCGGAGAGATGGCTCGGCAGTGAATAGCATTTGTTGCTCTTGAGTAAGACCAAGTTCGGTTCCCAGCATCCACAAGGTAGCTCACATATGTAACTCCAGTTCCAGGCAATGAGATGTCTTCTTCTAGCCAGGCACACCCGTGGTGCACACACTTGGCAGGCAAGATATGCATACACATAAAATCTAATTTTTAAATTAATTAATTTAATAAAATAAAAAAATTTGAGGCCAGCCAGCAGTACATGAAACCCTGTCTTCACAAAAAGATGAAAGACTAGTTTACAAAACCAGTCCTTGGGAGGCTAAGGAAGTAGGGTGGGAGTGGGGGAGAAACGACAGGGGTGAGGTGAGGTGGGGAGTCAGTCAGTCAGGTGTATGTCTACTGTGAAGATTAGGCTAACTGAGGACTCTAGTTCAAGATTACTGTCCCCAGCGCCAGTTCTAGATGTTCACTGGTGGCAGAAAATGTTGGCATTTTCTTTCCCTTTCTTTCTTGTGTCTGATTCCGTTACAGTCTGGCTTTAGGTTCTTCTGTGGCCCCACGTCCAGGCAGCTCAATCTCCCAGAGACTGAGTTTGACTTACAATGCCTTGGGCTCACTTGACTTGATAATGTCAAAGATTCTCCTGTCCTCTGCCTTTTGTACCAAATGCTGGATATTAGAGTTTTTCTTAGTGCTTCTCTTTCTTCACAAGCTTTTACTACAGGCTGTAAACTTCCAAACACATTATTCTCTTAAGTTAGATAGACCCAGAGAAATAGACCACCTTCTCAGAATTTTTCCTGGGGATCTCTGAGAGAATATATAACTTACCCTTAAATAGAACTTCCGGCTTGGAATGTAGTTTTCTGGTAGAATATTTCCCTAGACTTTCTCAAGACTTGGCTTTGATCCCTATCACTGGGGGAAGGGTGTGGGGAGGACTGTTGAACTACTCTAGGAAAGGAAGAAATAATACTGGGTATTGGAGGTGTGTAAAGACAACGAAGATGCCCTCCAAAAGACGCCCTCCACATTTCCTAATTGAATACCGATTGGCACAATACACTGAACCTAGGGGAGGAACAGGAGCACTAAAAATCAATAGTCTGTAGGGCCCGATTCAAGCTTTTGTCTTACCAGATGTGCGGGCACACACCACTCTCTACTCAGGAAGATGAGGCAGGAGGATCGTGAGTTCTAGGCCAGCTTGTGTTACTCAGTGAGTTAGAGACCAGCCTGGATTATATATGGAGACTACTCTCTGAAAGTTTTGTTTTCAGATTTTAGCTTAGGGAAATTTAAAACACATGCACAAAGAAATATACAGGTGCTTTACTGAACTTTCTAAGCAGTCTGGGTTTTGTCTTTTTCCTTCCTCTCTTATCTGGCCAGTGTTATAGGATATTTGAACCTGTTTCTACTCGGGGGTAGAAATACCTTTAATCTCAAACAATGAAGGCATAGTTAGTTTGTAGAAAGAAGCACCTGTGTTTGAAAGTGAAGTCTAATCGAGTGACAGACAAAGTGGAAATCAGATTTGACAGAATAGGACATGCCCAACTCATGAGAAGAGAGAGGAAAGGGAAGCTACTTAAGGGAGAGACAGACAGTACAGGAGGAAGAGTACAATGGAGGAATACAGCAGAGTTCATGGAGAGCAAGACAGTAGAGTTGAGAGGGAGAGTCAAGCACAGAGGGGAAAGAGGAAGCAGTGTTACCGGGACAGTTGTGCAGAGACAGACTGAAGAGCAAACAAGCTAGATACAGGTGAGGACAGAAGGAGCCAGAGAATGAGAAGGAGCCAGAAGATTAGAACAGATTGGTAGGGATAGTTTAAGGCTAAGTAGAACAATTTAGAGGGTGAAAGAGAAGCCAGTTTGAGTAAATCCGCTGGAAGAGGAGTTTGAGCCAGAGCAGCTGAGTTAAACCAGCGAGTTAGAATTCAGAAAGATCTAGAAAGGGTGAGCTTATTCAGCAGCAAGTCTCAGAGGCTGACACCATTCTAGAGCTAGATTAGATTATAGAGAGGCTGGAAGCTTCCAGGATTAGACCTGGGTTAGCAGACAGAAGCAGTGAGCCTCCCAGACAACAGTTACAACAGGGGAATAAAGTCCTGCTTCCTCTTCTTCTATTATGTTTGTTGGGGTCCTGGAGTTACCTCACAAACCACACGAACACCAATCTTATCAGACAGTGATAGTTTATTGAGAAGACGCCCCAGGACTGATTCAGGAACTGAACTGTGACGCCCAGTTAAGGTTCTAGAGGGCTTTTTTAAGCCTGAGCTCTACAAACATGTGTGCCAAGTTAACCCACCAATCAGGATTTAGGAACAGGAAGATTTCCTTAGGAACATATTTTTTTTAAAGATTTATTTATTTATTATATGTATATACACTGTAGCTGTCTTCAGACGCACCAGAAGAGGGCATCAGATTTCATTACAGATGGTTGTAAGCCACCATGTGGTTGCTGGGAATTGAACTCAAGACCTCTGGAAGAGCAGTCAGTGCTCTTAACCTCTGAGCCATCTCTCCAGCCCCAGGGGCAGGGGACTTGCCTTGTCTAATATTCATGTCCTAACTTGTCTACCAGGGTGGGACTTGTCTAACATTCATGTTTTAACTCACCAATCAGGATGTCAGTTCCCAGGGAGGTCTTTGGAACTTAAACTTTACTCAAACACTACTCAAAATGGAGGTCTTATTTTAAATGACTTGTACCACAAACTTATTGTGGATAACTATACAAAACAGTTCTACTGACTTCTATTGCGGTTGGTTTCCAAGGGCACAGAACATAACAGAATATATAATCAACTTGGCATTAGAAAGTTTTCTTTTTTTTAATTGGACAAGAAGGACAGAAGCATCCGCACTTTAGTCGAGCTTCATGTGGTCTGTGGATTGTGTCTTGGGTAATTCAAGCTTTTGGGCTAATATCCACTTATCAGTGAGTTCATACCATGTGTGTTCTTTTGTGACTTGGTTACATCACTCAGGATGATATTTTCCAGTTCCATCCATTTGAATTTCATGAAGTCATTGTTTTTGATAGCTGAGTAGTACTCCATTGTGTAGATGTACCACATTTTCTGTATCCATTCCTCTGTTGAAGGGCATCTGGGTTCTTTCCAGCGTCTGGTTATTACAAATAAAACTGCTATGAACATAGTGGAGCACGTGTCCTTGTTAAATGTTGGAGCATCTAGAAAGTTTTCTAATAACAGCAGAAACATATGAGAAAGTTTTCTTATAATGGCAAGCTAGCCAGGTAACAGTTACCTAGGCCTTAACATCCATTTAGCCCTTAATATTTTACCTAGGTCTTAACAGTGTTTGTTTTTTTTTTATTTATTTTTATGCCTCCTTTTGTTCATGTGGTTTGTGAGGTAATTCCAGGACCCCAACAAACATAATAGAAGAAGAGGAAGCAGGAGGATCACGATTCCTGGCCTGTAAAAATAACTTTTATTTCCCCGATGTAATTGTTGTCTGGGAGTCTTACTGCCTCTGTCTGCCAACCCAGGCCCAGTCCTGGAAGCTTCTAGGCTCTGTACAATCTAATCTAGCCCTAGAGTGTTTCGGCCTCTGAAACTTGCTGTTGAATTAGCTCACCCATCTTTTTCTTCCAGGTAACCTTCTCCAAGCATCCTCCTCCTTTTTACTTTGTATTTTTTTTCTTTTTTTCCTTTTGTTCGGAGCTGGGGACTGAACCCAGGGCCTTGCGGTTGCTAGGCAAGCGCCCTACCACTGAGCCAAATCCCCAACCCCTACTTTGTATTTTTAATATAACCATGATACCATTCATATACATCAAACCACTATCATGAACAACAATACCTTAATATAGCTCATATCTTAGTTTGAAAGCGGTTTTTTTCCCCACACGCCCCCCCCCAATCTTTACAGATTGTTCAAATCAGAATCAAGGCAAAATCCTAATATTGCGTTTGAGAGGTAGATCCCTATCTGATCTATGATGGCTTCTCCTTCTCATCCTCCAGGTCCCACCCCTTCCCCTCATCCCTCACTCATTTGTGGAAGAGATCAGAGTGGCTGGCGTGGAAAGTCCGTACGTCAGGATTTGTCCTGTTGCATCTTTACTGTGTCTTTAAACATATTATTATAGCCTTCGAATTCCTGGAGATACACGCCAAGATTAGTTTTCTTGGTCTTCCAGTTTCGAGGTCTCACTATGTAGCTCAGACTGACCTCAAAGTCACAGTCTTCCTCAGCCTTCCTAGTTCTGAGATTACAGGAGAGGGCCACCACCCCTGCTTGTGAGGTAGCCGTCTGCAGCCAGTTATCAAATACTCTAGCAAGTGGACACTAGGAGCAAGGTGGGGTGGGAAGCACAGTCAGCATCCACCGTAGTAGATATTTGTTTGTTTGTTTTGTTTTCTGAGACAGGGTTTCTTGGTGTAGCCCTGGCTGTCCTGAAACTTGCTCTCTAGACCAGGCTGCCCTTGAACTCAGAGATCCACTTGCCTCTGCCTCCTGGGTGCAGAGATCAATGGTGTGCACCACCACCAGACAACTCATCATAGTAGATATATTTTTTTAAAGATTTATTTTATTTATTTTATGGACAGCATTCTGCCTGCATATGTGATTGCAGGCCAGAAGAGGGCACCAGATCTCATTACAGATGGTTGTGAGCCACCATGTGGTTGCTGGGAATTGAACTCATGACCTCTGGAAGAGCAGTCAGTGCTCTTAACCTCTCAGCCATCTCTCCAGCCCCATAATAGATATTAATAGATCATTCTATGGATCAGAAACTGGGGTCTGTAGGGCAGTGGTGGCACAGGCCTTTAATCCCAGCACTCAGAGGCAGAAGCAGGTGAATCTCTGCGTTCGAAGCCAACCTGGTCTATCTGGCAAGTTTCAGGATAGCCAGGGCTGCACAGAGAAACCTGTGGGAGAGAGGGAGGAGGAAAGGACTGTAATGGGGGCCAGAAGGAGAAAGAACAGGATGTGAACGTCAATCTACCTTTGAAGCCTGGGCTCCTCCCACCGTCTTCACTGCCTACCCATCCTTTCTGGATTGCTCCAAGTGGCTGGTGGTGGCCCTGTGTCACAAGCTGCTGGCTTTGTTCCCTCCCTTGCCTTAGGCTGTTCACTCTGCTCCCCAGGGTCTGATGCACAATCTCCAGTTGTGCGACCACGACTGCTTGCTGTCCTCAAGTTGGTCCTGAAAAGGAGCACCTCTGTCCAGTGCTGGGGGTGCACAAGGGTCTGGATTCTAGTATCAGGAGAGCTGTAGAGAAACCCAGGCAACAGGAGATGGCAAGGTCAAAGAAAACAGTTATGGGCTGCAAGCAAATGCCCTGGGGCTTGTCTGAGAGGAGTAAAGCACTCCCTGCCTTTGGCTTTCCTTCACAGTGACTGACTACTGGGGACTCCTTTACCCTTAAGATCTCCCCCAGAGCAGCAGAAAACAACGACCCTCAGCCTTTCCCCAGCAGCAGCCATTGAATCTACTCACGGACCTGCAAAGACAGGCATCAAGTGGACCCTGCTGAGGTATAACAGTCTGTCCAAACAACTGATCCTTATAGTTAATGGATCCTAGAAGAATCAGCTGCCTCGTTAAACCAACTGACCAAGATGGTTAGCCTGCCCATCTTCACAGAAGGGCTGTCTTTGGGGATTTTCAGAGTGGACATTCCATATTTAAGTCTTGTGGAGTGACCACTGGCCTCCCTTGCCTCTGGAACAATGTTTTTCAGAGTAAAGCAGCTTGGTCTCCGGGCCTCCAGGAGAGCAGGGAGAAAAGACTCAATCCCTGGTGAAGATCTGCTCTGCTCTGCAGTCTGATTAGCCAGGAAAGGGGGGTTCCTTTCTGACAGCAAGAGGGGATGTAATCTTTTCCTCAGGGGGTCAGATCCTTTCATATTCTTCTGGGGACAAGTCTGTTTTTCCCTGATTGCCCAGAGCTAGGATGGTGTTTGGAATTACATTTCTTAGCTAAGCTTTCTTGAGGGATCCTAGCTAGGCTTTCTTGAGGGATCCTACTTTCTTGTTTTCCTGACACTTTAATTCCCAACGCTACAGTGTATTCTTTACCATAACTCCATTTCTGCAGAGGTTTAGGGAGGGGAAAGATTTTAAAGTACAAGTTTTAAAATTTTAATTATTTATTATTATTACATTTAATAATAGCATTACTATAATCACAGTTTTATAGTATCAATAATATGATATTGTTAATTGATGATATTGATAATATTGATATATTAATAATGATATATTGATATTGATAATATTGTATTATTGTGATATTAATAACATGTTGTAGTATTACTATAGTATTATTATCTTTAATAATACCTTTAATATTATTATTATTTAGCCTTTGGAAACATGTTGCTAAGAGTTCCTTGTTGTTAAAGTTGACACTGAACATGAGTGCCTCCTTGCTTCTGCCTCTCAAGTTCTGAGATTATAGTTATATGCCACCACACCTGGCTCTGGGAGAGCCAAAAAAATACATTTCCAGGGTTGGGGGTAGTGCAGTCAGTAAAACGCTCTCTCCTTGAAAACAGAAGGTCTTACGTTTCATCCCTGGAGCCCATGTCCAGTGCCCAGGAGACAGAGATAGAGGTTAAATAAACCAGCTGTTCTAGACTACTTGGCCACTTCCAGGCTCTGTCTAAGGACAGACAGAGGTGGAAAGTGCTTTAGCAATAACACCCGAGGGTGTCCTGTGGCCTCGACATATACCTACACACACGTGTACCCTCACACACATGACCACATACAGAAAAGTACATTTTCTTAGCTGGATATGGTGACACATGACTTTAATCCTATCACAGAGGAGGTTCAGGGGGTGGAGCTTAAGGCTACATTGTGAGATCCCACCTAAAAACAACAACAACCACACAACACCGAAACAGCAGAAAGATACGTTCTATTTCCTTTTCATTTTGTTATAAGCTGACATCGTGTGTGTGTGTGTGTGTGTGTGTGTGTGTGTGTGTGTGTGTGCATTTGTGAGATTTTCCTGGTAGGATCCTTGTGTAACTTCACAGCAGGTGGATGTGTGGATGTCCTTGTGACTTCAGCAGTTTTCCGGACGCTCCCTCAGCTTCACACAAATCTCTCCCCTCCCTGTTATCAGGAAAAGATCTTAAACTGTCCCTAAGGCTATAGATCTCTTTGGACATATATGCAGGGTTTCTGTCTCAGACAGGCTCTGGGTGCTCTGCTTGGCCTCATACTGACTTGGGCAATATCTTCTTACCTCCTGGTTCCTTCTCATTCTCTGGCTCATTCCGTCTTCACCTGCGTCTAGCTTGTTCTATGAACAACTGTCTCAGTAAATCTGCGCTCTCTCCTCTGCGCTGTTCTCTCTTAAGTCTCCTGTCTTCCCTCTCCGTTCTCCTGAGAGTTGGGCCTGTCCTATTCTGTCAAATATTTCTCTGATTCATCACTTTGTCTGCTACTCAATTAGGTGTCACTTTCAAACATGGGTGCTTCCTTCTACAAACTTTACCTTCATTGGGATTAAAGGGATTAAGGGCGCGTCTGAATTCCAGCCAGAGGGATTAAAGGTGTGTACTAAGGCTCAGCCACAACAGAACTACAAACAAGGCTTTTCCAGTAAACAACTCAGGGTTCACAGTGTGATTAATGTCCGGTAACACACCTTGATAATGCCTTTTTTTTTTTTTTTTTTGGTTCTTTTTTTTCGGAGCTGGGGACCGAACCCAGGGCCTTGCGCTTCCTAGGCAAGCACTCTACCACTGAGCTAAATCCCCAACCCCGATAAATGCCTTTTTAAACCCTCCAAGTTAACTCTAAGACTGGGGTCAAGACTGGGGTCAACATGTGCATATCATAGTTGACTTCGTGCCTGGATATCTGCCTACTCTCTTCCTTACCCTAAATCTAAGGCTTAGAATTTCTTTGACTCCCCCACCCCCACCCCACGACTTCCTGACTGTATCTTTGTAATTACTGGATGCTGTTTGTACCTGTTACACCAAATCATCCTTACACTCCAATTTTCTTGATACAAAGAAGGTCTATTTTTTTTTTTTTTGGTTTTGGATATTTTTATTTCTTCAATTTTTTATTATCAGGAGTGACTGAAATAAAAAATATAATTGAGTCCCATCATTATTGTCATTATGGAAATGGCTTTAAGAGAAAACTGGTCAGATGAATATTATTGCTTCCCACTTTTCAACTGGTAAATAGTTGCCATTGATAAAACAGACAAGCCCAGAGAATCTGTCCAGAATGTTCAAGAATATGGTCTATTACACAACATGCCTGTTCTCGGGGAGAACACCTAGGACATAATTATGTGTACTTCTTGATCTCATCATACAAGACAAGCACAAAGGCACCACCCATGCCTCTGAGAACGTTGGACCATGCACCCTTGAAAAAGGCCTTGCCTCCTTCGTCTCGAGCGATCTTCCGCCAGCAGTCAAGCGTGCCTGTATACATGATATCAGTTCTTTTGCGTCCAGACTGCATCATCATACGACGGCGAACCGTGTCAAAAGGATAAGAAGTCAGGCCAGCAACAGCAGTGACAGACTGTGCAATCATCCAGCTGATGAAGATGTGAGTATTCTTGGGATCCAGGAGCATTCCCTTTGCAGTGTCATAGATACCGAAGTAGGCAGCTCGGTAGATGATAATGTCCTGTACTGACACATTAAAGCCTTGGTACAGGCCCTTAATCCCATCAGATTTGTAGATTTTAACCAGGCAGTCACCAAGGCCTTTGAATTCCCTTTCAGCTCCAGCTTTGCCCACATCAGCTGCTAGACGAGTACGGGCAAAATCAAGAGGGTACACAAAGCACAAGGATGTGGCCCCAGCGGCACCACCTGATGCCAGGTTCCCTGCAAAGTACCGCCAAAACTGGGTCCTCTTGTCCACACCACCCAAATAGATCTGCTTGTATTTATCTTTGAAGGCGAAGTTGAGAGCCTGGGTGGGGAAGTACCTGATGACACTGGCCAGGTTGCCACGCCAGAAGGACAGGACTCCCTGTTCCTTGGGGATGCGAACCACACCGTCCATGATGCCCTTGTATCGCTTATCTGCCGAGATTTGCTTGCTGGCGTGCCGCACCTGCAGCAGCAGCTTGACCCGCTCGATGGGTGCTACCGCCGCCGTCTTGGAGATGGCCGCGGCCACTCCACCAGCCAAGAAGTCCTTGGCGAAGGACACAGCGACATCTGTCATGTTGAAAGTAAAAAAGAAGAGGCAGGCGACTGCAGGACAGGACTGGGTTGACAACCGGCTTTGACTCCCGGACTCTCAAGAAAGGCTATTGAACCTTGTCAACTACAGAGTAGATGAAGGACTGAAGGCTAGTCTCTAGCGCGAATCCTTTGTACGTCAAATGAGTATTTTGGGTGACAGGAAAGAAATTCTAGAGCACGGGGAGAAGATAGCACAGACCCGTAGCAGAGCGGGGCCGAGGTGAGAATGGAACGAGCTGCTGTGTGTTCCCCCACAGTCTCACAACAGCTTTGTAAACTGGCTAGTAACTCCGGTAGGTGGCTGAGGATGCGTTCACTTGGTGTTCAAGAGAGGAGAGCTTGAGTTTACTGCCTCTCTTTCCTCTACTGCCTCTCTTTCCGTTACATCTGCCTGACACAAAGAAAGAATCCAGGGATACAGGAATTCTGGGAACTTTTGTCTTGGGTTTTGTAAAGGGCTAGCCTAGAAACTCTGGGACTGTTTTAAGTGGCGACCAAATTCCTGTTGCAGGTGGCCGAGCAGCATCTGAACCACTAGATGGCACCAGCTCGGCGTCTGGACCGCTTTCGCCTTCATTTGTACGATTTTTCCGAACTTGCAAACCCGACGACTTTGTTCTGATGAACTAGGTGCTTCTTCGAAAGAGGGCTTTGAAGCCTTGCAGTGCTGAGATTGTGAATGGGGCTGGAGTTGAGAAGGCGGACTCAGAGACCTAGGGAACTGAGCCTGTCGTGGTGGTGGTGGTGGGGAGGATGATACAGTAATAAACCCCTATTCCCACACCAGGGAAATTTGCCACTCAAGTGCCTGGCAGCATCAGGGCTGGGAGGTCTGAAGAGGTCCTCTGGTCCAACCCTCTTATTATGCAGATTAAGAACTATTCCTCAATTTCTCTCTGTGCAAAGACTTTCTCCCCAAATATAGCCAATTGTTTGAATAAAAATAAGGGCGGGGCATGCCTTATGGCCTCCCTAGTAACTGAGGCCTTTTAAAAGACAACTATAGGGGTTGGGGATTTAGCTCAGTGGTAGAGTGCTTGCCTAGCAAGTGCAAGGCCCTGGGTTCGGTCCTCAGCTCTGGGAAAAAAAAAAAAAGAGAGAGAGAGAGACAACTATAAGAAGGTACAAATTGGGGCTGGGGATTTAGCTCAGTGGTAGAGCGCTTACCTAGGAAGCGCAAGGCCCTGGGTTCGGTCCCCAGCTCCGAAAAAAAGAACCAAAAAAAAAAAAAAAAAAAAAAAAGAAGGTACAAATTTTGCTCCTTTTCTTTTGTTTCTAAGGGAGATTTTCATTCCTCCCTTTCTTCCTTCCTTCCTTCCATCGTTGTGAGACCCTGTCACACACACACACACACACACACACACACACACACGACACCCCCAACATAATAAAAAGTGTTTCCTGAGTTTGGGGGTCCATCACAGTGAATAATTGGATCTGAGGAGGGGGCCATAGAACCCCGGCTTGTAGCCAGGGGTCAGAAGTCTAGCTGACAACCTAAGTATTTGTGGTTGATGTCTGAGACGGAAGGGATTGGTCTTGTGGAGCAAACCCTGGAAGTAAGGGTCAGAGTCTAGGCCAGGTTAGTGGGGTTAGGACCGAATTAACTTCAGGACACTCCATGGGTCCATGGAGAACAGCTCCATGCAGGGATAAGACCTTCAAACACCTGGTTTTAGAAATGAGTAAGGAGTGGTGTTGGAGAAGAGAGAGAGGAGAGCTGATGTTTTCTTCTACACATGCTGGTACTCAACAAGAGGGGATTATGTGAGAATGAGTACCAGCCAGCGGCTATCAGAGGGGCGTCTTAGTCTGTCAGCCATGATGCCTCTGTGGTCGGCTGTCCCAGCCTTGTGGTGGGAGTGACATGAAGGCCAGGGCTTAGTGACTCATCAAAGGGAGCACACGGAAGGGATCTGGGCAAGGCCCATCGGGCATTCACTGTCCTGTTACACTGAATGAATATGGGTTTGGATTTCACCTCTGAACATGTCCGTGGCTTTCTGGATCACTTTAGTTGTGGTGGGAAGACTCACCATAAATGTGGGTCATACCATTTCATGGCTGGGTTCCTGGCCTGAGTAAAAAAGTCAAAGGAAGCTGCAGAGGGGCTCTCATCACTCCCTGTTTCCGGCTTGGGCTGGACAAACAATTCACACAGAACCTATGAAGGGCCATGGCTTCTCTAGAGAGGCTCCGTAGAGCAGCCCCTCCTCCACTGAGCATCTACTGAGGTAAAGTTCTCAGTGCCAGCAGAGCTGTCCAAGTGCCTTGTGAAGGCCCACGATTTTATCAGGGAGGGAAAGTAGAGGCCGCCGTGTCATATCTTTTGGCAGGTCACACTCGCTTTTCTTCTGCTCCCTTCAGCTGGGGTTGCAACCCCTCTGGGCACAATGTATCCAGCTGGTCACCCCATGATCGGGCCACATTCATCTGGAAGCTTCAGACCAATGAACTGAGTGGATACCTCGCCCCACCGTTTATGGCCTCAGAACAAACTCCTTGTCTTGCTGGCAATTCTTTTATCTGTTGCTCAGTTTGTGTCAAACCACATTCTGGGGCACCAGGCATAACTTTGTTTACAAGACAAGGCTCTCTATGTATTTGGCTGGCCGGCATTGCTATGCTGCTTCAGTCTTAAGTTTCTGATATGAAGTCAGTCAGAAAGAAGTAGCTTGTAGTAGAACCGATCTAAGCTTGTCCACAACTGGCTTTCAAATAAACGGGACTCAGACTGTGGCTCTTCCATTGGGCTTTGACGATTACTGAGAAGGGGGACCCCAAATCTACTCTTCTAACCGCAGGCCCGGCTACCTCCTCAGCGGTGTACCCCAGATACTTGCTGTTTCTCCTGGCCATGGGCTCATGGTCCATCTCCCGCCATGGCAGCTTTCTCTTCACCTCTCTTTCTTCCTCCTTCTTCTCAGCTCCTCTCTCCTCTCTTCTCCACCCCCCAAACAGGTAACTCCAAACTCCAAGCCCACCTACCTCTAATCCCTCCAGTAACTGTCTGGGAGCCAATTTTATTTAACCAATAGTTTTAAATCAAGGAACAAGGTTTGCACAACACTAGACCTTCAGGTACGGAGTTTGGCATTACAACACGTAGCAACAGCCTGAACCTCAGCTGTAGGTAGCAGCCCCTCTCTCTTGCCAGCTGGGTTTGCAGCTGAGTTCTGACAGGGGCTAAGGGTGTGAAGGTCAACGCTGACCCCTTTGAATCCTGGTTCAGCTGATGCTTGGTTATACTTCTCAGGCGGAGGTGGGATGTGAAGAAAACAAGAGAGCTCAACTCTCTTGTTGAGGAAGCAGGAATGGGCTCCCGTTCTCACGGCTTTCCTTCCGTTATTTCAGCCGGCCTGGTTTGTTGACCCTTCCCCTATGTTTTGGAGGTTTTTTTGGCTAGACATTCTTGCCCGTGTCACTCAGGTAGCAAACAGGCTTGGGAATCCCCCTCTACCTCACCATTCTGGCACAGGCATGCTGAGTAGTCTCTCAAACTGAACCGGAAGGATTAAAGCACATCACAGAATTAAAGCAGAAGTCCTTTTCAACACCTTTCTCTCACTCTTGTCCAGCCCACAGCCTTCTGAGCGATGTCAGTGCCTGACAGAGCTGCTCTCCTCGGACCCCACACTCCTCTGCTTTGCCTGCTTCTAATCTCTGTGTGCTGTGTCTTAGCCTCTTTTCTTGGCCTTGACTCCTTCAGCTCTTTTGAATCCTTTCAGAAAGTAGGCTAAGACCTTAACCATAGCTGGACTCAGTTTATCTTGATGGAATGACCACTTTTTAAAAAAATGTTTTTCTTTCTTCTCTCTCTCTAAAGATTTATTCATTTATTTTATGTATATGCGTACACTGTCACTGTCTTCAGATACACCAGAAGAGGGCATCGGATCCCATTACAGATGGTTGTGAGCCACCATGTGGTTGCTGGGATTTGAACTCAGGACCTCTGGAAGAGCAGTCAGTGCTCCTAACCGCTGAGCCATCTCTCCAGCCCTGGAATGACCACTTAATTGCAGCTGGGATTCATGAAGAGAGATTTTATCTTATTTATTTATTTTTATTGGGGATGGAGAGATGGCTCAGCAGTTAGGAAGAGCACTGAGTGCTTTTCCAGAGGACCCAGGTTTCGTTTCCAATACTGACATGGCAGCTCACGGCTGTCTGTAACTCCATTCTAAGGGATGTGATTTCTGGCCTCCATGGGCACCAGGCACCATGTGATGTGGTACACACATGCAGGGCACGCACCCATCCACATAGAAAGTGTTTGTTACAGCAGTAGTATGTACACTGTACATTACGTTACATATGCACGTGTCTGGGCGCGTGTGTGCCATAGTGCACACAAGGAAGCCAGTTCTCTCCTTTCACCTCTACATGACTTCCAGGGGTTGACTTTGGGTTTTCTGGGTTTTGAGGTAAGAGCCCCTACCGACGTGATGCGTCTGGATGGCTGAGGAGACTTATTTAAAGGGGCCACCCAATGCATGGACCTTAGGTGTGGGGCCGTTTTATTTCTTTCGCAGTGGAAAGAAGAATGAATAACAGAATTGATGCGAATAGTTCAGTGTATCACGAAACCAGAAGGGAAAGGAAAGAAAATGCGTGTCGTTTTCTGTCTTGACTGGAACCACCTGGTTTTGTCGTTTTTGCCTTTTGGAGACTGAGTTGTACTGTGTTAGGGTCTCTGAAGAATAGACCCAGACTCATATAGTATAGAAAAGCAAGGAGTGCTTATTTCTGCACGCAGAGGCCCAATTCCACGGGGATGGAAGGACCCCAACTGAATTTGCTGATTCAGTTTTAAAGCCAGAAAGAGGAACAGTAGGGAGGGGGAGGGGATCTGTATCTTGATTGGTGGGTTCTATCCCTGGGGGCCTTGGTGATGCTATGACTCAGACTAACTATTCTTGCTCATGCCAAGGAGGGGTAGCTCTTAACCTCTTGGCTAACTCAAGCTTGGCTAACTGCTAGTTAGCAGCCAGTCATGGAGTCAGCCTGTCTCAGGCCAGTTCACTCCTTTCAGCTGTAGAGCTCTATTAGGCTGGCCCTGAACTGACAGATGTTCCTGCCTTTGCCTCTCAAGTGCTGGGATCACAGGCATGTGCAACGGTGTCCTGCCTGGGGTTACACAGCCTGTATTAGTCAGGGTTCTCTAGACTCATGGAATGTCTCTATGTATTAAGGGAACGTGTTGGAATGACTTACAGGCTGCAGTCCACCTAACTCAACAATGGCAGCTGTGGATGGGAAGTCCAAGAATCCAGTAGTTTCTCAGTCCCATGAGGATAGGTGTCTCTTCTGGACTTCTGAATAAGCTGGAGTCCTGAGGAAGTAGGCTCCAACAGATGTGCTGGCAAGTAAGTGCTAGCAGGCAAAGAAGAATGAACCCTTCCTTTCCCCCATTGATCTTATGTAGGCCTTCAGCAGAAGGTGTGGCCCAGATTCAAGGTGCATATCACCACATCTGGATCTGGAACTTGCTGCGTCCCAGGCTGGCCTTGAACTTAGAGATCTGCTTGCCTCAATCTCCTGGGATTAAAGGCATGTACTATCTTGCCTGAGCCTAAGCTTTTCATGGCCACTATGCCTCAAGATCTGGGTCAAAAGCCTGTGTTGTCTTCCAACCTCAGGATCTGCATCACAGGTGGGCCCTCCATTTCTGGCTTGTAGTTCGTTCCAGATGTAGTCAAGTTGACAACTGAGAACAGCCATTGCACAGCCAAACTGGGAAAGCTGAGGAAAATGGTAGGATTTTTTAGTTGTGTCTTTGAAACAAAGTAATTGGATGCCTGTTTTTAGCTCAGCTGTGGCCTGCGTGTTAACCACCAGTAATCACTGACCTCAGCAAGTAGGATCCAACCCAGTGTGGAGCAGGACTGTCCATGGGCTTTCATTTTTAGTGTTTCTTTTTTTTTAAATTTTTTTAAATTTATTCATTTATTATATAGAAGTACACTGTAGCTGTCTTCAGATACACCAGAAGAGGGCATCAGATCTCTTTACAGATGGTTGTGAGCCACCATGTGGTTGCTGGGAATTGAACTCATGACCTCTGGAAGAGCAGTCGGGTGCTCTTAACCGCTGAGCCATCTCTCCAGCCCCTTTAGTGTTTCTTTGTTCACGAAGAAGATGTGGAAGAGAAAAGACTTGAAACAGGAGAGGGGAGAGAAGAGAAAGTTCGACAGGAAGGGCCGGGGCATCAGAATGCACCTACCAGCTGTCGGAGTTTTCAAGCATCCGAGGAAATGACGGTAGACTCGTGTTAGTGCTGAACCCACCTTCTTCCCTGATGAGTTCTGGAATGAGGTTTTGGTGTTTATCCCCCAGGTCAGTGGCTCTCAGGAACCACACATCTCCCAGAAGAGAGCAAAAGCCTCCCCCCCCCCCCCCCCCGGAGCTGAGGACCGAACCCAGGGCCTTGTGCTTGCTAAGCGCTCTACCACTGAGCTAAATCCCCAACCCCAGCCTCCTTCTTTCTGCGTTTGCCCAAATCTTGGATCAGAAATGTTCTCAGGCTCTGGTATACTCCATAGGGTTCTCCACAGAAACAGGGCAGGCAGGATGTGTGTGAAGAGTTCACATATTACAGAGCATGCATTTTATAGAAATAGAAAATACATTTACACATACATTACATCATATAGAGTCTCTATGTTACCTCTCTCTGGTGGATATAATCTATCGGCAGAGGGTATCACATCCCCTGGAACTGGAGTTAGAGTTGAGCTAGCATATGGATGCTCGGAAGCCAGTCTGGGTCTCTGTTCTTAATCACTGAGCCATCTCTCCAGCCCCCCTATGCTTTATTTTTTAAAAAAAAGATTTATTTATTTATTTTATGTGAGTACATTGTCACTGTCCTCAGACACACCAGAAGAGGGCATCAGATCCCATTACAGATGGTTGTAAGCCACCATGTGGTTGCTGAGATTTGAACTCAGGACCTCTGGAAGAACAGTCAGTGCTCTTAACCGCTGAGCCATCTCTCCAGCCCCCAAAGAAATTTGTAGTTTTTTTTTTTCCCTTTTCTTTTTTTCTTCTTTTTTTTTTTTTCCGGAGCTGGGAACCGAACCCAGGGCCTTGCGCTTGCTAGGCAAGTGCTCTACCACTGAGCTAAATCCCCAACCCCCCCCCCCCCTTTTTTAAAGACATATTTCATATAGCACAGGATGGCCTTGAACTACCAATGCAGCTGAAGGTGACTTTCAACTTCCCGGCCCATTTCGACCCACCTGGTTCTTTTCTGTAGCCGCGTGGTTGGTATGTAGGTAGCTGGGCAGTAGGGCACCTGGAAGTTGTTGCCTATGTGATGTTATTGCAAACGTCGCTTTGACAGATACGCTTATGTGCTTGTCACCGATCAGGGGATGGTGGCATACACTTTTAACCCCAGCACTTGGGAGGCAGAAACATGGATCTCTGTGAATTTGAGGCCAGCCTAGTCTACATAAGGAATTCCAGGCCAGCCAGAGCTACACAGTGAGATCCTGTCTCAAAAACAAAACAAAATACTGAAATAACTCTTTTATCACATACACTCTGACTCTCCAAATGCACCCCGAGAGATGTACTCTGTCCTCTTTTAAGCTCTCTCTAACCCTTCTTGTCACTCCGCCTTCATTTGACCCTTCTGTGGGGATTGTCTGCCTCTCTGCAGCCTTAAACTCCCTGTAAGAAGTTAATCTCCCTCTGGTTTCCTGAGGCTCCATTGAATTGGCCACTGTCTGCCTGAGTGTCTTTATTCTACCCCAAATGTGGTTGTTCAAATCCAGGGAGGCGGGCTCTTTGTTGAAGAGAGCCCATCCACTTTCCTAGTGGAACTTCAGATGGTGCAGCATTCAGATTCAAATTTCTCCTGGCACTTGGCTGCCGTCAAAGTGGCCACCGAGAATAAATTGTAGGCAGACAGGCCTCACAATCCCCATGCTCAGCAGAGGGATTTTGGGGCTGCAAATCCTGTCAGCCAGCAAGCTGATATCTGCATCGCTCTGTGGCAGGTCCTGTAGGAGGCTGTGATAGATGGTGAGGGTGGGGCCATCTTCAGGCTCTGGAAATGAACTCTGGAGTCCAAGCCCCTGGGCACTGTGACAAAGGACATGGTAGCAGGCACTGGAAGAAGCAATGGAGATTCTGTGGCCCAACCCTGTTTTGCTGCCTGTGGTCCTAATATTCCTAGCTTCCTCCCTGGAGAGGCAGGTGCAATATTTTGAATGCATGATGTGTTTGGTTAGGGCAAGGTAGAAAACATTCTGGGTTAAGAGTTAAGTAAGATGGTCCTTGGGGAAGGTGTTTCTGTGTCTAGGGAATATTGAGGAACAAATTCAGGACCTTCATGCATTCCACTAATTAAAGGATACATTTCTAGCCCTTAGGAAAGGGTTTCTC
This sequence comes from Rattus norvegicus, assembly GCF_021556685.1. Taxonomy (NCBI): domain Eukaryota; kingdom Metazoa; phylum Chordata; class Mammalia; order Rodentia; family Muridae; genus Rattus; species Rattus norvegicus. The sequence goes on along the minus strand of NC_141551.1, from coordinate 70,593,325 downwards.
AAAGAGCTTCCTAAATATCAGGTGCTACAATTATTTTTCTCTCCTGCAGGGCTCGGCTTAGAACATCCCTCTACTCACCTGAACTGGCTGTACTGGCACTGAAATCATTGTATCTCTGCCTAGGGCTGGTTACAATGTGACAGCCGAGTGCCTCTTTCCTAAGAGGAAACTGGTTTCTCTGCTTATTGATCTGAGCTGAGAACAGGCTTCAGCTCCTTACAGCTGTGCCTGGTGCTGAGCACATAACAGGTGTCATTCAGCTGTTACATCTGTGTATAGTGCTGACATAACAGGTGTTATTCAGCTGTTACATCTGTGCATGGTGTTGACATAACAGGTGTTATTCAGCTGTTACATCTGTGCATGGTGCTAAGCGCATAACAGTGTCATTCAGCTGTTACAGCTGTGCATGGTGTTGACATAACAGGTGTCATTCAGCTGTTACAGCTGTGTATAGTATGGAGCACATGGGAAGGCAGGAGTACTTTGTCTTCCTGAACCTACTTCTCTCTTGAAGCTAGATGCAACAGGACAAAGACTAGTGCACGCTGGTGCACACCTTTAATATCAGCACTGGAGAGGCCAAGGACGCACAGTGTTCCAGACTAAAGCTGCTGCATAGAGAGTCTGTCAAAAGAAAGAAAGAAAGAAAGAAAGAAAGAAAGGAAGGAAGGAAGGAAGGAAGGAAGGAAGGAAGAAAGAAGTCAAAAAGCTATGAGATGGACTATTTTACCACCATGACAAAGAACGTTATCTCTCAACTCACCTTTTGTTGTTTATTTCTGGAATTGAGCTTAGGGCCTTGCAGGGCTGCCCCTCCAGTGAGCTACACCCTAAGCTCCCTCCCTAGAGTGTCAGCAATATGTGATTCTATTTCTTCCCAATTTGCCACAAGAAAGCCTTTTTATTATAGAAAATACAGAGAGGCAAAAGAGGAAGAGAAGGCTGACCTGGTGCCTCACGCCTAGTATCTTAGCGTTGGCAGAGGCAGAGGCAGAGGGGCAGAGGGGCAGAGGGGCAGAGGGGCAGAGGGGCAGAGGGGCAGAGGGGCAGAGGGGCAGAGGGGCAGGCAGAGAGGGGCAGGCAGAAAGAGAGAGGTAGAGAGAGAGGCAGAGAGAGAGAGAGAGAGAGAGAGAGAGAGAGAGAGAGAGAGAGAGAGAGAGGCAGAGAGGCAGAGAGGCAAAGGCAGAGATTTGATGCCAGGTTTGAGGCTAGCCTGGTCTATGCAGCAAGAGTCAGGTCAGAGTTACAAGATGAAACCTCAAAACTATCAACCAACCAACCAACCAACAAATATAAGTAAATACAAAATTCCAACCTTCAGAATGTTAATACTTTGGTATATAACACATAACACACACACACACACACACACACACACACACACACACACAGAGTGCTCATTTTTTTTTTAGCAACTTTAAAAAAATTTTTTTTTATTTTATGTATGTGAGCACACTGTGGCTGTTTTCAGACACACCAGAAGAGGGCATCAGAGCCCATTACAAATGGCTCCCGGAACCCATGTTCTTAAAACTACAGTGGTCCTGCAATGTGGTCAGCTGCCATGAAGACTGTGAGAGGGCTTTCTGGCATTGCAGTGTTTGAGTGAGGCTTGATGTGGGCAGGGGTGGAGTGGCTGTGGAAGAGGGTTCTGCAGGGTGAAGGTTGTGAGGCTCTAGCTGTTAGGAATTCTACACACTAGAGGCCATGGTGGAGTTTCAGGACTGTGTGTTGCAGGTACTTTTGGGCAGGGGACTTCCTGCCTCCTCCCTCCCTGTTTCCTCCTGGCCTCTGTCAGCTGCACACTGACCTTGGTTTCCCCTTTTAACAACTCCCCAAACCCCCAACCCAGCTGGGCTAAGAAAAAACAGTGTTCCTCTCCACTCTTCTCACAGAGTTACTGCTTGGGACAGGCATCTTGCTTTTGATGGCTGTCATCAGTGGGGCTATTTTACTTTTAAGTCATGAATGACCTACTTGCTTCTTTTTTAAAAAAATTCTATTTCTATCCTAAGGCCTTCCTCCTACAGGCACTTTGGATATTTTTTTAAAAAGATTTATTTATTATATAAAAGTACACTGTAGCTGTCTTCAGACACACCAGAAGAGGGTATTGGATCTCATTACAGATGATTGTGAGCCACCATGTGGTTGCTGAGATTTGAACTCAGGACCTCTGGGAAAACAGTCAGTGCTCTTAGCCACTGAGCCTTCTCAGTGATCTAGCACTTTGGATCTTTAAATTTAGTATTCTATAGCTAGCTGTTCGGTTGTTGTACACACGTCCACATGTCTGAACAGGTCTTGTTGCCCAAATCATTCTGTTAAAATAGTTTTTTATTCACATCTTCCATCTCTGGTTAATGCTTTAGGAAGCAGACAAAGGCCTGGGCTTTCAGGTGGTGAGGCAGAGAGAATATGGTTTATCACAGTATACATGCTTGTTTCATCAGTGTAATTTTACGATTTTACATTATAAAATATTTCAAGATGATAGAAAAATGTGGCTAGGATGTAGTCCAGACACGGAGCTGGGGCTTAGAACCCCATCAACAGAAAAGCTGGGTATGGGAGAGCACAACTATAATCTCAGCATTTGAGCAGTGTCACAGAAGGATCACAAGTTCAAGGTCAACCTTGACTACATACAGTTTTTAAGAGTTACCCGGGCTGTCCTATCTCAAGAAGACAAACAAACAACAAAACCAACAAGAAATAATACTGAAAAGTCTAACTGACTCTATACATGTGCTTTACTTCATATGACAAACGTGTGACATTTTCTTGGGAACTCTTAAAATTACAACTGAAGCCAGAGATTCAACTCCCTACCTCCCCCTCCTTAAGTCTAACCCCTCACCTAAAGTTTCCTGTTTTTATACGTTGCTAGATATACAATGTAGCAATAGGTGCTTTTTTTGTTTTGTTTTGTTGATGACCGGCTAAGTGGTATCCCGCCATAGCTATGGTGTGCAGCCTTGGCTTTGCATGAGCATTTCTGAGATTTATATACTCAGCTATGCTGTTCATTGTTGCTACATCACTCATTGATTCCCTGTCCCCAGGCCCTGCAGCAATGATATACTGGATTTCATGTTACAAAATGTGCAATTTAGTAGTTTCCTAAGTAGACATTTACATTGTCTCTCCTCCTAACCCATGTTAAGCATCTTAAGTTGTTTATTGTCTCGTGTGTGTGTGTGTGTGTGTGTGTGTGTGTGTGTGTGTGTGTGTGTGTGTACTTGTGTATAGGTCATAGTGTACGTGTGGAGATTAAAGGACAACATTCAGGAGTCTGTTCTCTTCCCACCACGTGGGCTGAGGAGGCTTTGAACTCACTGAGCCAGCCTCCAGGCCCTCTCATGCCTTTTGTTACTATTGTAAACAAGGTAACAGTGAAAACCTACAGGTGTGATCTCAAAGGTGATCTGAAGGTGCACAATGAGGACTTGGTTTCATAGTTGAGAATAAGATGACTTGTCAGTATGTTTCTGTAACTATTAAAGTTTTTTGAATGTATTGTTATTGTGTGTATAAGACGTATGTGGAAGTTAAAGCGCGACTTTGGGGAGTTGCTTCTCTCCACCGTGGGAGTTCTGGGGAGTGAACTCAGCCTTCAGTCTTGAGCTGCAAGCACTTTTGCCTGCTGAGACATCTTTAACCAGATCTCACTCTGTAGCTTGGAACTCGTCTTGTCTCCCAGGCTGGGCACAAACTCTCAGGCACCTTCAGCCTCTTTAGTGTTGAGATTTGTGTCTGGCCTTCAGAGTTTTCAGAGTTCCGTTCAGTGCTATTAGGCACGCTCATACTGTTATGTGGCCGTCTCCACCGCCCATCTCCACTGCCCATCCCCAGGAACGTCCATCTTTCCCAGTTTTAACTCTGCATCCATGAGATGATGAGGCTCCACTTAAAGCTCCCCTGGCTTGGCTCGATGTAGAGAAGATCAATATTATGCAATCCATTCTACAATATTCACTGAGTATCTATCATGTGTCAGATGCATACACATGGAAATGCACAAATAAAGTTTAGTTCTTTTAATTAATTAATACAGAATTAATTAATTTTAGGACAGGGTCTCACTGTGTAGCTCTGACTCCCAGGGAACTCACAGAGATCTAGCTGTTTCTATCTCCCCAGTGCTGGGGTTAAAGATGTGCACTGACACACCTAGCAGTTTAGTTTTTTTTTTTAAATTGTGTGTGTGTGTGTGTGTGTGTGTGTGTGTGTGTGTGTGTCCCCCTTGGCACTTGTGCCACAGTGTACTTGTGTGTAGAGGTCAGAGCAGAGGTCTGGAGTTGGTTCCCTCCCTCTACTTTGTTTCTTTTTTTTTTAATGGTTTATTTTTATTATTATTTTTATTTATTTGAGTACACACGCTGTCTTCAGATACACCAGAAGAGGCATCGGATCCCATTACAGATGGTTGTGAGCCACCATGTGGTTGCTGGGAATTGAACTCAGGTCCTCTGGAAGAGCAGTCAGTGCTCTTAACCTCTGAGCCATGTCTCCAGCCCCCTACCTTGTTTCTAAAGCAGGGTCTCTCTCTCTCTCTCTCTCTCTCTCTCTCTCTCTCTCTCTCTCTCTCTCTCTTTCCCTCTCCCTCCCTCCCTCCTTCTTCCCTCCCTCCCTCCCACTGCATCCTCCAGGAGAGCTGGCCACACACTTTGCACTGATGGTCCTGTCCTGTCTCTGCCTTCCATCTCTCCATAGGAATTCTGAATTTACATATCCAGGCCACTGTATTAGGTGTGGAAACCTGGATTCTAAGGTTGACTTCAGGTCATCAGGCTTGTGTGGTTAAGAAGTTTTACTTGAGTCATTTCTTCTGCCCCCAATTTACTTCTCGCCATCCACAAACTCCAAGTCAAGATAGGCACAGGAAAAAAACCAAAACAAAACACTCTGTTGACTAGATGACAGAATTAAATGTCAGGGCAGCTGGAGGCAGTTCTGTGGATTGAAGGGAGGGAGGAGGTGAGGCCAGATAGAGGGGAGATAACATTCAGAGGAGAAAGTCAGGTCCCATTCAGAGCACAATCTCTATTGAGACAAATGTGGTCCCTTCACAATGAAGGCATCCAATGTAATCAGCCTCCACCACCTGGCCCCGGATAATGACAGAGGTTCTTTGAGAGCAACAGAGCCTTCCTTGGCTCTTGATGAGCTTAACTTGGGGTGCTAGGGCACCAGAAATCAATGGCCACTAAAGCCATTGTGAGCCAATGGTTTCTGTGTTCCTTGTCTCACACACTAAGAGATAAAGCAAGCGAAGGGAATATCGATTTGTTAACAACAATAAAACCAAACCTCCAGAGTGGGAGGGGCTCCAAAGGAGGAACATTGCAGCTTTGTCCTCTCTCATGGGCTTTTATGGGTCTAAAGGTGGGAGTTGGATGGAGACATGGGTAGTCTTTATTGGGATTGGTTGTTTTTGAGTGCACCTAGGGTAAGGAGTACACATTCTTTATGCACACCTCCTTGGCATGCAAGAAGGGTTATTGACATATTTTGGGGAGGGAGTCATGCTTACTGCATTAGTAGCTCATAAGTTCCTATGCACCCAGTCCTTAACTACCTACAGTGAACTACCTCTTGTCTCCATAAGTCTTTAAAAGGAAGAGGATTTTTTTCCTGTGTGGGGGACTGAACCCAGGGGCTTGTCACACCAGGCAAATGCTAGTGGTAGCACTAAGGTACAGCCTGCTAAGACTTGAAGTATGAGTATGAAATAGGATTTTTTTCCGGGTCACAGTAGGGGTGCAGTGAAGATTTGCAGACATGCCTTCAAAAGGCAAACATCAATAAAGGAATGTGTCATAGTCAATGATTAGCCAGCACAAGGGAAACCACTGTGTGTGAGAGAGAGGGAATTGAGCGCTAGGGCTTGGCTAGGCAGATGATGGATGGACCAAGGTACTCAATGGTGGGTGCAGGAGCTGACGAGATAACTTACTGGATGAGCTATTTGAAGGGAGCTCCTAACGGGCTCAGGTCAGAGGTAAATGTGAGAAGATGACAGCAAGCGACCCTATGGTGGAGCCTCTGTAGGGAAGCTGCCCAGAACAGAAATGAAGGCATCTCATAGGTGGGCTCTTTCTTCCTCTCTACCGCTTCTCGATTCCAATTGGCTGAACGAATGAAAGCAGGCATTAACATAAATGATAAACGATTTACTAAACCATTCAACAAATTACAAACAAGAGAATAAATAATGGATTAAATAAACCATTTAAAGAATCCAGAGATGCAGACCACAGTGGGTAGTTTCCAGCTGAGAGCGGTAGGACGAGAGGAGGTTAGGGGCCTCGCTATGATGTATCAGCAGAGGGGCTACCTGGAGCTCAGAATGAGTAGGTGGGACTTCCTGCTCCTCAGGCCTCACAGTGGAAGGTCCAGCCCTTTCAAGTGGGTACTCAGGCTTCTGGGAAGGTCTCTTGATCACCAAGGTGAGAGTAGGTGCTGCTTTATTGAGAACCCAACCTGGCGGGTGCAGAGACCGGTGCAGGGTCCTTGTTAGCAGTTTTCCTAGTGTGGAGTGGGGGGCCAGCTGGCCAGATGGTGGAGGTTGATGACATTGGATCCCTTTATTATGAAGGGACCACATTTGTTTCATTAGAGATAGATAGTACTCTGAATGTGGACTGACTTCCCCTCTTCCTTCCTTCCTTCCTTCCTTCCTTCCTTCCTTCCTTCCTTCCTTCCTCCCTCCCTTCTTCCCTCCCTCCCTCCTTTCCTTCTTTCCTTCCTACCTACCAACCTCCCTCTCTCTTTTCCTCTCTTCCTTTTTCCTTCCTTCATTTTAGTGAGGGGCAGGATCTACCTATATAGTCCGGGATAGCCTCAAATTTGTAATCCATCTGCCTCTGCTTCCTGAGTGCTGGAGTCTCAGGTGTGTACCAGTATAAATTTTCCTTTCCCACTGTGGACACCACCAGCACTTGTAGCCTGAGGAAACACTTTATACACTGTAATGTCACCTGTATAAGATGATTTCTGCCCATGGAATGATTTCCCAGTGGGAAAAAGTGGCAACAGAAAAGGATCCACATAACTCACTGTTCCTATTGTGAACCCCGGGTGGGGGAAAATAAAGACTCAGATCTGGTGCCAACTGAGAACAGCAGCCTGAAACACTGAGGTCTCTGTTTGCAGGGTATGGTACAAGCTTTGAGCCAGTGATCAAAAAATTTGGTGGTGCTTTTCCCAAGCAGTGTCTAACCTGCCTCAGAACCAAGGGGCAGATGTAGAAGAGGCCCCATGAATCACGGCACCTAACTTGTTCACAGAATTTTGGCCTGCAGTTCCTGCAACTTTGGGCTCTGTTGGCTTGGAAGTCTTGGTTTCCAAGATAGGTAGTCTGTGGGAAGCAATAAAGTTTCATTGGATTGAGGATGAAAGTGCCATTTGGCACGGACTGCAGCTGGTGCGATCGATCCCGTCACAGAGAGAAGGCTGGTTGCTGACGAGTGAGAACAAGGAAGAGTACGTTTGGGACTTAGGAGTTCTTTCTTTTTCCAGTCTGTTTTCTGTTCTTCTTCCTTCTCCTTTTTTTTAAAATTTTTTTTGTTGTTGTTCTTTTTTTTCGGAGCTGGGGACCGAACCCAGGGCCTTGCGCTTCCTAGGCAAGCGCTCTACCACTGAGCTAAATCCCCAACCCCTTCCTTCTCCTCTTGACTCTTCTTCTTCTTCTTCTTCTTCTTCTTCTTCTTCTTCTTCTTCTTCTTCTTCTTCTTCTTCTTCTTCTTCTTCTTCTTCTTCCTCTTCCTCTTCCTCCTCCTCTTCCTCCTCTTCCTCCTCCTCCTGCTCCTCCTCCTCCCTCTCCCTCTCTGTCTCCCTCTCCCTCTCTGTCTCCCTCTCCCTCTCCCTCTCCTGCTCTCCTCCCCTGCTCCCCTGCTCCTCCTCCTCCTCCTCCTGCTCCTGCTCCTGCTCCTGCTCCTCCTCGTCCTCCTCATTTTGTAGAAAGGTTTACATAGCCCAGGCTGGTCTGGAACTCATGATCCTCCTGCCTCAACTTCCGAAGTGCTGAGATTACAGGTATCTAGCACTAACCTTTCCTAGTCATTATCTATTTCCACTGTATGTGGAACAGCGCTGAGGGGAAAGGTATTCTGGTAGTTGGGAATAGCCAAGAAATGCCACAAAGTCACATAGCTCAACAAGCCTCGCAAAAGAGATTTATCCGGAGGGGAAAACCTAGAAGGGCAGCTGCCTCTACTTGGGAGAGAGGCAGTGGAGACTGGGGCAGAACACAGGGTTCATAAAGGATTTTTTTTTTTTTTAATTTGAGGCAGGAGATTTCCAGAGTGGCCTGGGATTGGAGAAATTAGTGGCAAGCTCCGGGATTGGTGATTTTATTCTGTGGGGTGGGGCTTGGCCACTCTACCTCAGGTGCTGGGTTAGGACCATTAGGGAAGTCCAGGGTGGGGGTGGGGGGGGCTGGAGCTCCTCAGGGGAAAGGCTTACAAGGAGTTTCTGCCCACAGCAGAGAAAACTGTCCCTGCAGCTCAAGTTCACCATGTGACTAGCCAACATCTACCAAGGAACGTCTGCTAGTCACAATGTTCCCAATCTGCACTTGACTCAGCAGGCTAGCCTTGCTGGGAGCTCCACAAGGAGGAGGTAGACATCGTTTAACGAATTCGCCATGATTTGTGTACAATAATAAGAAATCATTCCTTCTATCCTCCCTCTCACTCTAAATGCAATTCCCACCAACGCTCCAATAGCTGATATTAAATGAGCAGCGTGGTGACACAGAGACATCATACTCGCACTCCATCGGGCTGCATCATGTGAACTGAATGCTAATTCTTTTTCTTTTCTTTTCTTTTTTTTTTTTTTTTTTTCGGAGCTGGGGACCGAACCCAGGGCCTTGCGTTTGCTAGGCAAGCGCTCTACCACTGAGCTAAATCCCCAACCCCCTGAATGCTAATTCTACGACAGGATGCAAGTGTTGTGTCAGAGATGAGAGGTGACCGCGGGATCACAAGTTGGGTGTAATTTGCAGGAAGGGCATCATTGAAGAGATGGCCCTTGAAGGGCAGCTGGAAGTAAGCCTGTGAGGCACCTGGACCAGTGGGGAGAGGCTGTTGGTTTCTCTGAGGCAGGAAACTGTCTCATGCTAGAGAGATCAGGCTTTCTGTCAGTGTTGCAGTTGCAGCAGAGGCTCACTGAAGGAAAGCGATTTCCCTCCTGGCCAAAAGAATGGGAGCCACCTCTGGGTGGACATGCCATTGTCTCCTTTGTTAAGAGTTAATCCAGTTGAACAAGGCGTGGCGGTATAGTTGACGCCCAGTAAAGGCAGAGGCAGGAGGATCTCTGTGAATTCCCACCCAGCTGGTCTACATATGGATGTCCGGGACAGCGAAGGCTATACAGTGAGACCCTGTGTAAATCTGTCATGAGTGAGTCCCTCCAGTTGGGTGGGTCAGTCACATGGTTCAAGAAGGCTAATTTGCTGAAAGCCACGCTAAGGTAAGGGGTTGCTTCAGACACTTAGCCAGGTATCCACATGAGAAATTCTGCTGGGGCTAGGCCTCACAGAACCTGGGCTTAAGGTAGGAGAGGAAAATTAAGCCAGAAAGTCATGGCTCTTGGCCGCCGTTTTCTGATGCTGCTTTTCTGATGATTTGATTCTCCAATGGAGAGAATCCATGGCCTCCTGCTTGGGCTGCTAGTGCCCGGCATCCCCAGACCTCTTCTTTCTTTTCTTTTCTTTTCTTTTCTTTCTTTTTTTTTTTTGTTCTTTTTTTTGGAGTTGGGGACAGAACCCAGGGCCTTGCGCTTCCTAGGCAAGCGCTCTAACCACTGAGCTAAATCCCCAGCCCCTTTCTTTTCTTTTTAGGCTCACAGCTTGCTTTTTTAGACTCATGGTCTGGACTTCTGCCTGATACCCACTCCTGTGCTTCCTGCTGGTGACTACAGGGTCGTTTCACTGGGTCAAAGGCTGAGTTGAGAGTCTGATCAGCCAGGTTAATTCCTGATGGTAGTGTTGGGAATTCTGGGCTTCCCACAGGCCTCTGTCAGCATTGGGCTTGGATCAGATGTCTGCCTGTGGGGCTGGGTCAGTTCAGTGAAGACTTCTCTGCCTATGCTGACCCTCTTGTCCTTTCCCCTGTCCCTCACTTGCCTTGTCACATCTAGAAGGCTCAAATATATATATATATATATATATATATATATATATATATATATATATAGTAGCTGTCTTCAGACACACCAGAAGAGGGCATCCGATCCCATTACAGATGGTTGTTAGCCACCATGTGGTTACTGGGATTTGAACTCAGGACCTCTGGAAGAGCAGTAGGCTCTATTTTTATAGCAAAGTGCTTTCATGAGCACCATCCACTGCTGTGGTCTCCAAACCAAAAGCTCTCGCAACATTTATTTTATTGTATGTTCTTTCATCTACTTTTGAGTGAGGATAAACCTTCATTATTTCAGAAGCTTTCAAAAACCTATGAAATCATAAGAGCTAAAACAAGATCTATTTCCATTCTTTTCCTAGTTACCCAAATGCCTTCCCTTAGAGGTGCCATTGTTTCCAGCTTCCTCTAAGCTGCTAAAAGACGTCCCATAAGTTTACAAAGGCGGATATGTATTTTCTTTCTTTTTAAAGACATTTTTAAAAATTTATTTTATTCATTTAATAATGTACGAGTGCTCTGCTGCATGTACACCTGTACGCCAGAAGAGGGCATCGGATCCCTTTACAGACTGTTGTGAGCCACCATGTGGAAGCTAGGATTGAACTCAGGACCTCTGGAAGAGCAGCCAGTTCTCTTAATCGCTGAGCCATCTCTCCAGTCTTTGCTTTTTCTTTAAGATTATTTATTTTTTATTTCATGTGTAGGGGTGTTTTGCATGCAGGTCTGTCTGTATGTGTGTGTGCTGCTCACAGAGGCCCAGAAGCTGGAGTTATAGACGGTTGTTAGCTGCGTGTGGGTGCTGGGAATTAATTGGGGGGGGTATCCTATGGAAGAGCAGTTCGTGCTCTTTTTCCTTGGATTAATTGATTAAATTAATTTTATTTTATATGTATGGGTGTTTTGTCTTCGTGTATGTCTGTGAAGGGTGTGCATGCAGTGAAGAAGAGGGCATCAGATCCCCTGGAACTGGAGTTACAGATAGTTGTGAGCTGCTGTGCGGGTGCTGGGAATTGAACCAGGATCCTATGGAAGCACATCTCTGAGTCATCTCTCCAGCCCCTCGTTGGTACTCTTGACTGCTGAGCCATCCCTCTAGCTTTTCTTTGTTATCTAGACACAAATTTAAACATCATATATACTCATCTGTAACTTGCACATTTAAGACATACCTGATTATTTATTTATTTACTTATTTATTTATTTGTGTTTGGAGACAAAGCAATGTCCTGAGCTCTGGCTAGCCTGGAACACACTGTGGAGACCAGGAGAGCCTCTGAGTTGCTGCAGTCTGTCATCCTCTGCCGCTGAAGTTCTGGGATTGATTACAGGTGCCCGTCTCCATGGTTGGCCTGCCTAGTCTCTATGCTACTCCCCATTACTCTGTTTTATCATGCAATACTTGTCCCTCACTGTGTCTAGAATGCTGTGACTTCCAGCTCCCGATGGCTGAGTGGTCTATGTTGCCGTTGCAGACATCCCATGACAGATCCTGTACCTGTGCATGTGTGTATACATATGTGTACAGATGTGTGTGACTGAGTGAGTGTTTTATTCTTTTAAGCGAAGAGCAACTCCAGGCTTGCTCTGAGCCGTTAGGAATAACACTTTCAACAACCGGAAAAGGCAGCGAGTTGGTCTTGCAGAGAACTGTTGGGCCGTGCTCCCCGATACCCACAGTCCACTTCTGTCTTAGGGTTTCCGTTGGGAAGAGGCCCTGTGACCAAGGGAACGCTTTAAAAGGCAAATGTTTAATTGGGGCTGGCTTACAGTTTCAGAAGTTCAGTCCATTATCATCATGGCAGGAAGCCTGGCAGCCTCCAGGCAGACACGGTGCTGGAGAAGGGGCTGAGAGTTCTACATCTTCATCTGAAGGCAGCCAGAAAGAGTGACTTCCGGGCAGCTAGGAGAAGAGTTTCAAAGCCCATCCCCAAAGTGACCCACTTCCTCCAACAAGCCCACACCTCCAGTAGTGCCACTCCCTGGGCTAAGGATATTCAAACCACCACAAGCTTTGAGTGAGTGGGCTCCTTTGAATTATCAAGTGTCTTCACTCTATATGGGGGTGACAGTGGTGCAGGTAGAGCCAGCCCAGCCCTGTCACCTGGAGAGTCTCCCAAATTAAGAACCTCCCCTCTGGTGAAGTGGATCCTTACATGAGTCAGGGTGATGTTAGATCCGTAGGCTTATTTAATACACAGAAGCAGACATCCAGTAGCTTTAAGAACAGAAGTCTGGAGAAAGAGGCACAGCCAGAAAAAGGACAGCGCTAGCCAGATGTGAGTTCTAGACTAGCAGGGGCTGTATGGAAACCCTGTTTCAAAGAAGAAGAAAAGGGGGAAGGAGAGAAGCAGAAGATGCAGCTCAGCAACATCGTCTCCGCCATCCCTACCTCTGCTGCCTCCACTTCCGCCATCCCCCGCCTCCGCCATCCCTACCTCTGCTGCTTCCACCTCCGCCTCCGCCATCCCCACCTCTGCTGCCTCCACTTCCGCTACCCCTACCTCCGCCATCCTTACCTCTGCTGCTTCCGCCTCCGCCATCCCTACCTCTGCTGCTTCTACCTCCGCCTCCGCCATCCCTACCTCCACTGCCTCCACTTCCGCCATCCCTACCTCCGCTGCCTCCACTTCCGCCATCCCTACCTCCGCCATCCCTACCTCCGCCATCCCTCTTTCCGCCATCCCTACCTCCGCCATCCCTACCTCCGCCATCCCTACCTCCGCCATCCCTACCTCCGCCATCCCTACCTCCGCCATCCCTACCTCCGCCATCCCTACCTCCGCCATCCCTACCTCCGCCATCCCTACCTCCGCTACCTCCACTTCCGCCATCCCTACCTCTACCTCCGCTGCCTCCGCCTCCGCCATTCCATTCACCTCTACCTCTACCACCATCTCTACCATGGTCTCCGCCACCTCCACCATCTCTATTATCAACCCACCGCCAGCGTGTCCATCACCCCCTCCACACCTCTGCCTCCTTCACCACCACCTCCACCTGGACCACCCCCGCCATTTCCATCTCCTTTGCTTCCTCTACCACCTCAACCATCCAAGCGTGTGTGCAAGGGTGTCAGGGGGCAATTGTCCTTAGGTGTCTTTATAATGATTATGATAGATTATTTTTTTTCTTAAAGTTCCATTGTTCAAAGTGTCCTTTATACCAAGGTTTAAGGGTTAGATAAATTTTTTAAAAAATCAAGTAAGATTTAAAAATCGAGTGAAAAAGCCAGGTGTGGTGTCACCTTTAACGTCAGTGCTCAGGACACAGATACAGGAAGCTCTCCGGGGGTTCTAGGCTAGCCTGGTCTATATAGAGAGTTCCCAGACAGACAGGATTACTTTGGGAGACGCTGTCTCTAACAACAATGATAATAAATAAATAAATAAATAAATAAATAAATAAATAAATAAGTAAATAAACAAAAACTGAGTTTAAAAAATATGACTTGTTTTACTAACTTTTCTAATCTGAAGGAATTTCCTTTTATAAGTGAAAATTAATACTTTTTTTTGCAATTAAAAGGATTCTTAAATTTTAAAAATTGTATGTGTATGAGTTTTCGCCTGCGTGTCTGTCCGTGGGTCACTTGTCTGGTGGAGGCCAGAAGAGGGCCTTGTACATCCTGGGTCTGGAGTGGCAGATAATCGTTGAGTGCCATGTGGTTGCTGGGAATCAAACTTGGGCCTCTGGAAGAGCAGCCAGAGCTCTGAACCTAAGCCATCTCTCCAGTTCAGCCCTGTGAGGTGGTTGTATGAGGTGTGCGCTTTAGATTTGAGGATGAGAGAGGAGTGTGAACTCAGTAAAACTCCAGGCCAAGTAAGTACAGTCTGCTTCTTCCTTCTTTCTCCTCCTCCTCTTTTTCCTCCTCCTCCTCCTCCTTCTCCTGCTTCTCCTCCTCCTTTCTTCCTCCTCTTCCTCCTTTTTCTCCTCCTCCTATTCCTTCTATTCCTCCTATCCTCCTTTCCTCCTCTTCCTCTTCTTCATCTTCCTCCTCCTCTCCTTTCTTCTTCCTTCTTTCTTCTTCCTCCTCCTCTCCTTTCTTCTTTCTCCTCCTTTCTTCTTCCTCCTCCTCTTCTTCCTTTTCCTTCTTCTCTTCCTCCGTTTCCTCCTCTTCCTTCTCCTTCTTCTGCTCCTCCTCTTCCTCCTATTCCTCCTATCCTCCTCCTCCTCCTATTCCTCCTCCTCCTCCTCCTCCTCCTCCTCCTCCTCCTCCTCCTCCTCCTCCAATAATATACAGCTTCCCTATGTAGCCTTGTCTGGCCTGGAACCTGTTTCATAAACCACAGACCACAGGCAGCCAGAAAGAGTGTCTTCCAGGCAGCTAGGAGACCCTTCTAGCTTCTTCTCCGTCTGTGCCTCCCAAGTACTGATATCAAAGGCATGCTCCACCAAGCCTGACTCTAGTTTCTTTTAAAACAAGCCTTATCTCTGTGGACAATTATGGCTTTATCAATTGGGTTAACGTTTCTTGACTTTGAATCAGCCAGGCACAGAGTAGATCCTGGGGTGGGGGTGGGGGATGCTTTCCCTTTATGTGTCCCCCTAGCGTCCCTTGTCTTTCTATCCTGCTTCTAACAGATATGCAGAATTCTCGTCAATCTGTCCCTGGAAGTTGGATTCAAAGAGGAGGTGACATACGTGAATGGGGTTTTGCTACATTAGTCAAGACAATGGGGTGGGCAACTGGCTTTCAAATGTGTCTTCCATGGGGTCTCTTTCCAGGGGAGTGAATGGGTGAAAAACTCTGAATTCACACAGGCCAGGTTCCAAGGGGGCCAGGAGTGGGGGTGGGCTGCAGGGGCAGGAGGATACCTTACTTGGTTTTATGGGCTCATTCTGTTCGTCTCAGGTCTCTGCTGAGTTCACACCGTTGCCTTTGGTGAGCTTCAAGCCGGAACAAAGCCTTTCTTTTGGTAGTGAGGCTGGGAACTGAAGCCAGGCCTCACACATACTAGGCAAGTGTTCTGCCAACGAGGTACATCCCCGGGCCTCTGTGTACTTCTGATTTGTGAGAGAACGCCTGTGTTAAAGGCTGAGTTTTTGGTTCTTGGCTTCTGCCTCCAGAGTGCTGAGATTAGTGTGTTCCACCGTGCTGTTTCTGATTTCTGCCTCACAGCGAAGTTACGAAAGCTGTTCGTGTTCTGTTTATGTAGTGAGCTTCGTATCTCCCTCTTCAGCTCCTCCAAGGGTACGAGGCTGTAACACCACCGTACATCGAGCCATCGGAAACAGGCTCAGCACTGCTACGCTACTCTTCGCTGAACCGCAGGCTTGAATTCTATCACTCTCTGAACTGATTTAGGCTCACAGAAAAGCCTTTATTTTTTCTTCGAGCTTTTGAGATTCCTGACATTGGCTGGCTCCCAGAAGATTATATATATATAAACAATTAACAAAGAAATGGTAATGGAAAAAGCGAATCTTAGCCGTGTGTGGATGACTGTTTTATCATCCACGTTTGTAATTTTTTCTTTTACGTTGTGTTTTATGGTGTGTGAATTTGTGTAAAGCGACGCTTCAGCTAAATAAGTGCTTTTGTGTGAGTTCAGAGTTTATATGATACAGTGAAATATCTGGACAGCGAGTGCCCTCCAGCAAAAAAGTGCCGTGACTTTCAGGAGCTCTCCCTTCTGAGTCACTTCCTGCACAAGAGATGGAGAAAGAGGAGGAGAAACCATAGCTGGGATTTCTAGGCCAGCCTTTGCTAATGGTTTGCTGGTGAGACTGTGGTAGACCTTTTATATATTAACTATGCAATCATTTGTTTTTTGTTTTTTCTTTTTTTCAGAGCTGGGGACTGAACCCAGGGCCTTGCGGTTGCTAGGCAAGCACTCTACCACTGAGCTAAATCCCCAAACCCAATCATTTGTTTTTATTGTGTTGTTTGCAGAAATGGGGTCTCTCCATGGAGCCGTAGCTGTCCTGGAACTCACCACGTAGACCAACCTGGTCTCGATCTCACAGAGACCCATCTGCCTCTTTGCCTCCCAAGTGTTGAGATTAGCAATCATTCTTATTACTGATTTTCTTTAAACATCAAAAAAAACCCTTTTATTTTATGTGTATGGTTGTCTTGGGTGTTATGTATGGCCATGGACCATATGCGTTCTTGGTGCCTGAGGAACCCAGTAGACATCTGCCTCCTTGGAACTGGGGTCCCAGGTGGTCCTGAAATGCATGCAGGTGCTGGACATTGAATGTTTGCAAGAGTAGCCAGCGCTCTCTCCAGCCCCGGAATGGCTTTAGCCTGCCTTCCTTTTCTCCCTGTTTCTGGAGGCTGAGATTATAGGCTCACATCACCACGCACCCCCCTGCTGATTTTGGATGAGGAGGGGCGGTAACTGGAATTCAAAGCAGCCCCTTATGCATGCCGGGGAAGTGCTCTGCTGCTAAGTTACAGACCCATCCAACGTCTTATTTCTGATTCTTCTCAATGACTTACTAAAAAAAAAAAATGACGTACTGACGTGCTGGATTATATTCATAGGTTTCCTCGTATTGATCTATGCTCATTTCATTTGTAGACTGAATCTAGGAATTACTTGATAATGTTTTCCCCCCTTTCACGTGCTATTAGGCTTTGTTTGCTAATATTTTATGTAACTTATTTAAAATCAGGTTGGTTTGTAGTTTTCTTCTTTTTCTCTTTTGTTTTTCAGTCTTTGTCAGATTTGATATCGGTGTTATTCTGGCTTGGCAAGAAGAATTTGGGTGATTTTATTTCTTTCCTGACTCCGAAAAAAAAATTTAGGTATTTTAGGAGTTTACTGTGTGTTCATTTAATAGATACACCTTGGCATTAGATATGACAGTGATCAAAATAAACAAAAGTACTTAGTGGGAGAAGCAGGTTGTGAACAAATACACGGTCAAGATGCAGAATGTGTCAGCTGATGGTAAGCATTATGAGAGCAAGGGGAGAGTGGAAAGCGAGGTAACTGCAAGGTAGGGGGTTTCACTTTAAGGCTGGTGGCCAGGAAGCCTCAGAAAGACAGACCTACACAAAGATGTACCGAGCACAGTCCTGAGAGAGTGAACCCTATTAGCATCATCTCCAAGATCAGTGACCGAATGGGGAAACATGCCCAGGATGGGAAAGGCCATGCCGAAGGAGGGAGAGCTGTAAGAACCCTTCCCAGCTGAGTCTAGGCTTTGTCAAGTTGACAGCCAAAAGTAACCATCACATTGAGTTTCTGGGGTTTATTAGATATGGGATAAGCAAAAGAAGTCAAGTTTGATTCTAATTGTTAGTCAGTGATTGGAAAGATAGTTGGTCACTTACTAGGTTTAAAAAGAGGGAGGCAGGAGTGAATTTGGGGAGACAATCAGAGTTTCAGTTTTGGACACAGTGTGTTTCAGATGTCCTTTGGCTGGTTAGTGTTGTGTGACTTTTCCTAGGGAAGACAAAAAAAAATGTCTATCAACTCCAGAGACACTCTCTACAACAGACCAAATAAACAATTCTACTCAAGCCTAGTTTAGTGAACCCGTGATTTATTGTAGTTATTTATAGAATTACCAATGACTAATTATGTAAAGAAACATGAAAAGAGCTGGAGGATCAAAAAAGCTACCCTAGCATGGGTGCATACTCACAAAAGTTGCATCCTTGGGTTTTCCTTCCTGACTAGTAGCAGATGGCTGACTGGGATAGTTTCTTGTTCCAAGCAACTTTGGGCTGCGTTTATAACCTTGGGAGGGACCTCATGAATCTTTATAACTTTCTGAACTTCTTTTTTTTTTTTCTTTTTTTTTGGAGCTGGGGACCGAACTCAGGGCCTTGCGCTTGCTAGGCAAGCACTCTACCACTGAGCTAAATCCCCAACCCTGCTTTCTGAACTTCTTAAGTTTCATGAACTTCCTGAGTCTTATGCCTCCCTCTTCCTTCCAAGAGGGGATGTTTCAATTAGGAGGAAATAGTTACAAATAATTCCAGAGTCCAGGCAGGGAGTTCAGGCTGGAGCTATGGGATGGGAAGGACATTATCAATGACTTTTCAATCTGAGAGGAGACAGATTATCAATGATGTGATTTTAGGTAAACGAAAAAGAAGTTGGGAGGATTGATCCTTGGGGAGCCCCACCAATTGTCAGTTAGCAGAGCTGACTAGAGAGAGGAGAGGGAACTTAAGAATGGCCCATGTTGAGCTAAGGTGAGTGCTGGGGGTTGACATGGCTTGGTGGAGGCCATTGGTGACCTGTTGACCTGATGCTAACAGTTGTGTTGGGTGGTGGTGGCCAAGTCAGACGGGAGCACAAGGGATGATGGGAAAGAGAGGAACCGGAATTGAGGGGGCCTTTGTAACCCCACCCTTGCCCCCATCAGGAGATAGCACATGCTGGCTTCGAACTCACAGTCCCCATCTCCAGATCACAGGCACCATACCTGGCGTCATAGGTACATCTTTAAAGGACAGCAGGGAAATATGTGAGTGTAGAATGGGAAGTGGAGTCAATAAACATTTTTTTTTCCTCCATGGAGTGAG
The DNA here is from genome assembly GCF_021556685.1 of Rattus norvegicus. NCBI lineage: Eukaryota > Metazoa > Chordata > Mammalia > Rodentia > Muridae > Rattus > Rattus norvegicus. Next base: position 70,574,677 of record NC_141551.1, on the reverse strand, counting down.
TACATTACATCATAGGTTCCCATCTCCCCACTTCCTAGACACCAGGCCTCTCAGCGCAGCCTCTCCCTAGACAGATAAGGGAAGCCTGCTGTGTCCTTGCAGTCTCCTTCTGCATTACAGCTGGAAGCTGGCCCAGGACAACCTTTATTAACTTCATCTAGTGTGGGTCTGCCTTCTGAATTCTGGCATTTAGCCTAGGTCATGTGATTTGGACCACCCACCCCTCCCACCATGCTCCCCAAGAAAGAACTTGTAAGCATCAGAAACTCCCTTGTTGTTCGTAGGTCTCTTTTTCTTTCCTGTCATGCTGTTCTTGACATTTGTCTCTTCTGAAACTTTTTTGTTGTTGTTGTTGGCTTTTTTTTAAAGATTTATTTATTTATTATATATGAGTACACTGTAGCTGTCTTCAGTCACACCAGTATATCAAATCTCATTACAGATGGTTGTGAGCCACCATGTGGTTGCTGGGATTTGAACTCAGGATCTCTGGGAGAGCAGTCAGTGCTCTTAACCACTGAGCCATCTCTCCAGCTCGTTGTTGTTGGTTTTTGTTTATTTCTTTTGCTTTCTCCCTTTGGGGCATAACCTTGGCTACAACGCCACAGTCTTCTAAAGTGTAATTCATCTTGGCCTCCTCTCTGTTAACTTCTGTTGTCTTTCATTATATACAACAGAGTCAGCACAATTTGTGTGTTGGTGGTAAAGACCAGAGACGGAAAAGCAGTTGTAGTAATGCCCTTATGTAATGAATCTGGGGTGTGTGTGTGTGTGTGTGTGTGTGTGTGTGTGTCTTTGTGTGTGTGTTGTTTAGACAGAGATACAGTCTTCCTAGGTAACAAGAAAGCAGGCTGAAGACTTAGGTGCAGATCTGGAATGTAACTTTATGGATTGACACTCTTTCCTGCTTTCTGTTTTTTCCAGAAGAGGGATAACAGCTGGGAATGAGGATGGCGAGGTGGTGGAAGTCTGAGGAGAGGGTGATTAGGAGTGGCTTATGAGAAGGCAAAGAGGGGCGAACAGTGTAGGGAGATACTGTTTTAGCCAGCTGATGTGGTGGTCATAGATTTAATTTAGTAGAACACACTTTTTTTTCCCCATTAGCTGTGTTCTGCTGTGTAAGTAGCAGAGTGGAAAAAAAAAAGAGAGCTGATTTTAGCTAAGAGTTTGGTAGTGTAAAGAAATTTATCCAAGGATAAATATATTCATATATTTTTGATGCTTTGGGGTTAGCGACTGGATAGGACAGCTGTTATTTTTTTTTCTTTTTTCTTTTTTTCTTTTTTATTTTTTTAGGAACTGGGGACCGAACCCAGGGCCTTGCGCTTGCTAGGCAAGCGCTCTACCACTGAGCTAAATCCCCAACCCCCGACATCTGTTATTTTAATATCTTTTCCTGTGGTTATAGGTCAGTGCCAGCTACTTGTATGTCAACCTGACACACGTATAGTCATCTAGGATGAGGAAACCTCAGTTGAGAAAATGCCTCCCTAAGATCCTGCTGTAAAGCATCTTCTTAATGAGTGGTCCATGGGGGGGAAGGGCCAGCCCATGGTGGGTGGTGTTACCCCTGGGCTGCTGGTCCTGGATTCTGTAAGAAAGCAGGCTGAGCAAGCCATGAGGAGCAAGCCAGTAAGCAGCACTCCTCCCTGGCCTCTGCATCAGCCTCTGTCTCCAGGTTCCTGTCGTTTGAGTTCCTGTCCTGACTTCCTTTGATGATGAACAGATGTGGACGTATAAGCCAAACAAATCCTTTCCTCCCCAACTTGCTTTTGGTTGTGGTGTTTCATCACAGCAACAGTAAACCTAAGACAGGGTCTGTCCTTTTAGCGCTTTTGAACTTGATGGGGCCAGTTATTGCGAGGAAATGGAACGTTTTTGGCTCCAGCTTAACTATTCCCCTACAGTTTCAGGAGTACCCATAACCCTTTCTGAGGGACTTATCTTGGTGGCCTGGTCCTCCCACTTGTCATCTGACCCTACCCTCTGTGCAGTCTCCTCCATTCCCTAGGATGAAGAGAGTGTGTGGGAAGGTCTGGGCAGGCTGGCTAACATGGTATTCTCCCTCAGCTGGGCTCCTTCGCACAGGAACACATCTGGCTGCAGTCTTTGCCCTGCGGAAGCCAGGCTCCTCCGATCCTGAAAGTCTCGCTAATCTTATCTCTTATCAGGGTTCATTTAGTATTGTGTAGGGGCTAGGTGATCGACTACCCATCAGATTAAAGCCATTACCGTGCTTTATGATATGGGAAGTTAAATGTGAGTAGAGCTTCTTATCCACTCATCTCACATTCAGAGTTGATCTGTAACCGGATATGGCCTCTCCCCAGAGAGACAGGAAAGCATGGGTTGGTTTCTAGAAGATTCCTTTGGGTTACGATAGTTAAAACTGAGTTTCATATGCTTTTTTTGGGATACATAGTCAAGAGAAAAACTAAAACTATGCACAAAGTGTACAAATGTATTCTTTTTTTTTGGTTCTTTTTTTTTTTTCGGAGCTGGGGACCGAACCCAGGGCCTTGCGCTTCCTAGGCAAGCGCTCTACCACTGAGCTAAATCCCCAACCCCATACAAATGTATTCTTACTAAGATGTCTTTACAAGAAGAATGACTTTGAGGTCCTTTTGATTTGTTTGAAACAACGTATCCTTATATAGCTCAGGCTGGCCTGGAAGTCACTCTGTAGCCCAGCTGGCCTGAAGTCTTGGTCCTACTGCCTCAGCTCCCTTAATTCAGGCATGCGCCACCATGTAAGGGTTTTAGTGTCATCTGAATAAAAGAATTCAGAGAACTGGATGGAGGTCTTTATGTGTAAAAGAGGGGACAGGAATAAGAAAGATATCACAGCAGACCCACCCACAGCTGCCTCTGCGTAGCCCTCTGGGATCATCCAGCAAATAGGATTGGGATTTCATTTCCGTGCAGTCCCTGACACAATGCTTTTCAGACTCTGTTCCTGGAGAATTCTGACCCCTCAATAAATCCTTCATGGGGCGAGCGCTCAAATCAATTTAGCCGAGGCTGAATAATCTCTTCCTGTCTTGGAGACTCACAATATATTTCATTTGCAGAATCATTCAGCGAATATTAAATGAGCTCTCTTCGTGTGTCAGGCTTTGTGTTGGGAATCTGTGGAAATCAGAAGCAGAACCAAACCCAACTGCTGCTTTCGTGCAACTTCTCCCAGGAGGGGGATGGGCATTACTCAAGTAGCCAGACAAATGATGCATAGTTACAAACGGAAGTGAGTTTTGCGGACCAAAGTGCTAGCACTGAGCTGGGTACAGAGAAACAGAAAAGACCGAGCGAAAAGAAGCAGAGAAAGGAGGGTCGTGACGCAACGTGACGTGTGACGTGACGTATGTGGCGTGACGTGACATGAGATGGGATGATGCTACCCTTGAGGTCTTTCGTACAGGGGTTGTCGACTACAGTAAGGTTCCTGATCTCAAAGCTGAGATCATACGATGGCTGCAAGTAAACGAATGCTCCTGAGAAATAGTGCTGTTTAAAAAAAAAAAAAAAAAAAAAAAGCCAGACTCAGACTCAGCTTGCTTTACTCAGTTTTTCCACATTTAGTCTATGTAAACACCCTGGGGTCGGGCACTGGATCTTCTCGAGCCAGTTTACCAGTTCATTTCTTTACAAAGTGTTGTTGCTGATGGAACCTCAGTGGTTGGAAGCTTGTGGCCTTACTTTGTGGAGGGGGAGTGCCAAGCTGTTTATCGCTCGAATGCCAGTCTCCCGACCTAGCTTTAGCGCTCGCATTCCAAATTCTGCAGGCAATAAATAATGTAGGAAGAGCCCAGCCAGGAGGTGGGGAATAAGCCCATCTATCAAGGTCTCTGAGAGCCTTGGCTTCACCCATGGTCTTTCCTACCAGCTCCTTGTGCGTGAGTTTTTCTCTGAACTCCGAGTAAGCCACACAGATTGTTATCGCGTTCGAGCGTCTTACAGCCTCTAGCACAATGCTAAGTGTATAATATTCGATGGGGTCATGTTTGTGAGCTTTCTTTTTCTTTTAGTTTCTTTTCATTTCATCAGTGTTTTGCCTGCATGGGTGTCTGTGTGAGAGTGTAGGATCCCTAGAGCTGGAGTTACAGCCAGCTGTGATCTCCCATGTGGATGCTGGGAATTGAACCCCAGGTTCTCTGAACAGTCAGTGCTCTTGGCCTCTGAGCCGTTTCTCCAGGCAATTTTCTTTGTTACAAGCCAATGGTATAGCTTTGCTCCAGGTTTTCTGCAAAGTCTGCTTGCCCTGGCTCACTACCACCTTTTCCTCCTTTCTCTCTTCTCTTTATTTGTAAGATGGTGCCTTCCTATGGAGCTCAGGCTGCCTTGAAATTTACTATGTATCCCAGGCTAGCCTTGAACGAAGGCTCCTCTTGCCTCAGCTTTCTAAGTACAGGGATTACCATGCCTGGGTCCACCTCTGCCTCTTCACCTAGCAATTCTGGCTTGCTGTCCATTCCACTCTCTATCTGTAAAGGGAGATGGCATACTTGGCGAATCTCTAAGATTGGGTTTAGTTTTGATAGCATAGAACTGTACTATCTAACACGGGAGACATTAACTGTTGAGCGCTTGAAGCATGGCTAGCCTGTATTTCAAAAGAAGAGTTTTTAATGTTTCATTAATGATTTTCATATTGGCACCATGTTGAAATAGTGTGTGTGTGCGTATGTGTGCACACATGTGCGTATGTGTGCATGGTGGGAACATCAGATGTCAGCGTCAGGTGTTCTCCTCTATTGTTCTTTATATTCTGAGATAGGAGTTTCTCACTGAACTCAGAGCTGCTGATTTGACCAGAGAGTGAGAGTCCCAGAGATTCTCCTGTGTTCACCTCCCCACTACTGGGATCGCATGTTCACACTGCACGATCCAACTTTTAGGGAGGTGCTAGCGATTGAACCTGCGTTCTCATATTTCCAAGGTAGGCAGTGACTGACTGAGTGCTCTCTCCAGCCCTTGAAACAATTTTGAAATAATATTTTGGGTGTACTGGAATAAAATATATTGCTAAAACAAATTTCGGGGGGTTGGGGATTTAGCTCAGTGGTAGAGCGCTTGCCTAGGAAGCGCAAGGCCCTGGGTTCGATCCCCAGCTCCGAAAAAAAAAAAAAAAAGAAAAAAAACCCCCAAATTTCGTGTGTTTCTTTTTTACTTTTATAATATGGCTACTAGAAAATAAATGTAAGATTATATACACGACTCTTTGTACTAAATCATGCTCCCCCCATTCATATGTTGAAGCCCCCGGTGTGACGGTTTTAGGGGATAGGGCCTTTGGGAGGTGGCTGTTTTGTTGAGGTCTCTAGGGTAGGATCTATTGTGGGATTAGGATGGTTGGTAGAAGAGACACTAGGGCTCTCTATGCTATGTAAGTACACACTGAGGGCTATAAAGGGCTTTCAGTAGAACTGGAAAATGTTGCTTTACTCATCCCGGACTTGTAGAACAGCAAAAAAAAAAAAAAAAAAAAAAAAAAAAAAAAAAAAAAAAAAAAAATCAAGCTGTTTTCGGGGCTAATACCGGAGTTAATTAATACAGCTGTAATGGAAATTTCTGGGCACCTATAGATCAAGATTGTAGCTATAGGAGGCAAGGATGGCGTCTGGACCACTCTGAGTCCCTCTGTCTCTAAGTAGCTGCTCCACAAACACCAGTTGAGTCATTTTCTTTGTTGTAAGTAATGTAAACGGCTCTGGATACTACTGGGGCACTGAGTAGCATTTGGAACCCTCAGAGCAGAGCAACCCAGCTTGAAGGGCTCAGCTTGAAGGTGGCAAGCCCAGAGTTCTCTGCACACTCATCTACTGGCGACTCTCCACGCTGCATCAGGTAAGTAGAACTGGCTCTTTATGGATACCTTGATTGTAACCGCCTTTCGAACTTTGAAACGTCTCCCGTTGTTTTAATGTGGAGACACAGGAGGGCGCTCTAACCAACCGGCACGAAGGAATGATGCGAACCTCACTGGTTTAGTCTGTTCATTAGGTGCACTTGGGTACCCATGTGAGGGAGGCTGGCGTTAGTGCCTGCTTTGGAAGATGGGTCTTAGAATACGAGGGGATTCATTTCTTTACCACAAGAAAGGTCTTCAGACGCTGGCTGCCCCAAGTAAATGTCTAGAATCCTTTACCATGGTAACTCTTGTAATCGTGGCTGGAGCCCAACGGAAGTTCCTAATGAGACTAGTTCAGCTGAAAACTCCCCTGAAATGTATGAGGAACGAACGACAACTGATACTGTGCACTCTAATGCCGTGGTTGTAACCTCAGTAGGTCCTTTGAAACGTCTCACATTGTGTTTTAACATCTCACATTGTGTTTTAACATGCGGACACCGGTGGGCGCTCTAAACAACTAGCGACGAAACGTTAAAGGTTTCACAGCCTTTTCAATTAAAAAAATTTTTTTTTTGCTGAACCTTTTTGTTTTTGTTGTTTGTTTGTCTCACCGGGCAAAATAAGCAGGGATACCTACTCCTCCCTCGTGGTCTCTTCTGTGACAAAGGTCTCCAAGACACACCCTGCATACTGCTCGAGACAATGGCCGAAATGCAGAAAGAGAAAGGGGGCTTGGAGAAGGCTGCTGGGAGATTTCTGCGCTCCTGCTATCCTTTCACCGTGGTTGTCCCCAACTAATGAAAACAAAACCTACCTATTTATTTATTTATCAACCACAGGCTAGCCCTTGATTTTGGCTATAAAGATTCAGCTAGTAAAGCTTGCCAAAGGCTCCTATCTAGAGGACAGTTGGCCAAGGCCAACCTAGGGCAGTAAAGACAGACGGAGACTTCCTCCAAAGAAGCAGCCAGTCTGGTGCCGGTTTCTATCTGTTAAGTGCAGGTGACACCTGCCTTGTGCTCTTAGTTTGCCAAGGGAAAGGGCCAGTGGGAGGGACACTGGAGGTGATATCAACCTTCCCACAAATCGATCACACTGAATCTTACTCTCAAAAGATAAAGCCAATCTACTTCTTGTTAATCGGTGACAGCTCACATGAGCCACGAAGTGTGCTGTCTGGCAGCCAGAGTCACGGAACAGGACTTACTCGCTAGGGCCGGTTTTTTTTTTTTTTTTTTTTTTTTTTTCTTTTTTTTTTCACACGGGTCCCTCCAGCTGGAACGCTCACTCTAGGGAGGAAGGGTTGCGGGGCTACTGGAGGGGTTCTCCGTCTAGGGTGTGGCCAGTGAAGCAGTTTTCCCTAGCTGTTAAGAGTGGATGGTGACGCGCAGCCCCGAGGCGGCGCGGATTCCAGTTGGCCGGGCGCTCAGGGTCTCCACTGGCTGGGAGGTGCATTGCCTCGGTCACCGCCCCAGACTCAGGAACTCTGTACAGACTCCGGATTACAGTTTCGTCCGTTTGTGGCCCCTAGATACAGGATCCAGATTAAAGAGGGAGGAAAGGATGGAAACTTGACAGGAGGATGCTTCATTTCACACACCGGGAAGCTGGGAGAGGTTGGGACACATGTCTTAGACCCTTTCTGGGTTCACCTGCGTGTGGTACTCCCCAGAGACAACAGAGCGCCTACCCGCCTTAAGCGCTCTCCTAGGCGAGCGAGCCAATTAGCTCACGATCCCTAAGCCTCAGGAACTGTTATCCCCTTACATTAAGGGGTGAGGGAATGGCCTTGTACACGTCGGGAGGCTTGTCCCGAGTGTGGCAGCTAGTAATGAAACGAGGTCTTTGAGGTGGGGTATGTGTAACCCTAAAATGCAGACCCCAGTCCACAGCTCCTGGATCTGCCATCATGCTGCTAGCACCTGGGGCCAAAGCTGTTCTAGAGAAAGATGGAGCGAACGACTAGGTGGCTTTCCCCCATCCCCACCCTCAGTTCTGGGTGCGGAGGGACCACCCCAGCACTGCTGGCTCCCCCATCTTGTCTCCGGGGGTCTCTTCTCCAGAGGGAGTACCATTTTGGAGAACTATCCCTTTGCTGGATCCAGGAGCAAGTGGAGGATCTGAGGGTTCACGGATAGGAAGGGAAGCCGGGGAGGCTAGCGACTCAGCAGCCCGTGCAGCGGGACCGCAGTGTCGCTAGTTTATCCCTGCGGGCGTCCACGTGGTGGGGTGTGTGGTACTTTCATTCAAACTTTGGGGAGTTCTCGGTTCGGGCGTCAGTGAAGGTGTGACCAATCAGAGTCCCGAGACGGGAATAAATTATGCAAATATCCATCTGGCGATGGGTCAGATGACTAGAATACTTTTAAAAAGTACCTCTCCTGGAGTTCGCGGTGTGACAGCGGCGAGTCCCGGCTTCGCTGCAGGTCCGGGCGAGGACAGGTCGAGCTGGGCAGCGTGTCCCTCCACCCGCTCCCTTTCCCCCTCGCCGCTCGCAGCGCTACCAACCTTCCAGGTTGTAACTTCTGCTCCCGCTGCCCACCCCATCACCTTCTGGCCGGGACCCGGCCTGTCCACTTCTAGGCTCAGGAGGTTTTAGTGGCTTCAAAACAAAACAAAACCCCAAACCAAAAAAAACCTGCTTGAGAGGAGGGGGCGTGGCGGGGAAGGATGCGAGACCCGGTTTTCCTGCTCGGCTTCTGGAGCCTCTATTGTTGCTTCCCGGCGGGAAGTCTCACAACCTTACGTCCCCAGGGGTCGCTGCGAGGTAATGTGCATTTATTTTTATTATTATTCTTCTCACTTCTTTTCTGCGCTGGGCCCTTACCGTCCTGCGGACCCTTCGTCAGTGCTTCTACATCCCAACGAAATCCTTCCCCACTGCATTGTCTGTGTTCTCCTCCTCGGTCTCGGAGGCCACTTGCCCTGGCCTTTCGGAGAAGAGCATCCGTTAGCAAGCCGTCCTGGAGGCTGCGGGCGAGCAGAGTGCGTGGGCTGGAGCCCTCTCTTTGCTTCCTTCCCATCCCATTGATAGCGCAGTCCGGCTAGCTGAGCTGCCTTCTAGCCGCGCTTAAATTATATCATGTTTTAAACCGTGTCTTGTCTTTGGAGGTTGGTGAGGCTAGAGGATTCTTAGAAAGCGCTCTAACTTCCGGTGCCTCTCCCCCTGCCCCCCTTCATCAGCGCTTAGGTGTTTTGGAAGTTACGGTGGAGGTGGCGTGGAGAGTCTCAGATGAATAATGGCTTGTAGAGAACACCTGGTCTGTGACATCCTCCCGGAATAAATCGTCCTTCCTCTCCCCTCTCCCCCATTCTTCTAGCGTCTTGCTCTTGGCTTCTTTGGTTCGGTATAGAACTCTTGGACCGGAGGCAACCTGCAAGGGCGGGCGGGCGGAGTGAGGGCGGGGTCATCCAGAGCCAGTGTCAGTGCAGGGCCCCAGAGCACCCAAGCCAAGACCTATCATTTCAGTTAATCTGCAGATATAGAGCCAGGAGCTAGGAGTCCACGTTAGTTTATCGGTACCTGGGAGCTTAATTTGGAAGGGGCTGGGGGGCGGGGGGGGGAAGGTAGCTTCTCCTAGCTAGTGTTAGCATGAAGGGTGACTTGAGGTAGGTGGCATCTGAAGTTCTTTCAACTTTCTGTGTTCGGTGGTTCTGACTAGGGGGATGGTGCCATTCCTTTGAAAAGTTATCCCTGCATCCCAGTACCAGAGACTGTTGATGGTGGGAGGAAGACAGCAAGGAACAGAATAGATGGCAGTCCCTATCCTTGTGGGATCTAATCTCAGCCTTTCAAACTAATGTAGGCAAAAGCTATTCAGGAGTGAGGGAGGGAAGCAAAGCTGAGGGAGGTTTAAAGTGCTGCCATCAGGTTGGGGGTTAGCGGGTGGGGGGGCGTACATTTTACCATGAGCGGTCAGGGAGAACCTTATCTAGAACTTGACCCCTGAGCAAGAAACCGAGAGGGTCATCTGGGTGAAGAACCACCACGAAGGCCCAGAAGCCAAAATGACCAGTCCTTAAGTTGTAGGAACCAAGCTGGATTGCAGTGGGGTGAGGTCAGAGCAAGCCAGGAATCAGGGTGGTCCTCCTTGTCTATGTTTGGGGTTAGCTTCAGCTCTCTTGGGAGGCCAACAGCTCCCCCTTTTCCCTAAGCTACCCCATCTGCTCTCTGTGAGAATGGTTATCCAGGTTGGAGGACAGAATTGGTAGCTCAAATTTCTGCCAGTTGGGGCTTTAATTTCATGACGGTGAACCCGTGTTCGGGTCATGTGTCTTTAGCTGTGCTTTTTTGGATTTCGTCCCTCTTTCGTCTGGCATATGTCCCCAGCGCCTTGTGTCTCCATGGCTATCGTTTCTCTGCCCTCTTCCCTGTTTTGTTTTTCCCTTAGGGATGGGGGTGGGGGTGGGGGGACAATGTCTCATGTAGCCCTGGCTGGCCTCAAACTCACAAGCATGTGCCACCACACCTGGTTTGTGTGGTGCTGAGCCTCAAACTCAGTGTCTTGTGCACGCCAGGCAGGCTGTTGACTGTCTTGAGTTTCATTACTGTTTCCCTTGTGTATCATTGAGATTCTGGAGATTAAATCCGTGGCCTTGCATGTACCAAACACCCTGTGCTACAGAGCTGCACCCCTGGTCCCTTACAACTAACTATGAGTGCTTGTTATTTTTTAAGAATTGGAAACCAGGACTGGCTAAATCGTTCAGATTTGCCTTCCGTTCACTCTGTACCTCAGGCAGGTCTCCGGTCTTGCTGTCATCCTGCCCTCAGCCTCAAAGTAGCTGGGACGACAGTCTTGTGCTACATATAAGAACTGGCTCATCGGGTTGGGGATTTAGCTTAGTGGTAGAGCGCTTGCCTAGCAAGCGCAAGGCCCTGGGTTTGGTCCCCAGCTCCGGAAAAAAAAAGAAAAAGAAAAAAAAAAAAAAAAAAAAAAAAAGAACTGCCTCATCCTTCCGTTTCTTAACTCTTGGTGAAATTAGGCTCCGGGATGCTCATTTGATATCTCCCTGAGATTTCTGGGTAACAGCTGAGTACACTCTTCTTTCCTAATCCACTATCAAGAGAGGTTTACTAGGGTGGATGGAGGAGCCACAGTGTGGGCCAGTTAGTGACTGTCTTAAGTGATAGTGTCACGTGGCCGTCGGTGCCACGTCCTGGGAGCAGGAAAGGACAGCAGTGTATGTGACAGAGAGCTGGAAGGGGCAGCTTTGCTGCTCTGAGGCATTTTCCCGTGGCTTCTGCTATTGGAGTAACAAACTGGTGCCTGTTGCTCCTGCAGAGAGCCCTGAGAATGTGTAAGGTCTTTGAAGTAAGTGTTAGATCGCAATGGGAATGTCAGGGAAAGCCCTTTGTACAGTGGATCAATATAATCCCAAACCTCTCAAAACTTGGAACCTGGGAACTTGTATGGCAAGAACCTGATATGCTCTCAGGTCCTGTGGCAGCAAACCCCGAGAGAGAGCTACTTGTGGTCTTTGTATTTTTTCTCTCTAGAGTGTGAGTTGTCCTATGTTTCTCTGCAGAAAAGTGTTAGTACACTTGATCCATGGGGGATACCTCAGACTCTACTGGGGCTGCCCTGCAATATGCAGTATGTTTCTCAATGCTTGCCTCCTCCCTTGATGTCGCTGTCACTCCTTGCCAACCCCTCTCCCTCCCCCAGTTTTGCCACATAAATCCCTGGCTGACTGGATTTCACTGTGCTGCTCATGTTGGTTTCAAACTAGTAATCCTTTTGCTTTAGCCTCCCAAGTACTGAGATTAGTCATTATGAAGTAATTTGAACAGGTGTGAGCCAACAGGCCAGAGAGAGAGAGAGAGAGAGAGAGAGAGAGAGAGAGAGAGAGAGAGAGAGAGAGAGAGAGAATATTGGATGAGGACAGATTCCAAGGGACCTGGAACTCTCTCTCTAGCTCCTGCTAGCCTAGAATACACAGTCATCCTGCCCCCACCCAGTCCTGCCTCTGGGGTGCTGGTATTACAGACACATACCATCGTGCCTGGCCATAAACATTTTTTTTTAATCTGAAAATTTCTAAATTCTTGACTCACCTGGCCCTAAGGATTTCAGGAAAAGAGAACCCACACTCCAAAGGTAGGAATTTGAGGGAGGGAAGGGAGGGAAAATCAGTTTGGTAGGGAAAAAATAAAGAAAAGTAAGAAAGATAGCTACTTCTGAGCCACAGAATTTAGTTCAAATGACTAATTAATACTCACTGAAGATAGTTGGGATATCAGATTTATGATAATTTCAGAGTCCCTTAGGAGGCGAAGAGGAAACACTCAGTAGGTGTAAAAAGTAAAACCCAAGGGGTTGGGGATTTAGCTCAGTGGTAGAGCGCTTGCCTAGCAAGCACAAGGCCCTGGGTTCGGTCTCCAGCTCCGGGGGGGGGGGGGGAAGTAAAACCCAAATGAAAAGGAATTTGCTCAGGATTGAACTCGATCTCACTACTCCAATCACCCTGTTCTTTCTTCCCAGATGAGCACCATAAACCCACCGGAGTACCAGTTACCATTACCACCAAACCCTCGGTGACTTTTAACATCCGCACTTCTAAGGACCCAGAGCACGAAGGGTGTAATCTCTCCCTTGGTGACAGCAAACTCTTAGAAAACTGTGGCTTCAACATGACAGCCAAAACCTTCTTCATCATTCATGGATGGACGGTGAGCCCAGGAGGGGGCTCTGCAGCTTTCTAGAAGATTTGATTCCTTTTGTTTTGGTCAATTAAAAAGAATAGTGCTGCTCGCAGATCCCAAATCCTCTCCCCCCTTTCCTTGTGGGCTGCTTGTATTTCAGACAGCTGTGAAGAATGTAATGGGTACTTCTCAGAGGGGGTAATCTGGGCTCGGCAGGGTGGCATTTAGGGCAGGCATGCAGTGGGCTTTCAGAAAGCGGTTCTCTTGAGGCCAGCAGCCCAACTCCTCTAGCTATGAAGGGGCTCTAATTATGCTTAATTACGTTGGCCAACCACCGCCTGGAGGGGGCCCTTCCTACTCCAAGAGCAGAGCCGAACTGAAGCAAGTAACTGGCTCAGAGAATTGGAGGGCCCAGCTGGCCTGGTTGGCTGGCTTCTGTTGGCATGCTGCCCTCCTGTTTGCATAGAGAAGGCCCCGTTTAAAGGCACTGGTCTCTTTATGTGCCCTAGCTGAGCAATTCCCATTGAAAGGCCCATGACAAACTTCCACAAAAAAGGGCTTTAACACTCGGCTTCAGAAACTCTTGGCCAGCGAGGGATTTGTTCATTCATATAATGACAGTCTGTAGGAAAATGGTGCTATTAAGTGAACAGGTTTCTGCCTGGACTAATTGGGAGGGGACGTTCTTCCGCTTAATCATGAGAAATTCATATCCGTTACATTCTTGCTGGGTCTTTAGATCCACTGTCAGCAGTTGGCTTGGGAGTTGGGATGCTAGGAGTCTTCTTTCCTAAAGTGAATGAAAAGAAGACTGAGGATCTGTCTGTCTGTCCGTCTTCATCCCTCGGGACACGGGTGGAATCTCACACTTGAATTTCTCTAAGGTCCTCCTGTCAAAAATGCAAATACTAACTGCCTGGAGCTTACGGAGGGAGAGCATTCCAGAAAGTTCTTTTGTAATGTGTTTGGAACCAGGAATGGTAGTTCCCCATACAAGGAAGTTGTAAATAGTGTTTGGGTTCCCAGGCTAAGCACAGGGAAAAAAAAAATCTATTTGATAATGTACGTGTGCTTCTAGTCACCCTGTATAGTGCTGCTTCTGTGGGAAAATGTGTTCTGAGTTCTAATTTGGAATTCCAGGGGTGGGTTTTCCTTACTCTGGGGTCAAGAGGATGGCAGAGATGGGTTATGGGAAGGGATCATTTGTTAACTTGGTGTTTGCATAAGTGACAGTGCCTCCCTGCATCTCGGGGTGGGTGTGGGAGGGGGAGCTCATTCTCCAAGGCAACCTTCTCCAGCTCCTTGAAGGATGGACCAGGCCACTTGCCTGACAGATAGAGGGATTCAGACTAACGCCACACCATTATTCACTCACTACCAATACCCGTGTAAGAGAGCGCAAGACAGTAGAGCACAGCACAGGGGCTGTGAGCATTTTGGTGGGAAACTGGAGCCATGCAGAGCATTGGTGGGGAGCGGGGGTGGGGTGGGGAGAAGCTTCAAGCCTTTCTGCCTCCGGCTGACTTGCACACGTTCGAATCCTCATTTCCTCAGCAGCCTATGTGGAGGATGGGGAGAGGATCATGGGGTTAATGAGATCCAGAAGGAAGAGTTAAAAGGAAGATAATCGTTGTGTTCTCTTGGCAGATGAGTGGCATGTTTGAAAGCTGGCTGCATAAACTCGTGTCAGCCCTGCAGACGAGAGAGAAAGAGGCGAACGTAGTGGTGGTTGACTGGCTGCCCCTGGCTCACCAGCTGTACATAGATGCCGTCAGTAACACCAGAGTGGTGGGACGGAGAGTGGCTGGGATGCTAAACTGGCTGCAGGTAAGCGGAGATGAAAGGGAGGCGCCTCCCACAACATTTTTCCTTAGGAAACAGAGCACATGCTGTTACTGTGAACTTCGAGGGAGATCGAAATCTCTGGCATTACAGTTTGCTAAATGAAAGCACCTCGTGAACTGCTTCAAAGCCCACATCGGGGACTTTTAATTATTGATAGATCTCTGGATTCTTCTGTTACTTTATTTGCTATTTGAAAAAATTGCCTTGCGGGAGAGGGAGATGAGCTCCTGATCTTAGGGTGGTTGAGAGTGGCCAGGAGCTTGGGCCGGCTCTCAATCTGAAGGAGCCAAAGAAAGATGCTCTTCCCTTTAGAGGGTGACTGCTGTGGGATGGCAAGAAGGCTGCTTCAAATAGAGCAGCCACTGTATTGTTTGAAATAGCATGTGCAAACAGATCTTTTTCTTTTGGTTCTTTTTCTCGGAGCTGGGGACCAAACCCAGGGCCTTGCGCTTCCTAGGCAAGCGCTCTACCACTGAGCTAAATAAACAGATCTTGAGGTCTTGACTTACTTTTTATAAGCTAACTGCTTGCCTGAGACTGGTAGACTTAACAGGGGTTGAGCATTTCCTGCCTGGCTCTCCTCTCACCTGGGAATCTTATGAGTCCTGGCAGCATCCTGGATAAGATTTTCAAGCAGTATTTCTTTGCTCTACAAACTTTAGAGAGTGTTTTCTGAGCCACAGGTCAGAGATGGATACCTGAGCTCCAATATGTTGTCCCTCAGGTAGCTTAAGATGAGGAATCAAAAGCTCTTGGAGGTAGAGTAGCGGTCAAATCCCGAGGATACAGGCAGGACGAAGTTCACTGCAGTCATGGCTGGCACTTTGGTCGGCAGTAGGTATGGTGTCTTTTACCTCTACACTGATGATGTGTCCTCCAAATTCTGCCCCAAAGGAAGGAAACCGTTCTTTGCTTGCAGAGGAAAGGTCAGGCCTCTCGCCCATAGTCACATCTTCCATCCCACCCCCTTGGCATTTCAAGAGCCACACTGAGGCCTTTAGAACCCTCTGCCCCTCCCTGGTGGACCATCCACATTGCATGCTGCAACACTGGTGATGCAGGGAGTCCTATGCCTATGACTCCTACAGCCCTTCTTTCTCACGATGGGCTTGTTTAATTGTTGGTAATCCTGGAGCCTCAGGATTACCCTCCCTCTTTAGCTCATACTCTTTGATGATTTTCTGCAGGAGAAGGGAGAGTTTTCTCTTGGGGATGTTCACTTGATTGGCTACAGCCTGGGAGCACACGTGGCTGGATACGCTGGCAACTTTGTGAAGGGAACAGTGGGCAGGATCACTGGTAAGATCTGCTTCCACCATATATGTGTGTATATGTATATATATGTGTGTGTATGTGTGTATATATGTATATATGTGTGTGTATGTATAGGTATATATATGTGTGTGTGTATGTATATATATGTATATGTGTATATGTATGTATATGCATAAGTATGTTTATGTGTATATGTATGTATATATGTGTATATTTGTTTATGCGTATATGTATGCATATGTATAAGTATGTTTATCTGTATATATTATATATGTGTGTATATGAATATATGTATATATGTATGCATATATGTGTATATATGTATGTAAGTGTGTATATATATATACATATATATACATATATATATATATATATATATATATATATATATATATATATGAGTTGTGTTAGCTGTGCCCTTCCACATGTATATATGGG
Source organism: Rattus norvegicus (assembly GCF_021556685.1). Taxonomy (NCBI): domain Eukaryota; kingdom Metazoa; phylum Chordata; class Mammalia; order Rodentia; family Muridae; genus Rattus; species Rattus norvegicus. The sequence continues at coordinate 70,558,622 of NC_141551.1, read as the reverse complement.
CTGTATTAGCCATGCCTTTCTGACTTTCTCCTTCTTGGGAGAAATTCAAGGTAGGGAAATACCAAGGTCTCTGATAATAGGGAACATAGTTTGGAAACCACTGGTCTAGTCCAGGAGGAGAGGAGACAGGCAGAGGTGAGAAAACTTGCTCAGGGCCAAATAGCTAAGAACTCCAGAGCAGGCGCCAAAGGGCCCTCCCTGGCTTCCAAGCTTCTGAGTGTTGGGCTTTGGTTTCCACCCTTGAGATTCCAGAGAGTTGAGAAAGGGCGCGAGTGGCAGAGTCTACTCTGAGTCCTGCCTCTGACACCTCCTTTCCAGGGTTAAGGTTGTTTCTTTATCAGTGACAGTTACCTGTGCAGTACGAGTGCTTGAATTTGGTAATTAAAGAGACTTTTCTGATACTGGTATCCAGGTACTCAATAGAAAATGTTTTTTTTCCCCCTGTATTGAAAATTGAACTTTTTTTTTTTTTTTTTTTTTTTAAGATTCCACTCTGTGTATTTACAGGTTGTTATTAATGTTCTTTTTTTTTTCTTTTTTCTTTTTTTTTTTTTTTTCCGGAGCTGGGGACCGAACCCAGGGCCTTGTGCTTGCTAGGCAAGTGCTCTACCACTGAGCTAAATCCCCAACCCCGTTATTAATGTTCTTTTTTTTTTTATTATTATTATCTTGAGTATTTCTTATATACATTTCAAGTGTTATTCCCTTTCCCGGTTTCCGGACAGACATCACCCTCCCCCCTCCCCTTCCTTATGGGTGTTCCCCTCCCAAACCTCCCCCCATTGCCACCCTCCCCGCATAGTCTAGTGAAAATTGAACTTTTAATGCTTGAATTTGGACTAAATTATTTGCCAATTAGGGAGAATGTCAAAGATCCTTTATGCAGTTTTTGGAGGGCCGTCTGTCAGGTACACAAGAGAGCTTCCTTTACACTAACGTTGGTGAATCTGTTGCCCTGACCCTCTTTCTCCTTCCAGCACTCATTTACAGGTATTTATCCCTAGCTCCCTTCTCATCTCTAATGTACTAAGGATAAAGTCTTAGATTGCTTTCTGTTGCTATAACTGAATGGCACAGACTAGATGACTTATAATAGGAGGTTTTTTTTTTTTCTCCCTGGCATCTGTTTGCTGCATGATTACATGGCAGACGGTATCTCATGATTAACCAGAACACTTGTGCTTATATAGGTCATTCTTTCTCTTATAAGACCATGAGAATCAGGGTTGGGGAGATGGCTCAGTGGTTAAGAGTATTGTCTAGGGGGCTGGGGATTTAGCTCAGTGGTAGAGCGCTTACCTAGGAAGCGCAAGGCCCTGGGTTCGGTCCCCAGCTCCGAAAAAAAGAACCAAAAAAAAAAAAAAAAGAGTACTGTCTATTCTTCCAAAGGACCCAGATTCAATTCCTAGCAACCCACATGCAGCTCACGACTGTCTCCAGAACCGTAATTCCAGTTCCAAGGGATCTGACATCCTCCCATCATTGCACATAAAATAAAATGAAAATAAGTTATTTTTAGAAGCTCCAACAGAATCAGGTTGGGAACCTTACCCTGATGACTTTTTTCCTGATGCTAATTGGCTCTCAAACATCTCACCTCCAAATTACCATGGATTTGGGATTTCTTTTTCTGTCTGTGAATTTTGTAGGGAGAATACATTTAAGTCACAGAGGGCACCTAGAAGAAAAGGTATGACCAGCTTTCCCTGTAGTTCTTTCAGTTTAAGACAGTATGCAAGTGGAAAGGAGTCTAACAGGTGTGCACACGGAGATTAGTAGGTGCACACAGGATCTAATGCACACAGAGATTAGTAGGTACACACAGAGTCTAACAGGTGTGCACACACAGACTAATAGGTACACACAGAGTCTAATAGTTGCACACACAGAGTCTAAAAGATACAGAGTCTAGCGGGTGTGCACACATACCGATTAATAGATACACACACAGTCTAGTAGGGGCACACACAGCATCTAATGGGTACACACATAGACATGCTTACAAACTCCTTTAGAGCCAGTGATTCCATCCAGCATACCTCGAGAGCTCTTCTTCCTGACTTGTAGTGTATCGGGGCTTGAACTGTCCAAAGGAGGCTGTGATTGTGTGGCCATTCTCCAGTGTTCCAGCCGGGGACAAACTGTGCACACGTGTAGTCTCTACCAGGATCAAGGCCAAGTGTGTCCTTGGTAGGAAGGACAAACCAAGGCTTTTGTTTTTCCAGGTTCCTAGTCTGAGGAGAGATAGGGCCAGCAAGAGAGCTTTTCCGTTCAGCTTTTTGCTTGTTTGGGTGGTGGCAGCTGAGGAGAGGGCCTCCTGTCTGTGACCAGCTGGGGAGCTGGCAGGGTGTTCATCAGTGCCACATGCAGCAGCCCTTGTCCCCGGAGCAGGCCCTTCCCTCCAACCTCTCTGTGGAGCAGGGACCTGGCCTCTGTCCAGTCTCGTGCCACATACTGGTGTAGGTATCTGATGGGGGTAGCCTGTCTTGTCTCTTCTCATGTAGTCCTGAGCGCTAAGAGGTTGGAGACGACCACAGCTTGTGTGTGGTTCTCGGGGCAGTGATACCACCGTGCAGAGACCACAGGTAGCTCGGGGCCTATAAGAGATTTGAGTCCCAGGCTTGCCTGGCTTGAGGGTGTGGTTTTGCAGGAGTTTAACCTTCCCCAGCTTCAGACAGCAATCTGTGGTGGGGAGGGGAGAGGTCATGCATTCCTAACTGAATCAGCAAGAACCAAGCAGGTAGATTCCTTTAAGGGTATGACTGAGGTATGTATGACTCCTGGGAAGGCTATAGGATAGGCGCTGTTTAACATCCGATCCTCAAATGTATGGTACTTCCTCCATGTTATCTCCAAGCCACACAGTAACCTTGCAGCTTTCACAGATGGGGGAAGGAAGACCGGATGATTAAACAATGAGCCCAATATCTTGCACAATATTAAGTAGTCGATCTGGGATTCAGGCCAGGTTACTAGATTGCAGGGCCTGCCCTTAGCGACTATCTAAAAGTATAGATTAAAATATATAATAAAAAATAGATCATGTCACTTTCTGCCTTGGCTCGTGGGCCAGGGATGTGTGTCACACAGTCCGAGCAGGGAGCTGCCTCAGTCTGGGTAGGTGAAGGCCCCACACTGGCCTGTGAGGCCCCCTCAGCTGTCGGCATTCCTCCAGCCCAGCTTCGTTTCTATGGAGTTGCCTGTCTGGTGGGGACCTTTGTTTGCACCAAGCAAAGAGCCCCTCTCTTGTATTGGTTGCAAAGCATAATGTTCCTCTTCTTTCTTTTCCCCTTCGGTGCACATGGTGAGAGGCAGGGAGAAGCTTCTGTGTCATTCTGTGGCCTTGCAGCCTATCAAACAGGACATTGTGGACTATCCTGGAAAGGACACACTTTCACACCATCTTTCTTTTGGTCCTGGGCTAGGGTTGAGCCCTAAGTTGCCTGGGACCCCTTTCTGCCGTGGTCACCCATAAAATCATCCAAATGTCTCTAACTTTCTGGTTTTAGCCTCCACATGTTTCTGTGAGCAAGGAGTCCTTGTCCTAAAGTTACCCTCTCATGCGCATCCCTGTGAACTCGACATTTCCTTGTACTGGATCTGGGGAACGCGGTTCCATTGCCTATTGCCTCTCTCTAAGACGTGGATTTGCTGGGTGCTGTGACGCTCGCTCTAATCCCAGCAGAAACAGGTAGATCTCCGAGAGTTCAGGACCAGTGAGGTTTACATAGTGAGTTCTACAAGAGTGTGGGGCGTGCAACTGGACAGAGGCCAGTTCCCCGCTGCAGAGAGGGTAGAGGGAAGGGCCTGCTTTCAGGCATGGGGGCTGCTGCATGTGGCACTGATTAGCATTCTGCCAGCTCCCCAGGCTCTTGTCTAAATAAACAACACAAAACAAATGACACAGATTTTGGCCTTATTACCTCCAGGCCTTGGTATCTCTAGACTAGGGTCTCTCAGTGTGGGAAGTGCTTTTCTGTGGGGCTCCTGGAGATTGTGTGTGTGTGTGTGTGTGTGTGTGTGTGTGTGTGTGTGTGTGTGTGTGTGTGCATGTGCGTGTGTGTGTGTGTGTCAGGGCCATGTGGCACACAGTAGGATGTTTATCTGTATCTCTGGCCTGTCCTCAGTAGATGCTGCTAGTTCTCCTACCCACAAGCGCCATAATCAAAAATTTCTGAAATCAACAAAATGTTTTCTCAGTGACAGAAGCACTTCCTGGGGTCCAACATTGTTCAGGATGAAATAGGACCCATGTATTTCACTGCTTAATTCTCTCCACACTTTCCTTTCATCCATGGAGCAACCAGCTTTCTGGTTGGGACAAATCCAGCTCGTATATGATCACAGCCTGATAATAAAGAACACAGACGGGGTTGGAGAGATGGCTCAGTGGTTAAGAGCACTGACTGCTCTTCCAGAGGCCCTGAGTTCAAATCCCAGCAACCACATGGTGGCTCACAACCATCTGTAAGGGGATCCGATGCCCTCTTCCGGTGTGTCTGAAGACAGCAACAGTGTACTTATAAAATAATTAATAAATAATTAAAAAAAAGAACACAGACACGTTCTTAAGCTCTTAAATTTTTCTACACGTGCTATATATAAATTGAGGCCCGAGGTCCCACTTCATGTATGGTCCTGAAGAATAGGGAAAATTCTCAGTGTCTGGACCACAAGCCATGACTTCAGGGTCATCTGGAGAGCCAATTTATGCCAACCCTCCCCATTGAACTCTCTGGGGACCAGGAACCCAGAAATTCTACATTTATGCTTTGGGGAGGGGGCTCCCTTTCTTTTTCTTTTTTTTTCCTTCTCTTTTTTTCGGAGCTGGGGACTGAACTCAGGGCCTTGCGCTTGCTAGGCAAGCGCTCTACCACTGAGCTAAATCCCCAACCCCTCTCCCTTTCTTTTAAACAATGTTGCTGTGTTTGTATAGCTCAGAATGAGAAGACAGTTTCAAGTCTCACCCTGTTGTGTGCACTTGACCAGTTCCCTCCTGATGCACCTTTGTGCTGATGACCGTTTGCTTGGATAGTGTCTTTCTAGTGTTGTTTGTTTGTTTGTTTGAGAGCTACATGGTAGAATCTTTTCAGCAAGTTTCCTCATATGATCTGAGCAGCCCAGAGTGGGAGAAACGGCTTCCCGAGTAGAGCATCTTTCATGTTCAACACGGAAGGTGGGGAGGTGAAGAGTCTTGTTTTTACTGTGGCTGCAAAACAAGAGGCATACCGAGGCCCTGGCTTTTAGTCTCTCACTGTGGTGCGTTTTAGAGATGCTTTTGTTCTGATCATCCAAACCTGGGCCTGGGCCCTGACCATAAAGGAAGGGGGAGAAATGAGTCAAAGTAGGAGCCAACCAATCTGGGGCAGAGAGAGTTCTGCTGTGGGAGGTGCCTAGAGCCAGATGACTGGGATGGATGGATGGCTTGGGCCAGGAGCTGAGCGTGTTCTAGACCGGTGCTAGTTTTTACTCCCCGTGCTCCTCCAGAGCTGAAGTAAACCTTGTGGTTAGTGTAGCAGGTTGACTGAGGCACTGGGACATGTGGGGGCTTCAGGGAAGAAAAGCTGGTTCTATGATTCTAGGACTTAATTCTGGTGCTAGCATCTCCATCAACCACCTAAGGGCTTCTATTTTTTGTTCCAGGCCAGCTACATTAGGATTTGGCTACTGGGCTTAGAGAGCATCTCCACTCAGCATCCTCGGGCTCTACGTCAAGGCTCAACGCCTTGATGCTTCTGACCAAGTTCGCTTTGGCCTTCTCTGCTGCAGGATTGGATCCCGCCGGACCCATGTTTGAAGGGGTGGACATCAACAGGAGGCTGTCCCCGGACGATGCGGACTTTGTGGATGTCCTGCATACCTACACGCTGTCTTTTGGCTTGAGCATTGGGATTCGGATGCCCGTGGGTCACATTGACATCTATCCCAATGGTGGTGACTTCCAGCCCGGCTGCGGATTCAACGATGTCATGGGATCTTTCGCGTATGGAAGTGAGTTCGTACGCATCTGTCTCGTGTTTGATCCGCTCTGTCCATCGTGTGAGTCAGCCCAAGCTGTGAGTGGAGCTAGCGGAGTTCAATTGATCACTCCTGTCTCTTTCCACAGTGGTGAGGCACATCGCTTGCCTGTTAACAGCATTCACCCGCTTCCAAATCACAGTCGATACTGATTAATTTTCTTTTTTTGCTTGAGACAGGGTTTTACTATGTAGCCCTGGCTGGCCTGGAACTTGATATGTAGACCAGGCTGGATCCAAACTTACAGAGATTTGCCTCCCACTGCCTTCTGAGTTAAAGATATGTGCCACCATGCCCAGCATTTATGTCTAGTATTTCTATTCAGACAGCTGTTAGAGCTCAGTGACTCTACCACATGGTTGCCCTTTGACACTCGATTTTCCTCCTCCTCTTCTTCCCCTTCCCCCCTCTCCTCATCCCCCTCCTTTCTGTTTTAATGTTTTGTTTTGTTTTGTTTTTTTGAGACAGGGTCTCTATGTAGTCTCTGTTGTACTGGAGCTTGCTATGTAGAACAGGCTGGCTTCGAACTCGCAGAGGCTTTCCTGTCTTCCACCTTGGAGTGTTGGGAATAAAGGCATGTGCCACCGCTCCTGGTGGACAGCCTCCTGTTGATGTCCATCCCTTCAAAATACGGGTCCTGTGGGATCCAGATCACTCTCAGTGTGTGAACTCTCTTCTCTCTATTTCTTGGAGTCAATGCTGTGGCCTTCTCTCATGGAGTGGACAGTTACACGGTTGGAGTGGTCTTCAATCCCTCTGCCTCTTACTAGGAGCTTGGAATACCATTGAGCCTGTGCTAAGAGTCACAGACCGCTGAGTGTGTGTGTATTGATTACTGAGCGGTGGAATCACCCAGAAATGGCTCATCCCCTGTGTCCTCTGTCCTGTGTTTCCTCAGCAATCTCAGAGATGGTGAAATGTGAGCACGAGCGAGCCGTACACCTCTTTGTCGATTCTCTGGTGAATCAGGACAAGCCGAGCTTCGCTTTCCAGTGCACGGACCCCAACCGCTTCAAAAGGGGCATTTGTCTCAGCTGCAGGAAGAACCGTTGTAACAACATTGGCTACAATGCTAAGAAAATGAGAAAGAAGAGGAATAGCAAGATGTATTTAAAAACCCGGGCGGGCATGCCTTTCAGAGGTAACTCACCTTCCGGCTCCCAAGTGCCCCTTAGCCTTTCTCTTCCTTTATATTTTCCCGCAAAGCAGAACGTGTAGCTGCAGCCCAGGGAGGCTGTGGTCTACTTAGCTGTAGCCAGTTATTGCAAATCAGATCATGTTATGCATGCCCTAGTAGAGTGGCTCCTTGGAAACCCAGGGCTAGGACCCTTTCGTGACACCACTACCCCATAATCATCTGTATCAATATCTTGAAGTTCTACCCTGCGTTTAGTTTTTTAAAGCACGTTCACGTTCCGTAGCTGTGAAACAACGCACACAGATGGTTGAAGCAATGTTTTCTACTTTTATAAACCTCTTTACAATGGTTTGCAAAACAGCCCTTAATACAGGAAGACCTTGAGACTCGGAGAGGCTTATACTTCTGTCCTTGGTCCAGTGTCACACAGTAGAAAAGAAATCACTCCGAGTCTTTGTGCAGCTGCCCGCCAAGGTCAGGTTACCTCTTCAGTGATTTCTTATGCTTTTAGATAGAGCGAGACCGGAGCCAGGCTGAGACTAGCCTGGGCCAGCAGGATGTTTGTCTCTAAAAGTCAGTGTGCCGTCTGACTCTCGTGATGCAAGCAAGGCTCACCGAGGCCTCCGTTCTTGTCTCTGCAGTTTACCATTATCAGCTGAAAGTTCACATGTTCTCTTACAAGAACAGCGGAGACATCCAGCCCGACCTCTACATTACCCTGTATGGTAGCAACGCAGACTCCCAGAACCTGCCCTTGGAGATGTAAGTGTGAGCGTTCCGGGCAACTCTGATTCACGACTTAGCCTGAGGTTGAGACGGGCAGGAGAGTCAAGCCAGCTTGCCTGGGGGAGGAGTGGGGGCGGTTCTAGCTGGCATCTGTGTCTTCTCTTTCCTCTCTTCTACTGTGTGTTCTCCTTCAAGTCCTTGACTCAGAGGGCTTCAGGGAGGGAAGCGCCTGAGATGATTCAGCTGTGTGAGAAACTGCTGGAGCTTCATCTGAGGCCACGCCTGACATCCGAGCGGAGGCTTTAGGGGTTTGAACTCTGTAATATCATCCCTGGGTCTTCTGTGGTGATCATCTGTGGGAGGACTGCGTAGACGACTGTAGAGATTGGTTCAATTCCCACCACGTGCAAAGCGTCCCCCTGCCAAGGGGTGTTGGCATTGTGAAGGAATCTCAGAGCCAGGTGTGGCCGTGCAGCCCGTAATCCCAGCAAGGCTGTGGCAGGAAACTTGGGAGTTCCTGACCAGCCTGAAAATACAGTGGGACCTGGTCATCGAGCGAATCGTAAGGAATAAGAAAGGAAGGAAGGCCACTAGGGTCATACTTGTAAGGTTCCAGCCCTGCTGGAAGACAAGGTTAGACCATCTACGATTGCTAGCTTGATGTGGCAAGGCAGCCCATGCAAACTGGGAGAGGAGGAGGCGGAAGGGAGGGAGAAAGTGAGACTGTAGCCTCTGAGCTGAGGGACAGCATGCTTGCATCAGGGAGGTGACTTAGCATTTTCTCTTTTCTGCCCTTCCTTGGTACTGTCTCTTAGGAGTTAGTGGCACAAAGGGAGAGAGCTGCTCAGGAATGGTTTTGATAAGAAGTCGGGCTCTTTGGGCAGAGTTATTTGTCCTGTGGAGCACAACTCAGCTTCATGGTCATGTCATGGTGCATGGTCCGGTGGAGTGGGGACATGGAGGGTGTGAGGTGGGCAGTTTCCCACATGGGGGAGGGGAGTGAGATAAGCCTCGCCCTCACCTTGCAGCGTGGAGAAGATTGAGCTGAATGCCACAAACACCTTCCTGGTCTACACTGAGGAGTACTTGGGTGATCTCTTCAAGATCAGACTTACCTGGGAGGGAGTATCCAGTTCCTGGTACAACCTGTGGAATGAGTTTCGTAGCTACCTGTCACAACCCAGCAGCCCCTCGAGGGAGCTGCACATCCGACGAATCCGTGTCAAGTCTGGGGAAACCCAGCGAAAGTAAGTGTTCCTGCCCTTGTTGGTCTGTGGGTGAGGAGAGCACTTGGGCTCTCTTTGCCAGAGAAACCTCAGCTAACTGTGCAAGGACTATGACTCCCAGATAAGGGCTTCTGGAAACAAACTGTTATACGTCTTATGTCCTGATCACAGCCCTCAGGAGGGAGGGGGATGGGCAAGGGCCCTGGAGTTCAGGACTCGTTCTGTATGCCAAGTCCTGTGCCAGCCTTGAGGAGGTGGACTTTCCCTGGACAGGGCTCTCTGGGTGTGCTGCATTGAGGGGCAGATTGGAGCAACTGGGTCCACATGTGACATCTCCTATGGAACCTTCCGATCCAGACCTCACTTTTCAGAACATTGTTGTGTCTCCTTAAGAGCCTCCAAGTCCCAGTTGGGGTTGTAGTTTCCACTAGCGGAGAGCTCTATGCTGTGTTGGCTGACCACGTCTCATTTCTTTGAACACTATACCAGATCTTTATATGTCAACTCTTGTCACTGCGCCCTAACTCTGCCAAGGAGGGCTCGAAGGCAGTGAAGCCCCAGAGAGCTTCCTCAGCAGAGGAAGCAGAGAGAGCCGTTTTCTTCCCTCAGCATAAGTGACCACCTGTCACTGGCTTTGGGTTGGAGGAAGCTGCCTGTCTCTTTTTTGTCTTTCCTCTGACATTGTCTCCACAATTCTTTCTGTGTCTATTGTCCTTGGCCATGCTGGCAGCAAGGGGAGTGAGTCCTTCCTTAGCATGTCTAGAGTAGGGACCTGGATTGGCGATGTTTTGAGTGGGGAGTGATGAGTACCCAGCCTGTATCCTGCATATCTGTACCTGTCCTACTCCCCCACACTCTTACGTGCAGCCTGTGCTGACGGGCGCCGTAGCAGAAACACAACTATTATAATAAAACGTTTCAGACATAGTAAACACTCACTATCGAGACTTAATAAATGCAAGCAATTTCCCAAATTATGTTCAGGTATCTGTCACAGAAACACTGGAGTCAATTCTGTATCCTTCCTCTGCTCATGTCCTCCCTTCTTTTAAACCAGAGGGAAAGGGAAATTTTACGTTAACTAACGGTAAGGTGTTTCCTCCCTTTATATTTTTACGCCCATTACTACTTCTGTTTCTACCCATTAGCAGCATGTAGAGTTGTTTCAGAGGCACCTAAGTTTTCCAGGATTGGACCTACTGTTTTATACATTGCTCTTAAGCATTCAGATGTCTGTGGAATTTATCCAGTAACCTTAGATGTAGTTTATCGATAATTAGCTCTCCAGAGCGGTTGGATCCGTTTTCTATCTTGTCTCTAGTCACAACTTCCCTCTTTTGCTTCCTCGCCCACAGTGGGACACTGTTGCCATTCTGTGAGATGGGGACGGGTCTTTTGGGCAGTGTATTAACTCACATTTTCTGATCCTGCGTGAGATAAGCTATCCTCTTTTATAAGTTTATAAGCACGTAGGCCCAGAGGTGCTTAAACTCCCCAGGAAAGGTCTAGAGTATGTCTTTTTTTCCCCCTGTCTCAGCACCAGGATGAAATGACCAATCGTGCTGGTCATCAGTGTGGTAATCACACTGCCAAGGCTACTGTTGTGGTGCAGCCACAGACTATTGTGAAACGAGGATTATTAGGCTTTTGATTCCTTCTGATGCTTTGGGCTGTCCGTGTGCTGAACACGTTTTCTAAGAGTTAAAATTTAAATTTTAAATTGTATGCATGTGTGTGTAGGTGTGTGCACATGAGCGTGGGTACTCACAAAGTTCACAAGACGACATTGGATTCTCTGGGGCTGGAGTGACAGGTGGCTATGAGCCACTTGACCTGGATGCCAAAGACAGAAACCTGTCTTCACGGAGCAGCTTGTGCTCTTAACTGTTGAGTAATCTCTCCAGTCCAGACCTTTGCTTTTGGTGTGGAGTTGAGTTCCAAAGGCTCCCGTCAGTGGATAGTTCATAGCACTGTCCCGGAGGGACCTCAAGTATGGTGGGAAGACTGACCATTCATTTCAAAACCCTAGAGCAGTTTCAGTCCTGCGGCAGTGATGGGCAGTCCTGTGTAATGGGTGGGCAGTCCTGCAGGGGCGATGGGTGGTCCTGGAGCAGGGATTGATGGGCCGCTCTGAAGACTCTGGAGTGGACGCAGCACACTGAAAGTCTCTTTCCCGTATATGCTGAATCCGGAAAGCACTGTCTAGAGTTCTGTCTAACAACAGTCGCTTCTCTTTTCTCTTAGAGTGGCATTTTGCGTTCAAGACCCTATGAAGAATAGCATCTCCCCTGGCCAGGAGCTGTGGTTTTACAAGTGTCAGAATGACTGTAGAGTGAAAAACTAAACCAGGTAACTAGCACTTCCTATGCTCCACTTGCCCATGGCCACCGATGGACTCTCTTTAAAAAAAAAACAAAAAACAAAAAAACTCATGTGGTGGAGGGTGAGAGACAAACACAAACACCGAAGCCAAACCATGAGGCCTCAGGGGAGTGTGTCTGTCTCTCTGCCCCTCCCTCTGTCTTATTCTCTCTGTGCTCACTGTACATGTAGTTAACCCCCTACCCCCAGCACCGGTGTCCATACCCCTCCTTGTAGGGTGGTACTTTCTGTGGCGAGCAGGGCTGGGGAGAAGTCTGGTTTCCTAGCCTCTCTGCCACTAGGCTGGAGTAGGTGGTAGGGTGAGAAGGCAAGATATACCCCATTTATAAGATTTCCTGGAACCCAGGTTGGTATGAGCTCATGTCAGTGTCCTAATTCTTGCCCAATTTGAGTTATACAAATGCTTGCGTGTAGAGTCAAGTGACATGGAGAGCCTCTCCTGCGTAGCATCACGTTGCTTGGCGTGGAACCACATGACCTCAGGGGGAGGAAAGTCCATGTCGTAGTGTATGGTAATGGGATCTTCCATGGAGCCTGTCTTATGCCATCTAAGTCAGAACACCCTCTGGAGAGGAGGGAGGCTCTCTCTCTAGCCACTTGCGCTTCCTGCCCCTTGCCTTCGGGGGAGCACTGGATGCTAATCCTGCAGTGGAATGTTGGACACACAGCATGTGGCCTCCAGTGACTTACAGAATGGTTTAATTTTATTGACTACCTCAGGAGGCAGGTGTTCATGTCTCTGTGGACATTGAGGGAACCGAGGCATGGGGAGAGGCAGTATCTCCCCCCAAGATTGCCTGGTGTGTGATGGGTTTTTTATACTTAAAGCCTGCTCATTTCGGTAGAGGGCTTTCACCTGCTCGGATGAAGCACCGGCCTCTGTTTAGGTACCAGTTCTTAGTTAAGCCATGCTCAGGGATCCCCTGTGATTGGCCATCTGCCAACCCAGTGGGCCTGACCGCACCCCCAGCTGATGTGGCTTCTGTAAAGGTAGCCACACTTCTGTAAAGGATTATCAGCAGACCCTGCACTTAGCAGTTACAGACTTGTGGGGTCTGAAGACTGACCCCATCCCCCATTAAGGGGTGCAGCCTGGTGCAGGCTCCTTTCCTTACCTCAATCCTTTTTTGTTTGTATTTAATTTTTCCTCTTTCAAAGTGCTTCTGTATATGTTAATTTAATTGATAGACAGTAAACCGTACAAGGACTTATGTAAGGGATAAGGTTCGATCCCTTACCGTTTCTGTTCTAGAATGCTCCAGCTTATGCACAAGTTGGCTCAGGCTTTTTTCTTTTTGGGAAACAAGTCAGCCCTTTCTTTCCTCTCCAAGACCCAGAAAACAACAGGAACCCAAGCAGTGAAGGAGCACTAGGAAGTCCTGGTGTCTTTGGTCACATGCATTGCCATCAGCTTTCTCTCTCCTGACATGAACTTGTTCACCAATAAGGAGACTAAAGCTCAGAGACTTCCTGTAGTTGAGAATAGAATTCAGATCTCTTGATTCAGCCTTATTCCCTTCCTGCCACAGTGGAGTCTTGTAGATAGAGAAGTTTGATAATTCCCTTTGTGTGTGTGTGTGTGTGTGTGTGTGTGTGTGTGTGTGTGTGTGTGTGGTCCAAAGCACATAAATGGATCAACTCTATACCATGTGCACCTAGCAGCCTGGACAGCCTATGCGTGTTTCTCATGGAGGGGGAGGGGGACCTTTTTTATCTTCCTAAGGCCAAGTCAATAAATTAGCCTGTCCATAGCAGAACACTAGCTCTTGTTCAAATCTTGGTAGATGTACCTTGGTTTGTCCACTTGCTGGTGAGTGACCTAACATTGGATTCACACGGTTCCTTCTAGTCCCTTTGTGGAGCTGGCCTGAGGGCCCAAGAAGTCCTGATGTCCACACCCACACCCTACTGTCCATATACATGGAGGAACGTTACTGCTGAAGACCCACTGGATGGAAGACCTCAGCCTTGAGCCCCAGGAGGAGCTTGCTCGCTGGGCTTATCCTGTCTCCCCTAACATCCGGGACTTCTCCCAGAGAGGCCTGTGCACTGTCGAAGCTCCTGCTGATGATTCTAACTGCAAACCTCTGTTGCCACCTCAGGAAGCCGAGTCCGGGTTGCTGTGTGAGCACTGGAATGCCCACAGCCCCTGTACACTCTGGGCTGCTCTCACTGTTGCTAGGTGGGTGCTGGCTTGGTCCAGCATCAGGGAAGACAGGTTCTGTGTGGAAGGTTGGCAGCTGCTTGGCCTTGTTGAACCTTAGTGACAAGTCTTTGCCTCAGGAGCTGTCTCATGCCATTGTGGCATACCTGTTCCCTAGAGAGGGGACCGTAGATCAGGCTGGGACTGCTGCCCTCCCCGACGAGGTACTGATGGGTCCTGCTTATTTCACCACACCTTCTGAAGTTCACATCGTTGGCATTTCCTTTTCCTTTTATTCATACTTCGGCTGAACCAACATTTATTGGGCATTTCAACTAATTAGCACCAGGCAGCAGACACATGACTCAACTTTGGCATTCGGAGCCAATGAGATCAAGATCCCTGTAGTCTCTCAAGTTCACGGGCCCCTGGGTGTGCCTGTGTTAGTTAAAGAAAGATGGGATCAAGGCGAGGGCTACAGGCTGAGTGAACTTGGGCTCTGAGGCTTTTCTGTACCGTTTCCTCTGAGGGCCGTCCTTGATCACTAGCAGAATGGCAAGCAGAAAATCAAGCCTGCTGGCCGCAGTGGTGGAGCAAAGTCTTCGCTGGTTAGGGAGTTACACAGTATGGCATGAGTTCTGCATACTTGCTGGACAGAGCTGACTTGGTGTTTGCTACAGTGCTCTTCCTTCCACAACATAGTTTTTGTTTATATCAGTGCCTTATCTATTAAACTCCTGGAGGGAAGCCCCCCTAGTCTAGAGCTTCATGTGAACTCATACACGTGATGCCCGAGACACCCTTTTGTAGCTTTTAGACAGCTTGCATGTGTGCAACCTAATTAGAGTACAGGGAGCAAGGCAGCCATTATTCTTGTTCTACGAAATCAAGGCTTAGGGAAGTCCAGCCACCTGCCTAGACGACGTATCAAGGTGGTGGTGGGAGGGGGGGCAAGCTAAGGACCCGGCAAGGTTTCCTGGAGGCCAAGTTCATGAAATCCTTTCAGTAACTCCATGAAGATGTCTGCAGCCATTTCCCACCAATATGTTCCCGATGCGTGATAAGCTTCAGAGCTATTCTAAAATCCAAACCCTTTCCTTTAAGATCCAAGCAGGAGAGCACATGGGAGAAGGGGCAAGGCTTTGTGAGTGTGCTCTCGGCTTGGGGGTGGGAGAGCGATCACTGTGTTTAGGTTCGTGATGGGCTTTCTTCGTATCTGTACCGTCCCAATTTTCTATCACTGCTTCATGCCAAAGTCCTGAAGACATAGCCAGTTGACCCTTCACACAAAGTGCCCTCTCGAGCCCCGGGTGTGCTTCTGCGACTGCCTTCTAGCCAAAGTGAAGCTTGTTATTGGCCATGCATCCTGTGATGTCCAGCTTGTGTTTAGTAATGGAAGGTTCGAGAGCTGAATCCTCTGTGGGTCGTGTATTTATCCATTTGGCTTGAAGCCTTTTTTGTATATCTGTTGCTTTTTAAAAAAAAAATGCTCAGACCACTATTTATTTCTTGAGTGTATATAATGTATAAAGACAAATATATGGTTAGTTTTTTTCTTTAAGATTAACCAATTTCAAATTTACAGAAAGTTTAATAGTAAAATAATAAAAAAAAAAGTGTACGGCTCTTAACTGTCTGGTAACTCATTTCTTAAAATTGGAAACGGTATGGCTGCCTAGGTCTCGGACTTGGTACATAATTACTTTAGTGTAGTCTCTGAATGACAGTTACTGTTGGCAGGAGGTGGACAACTACTTTATTAATAGATGGGGACAAAGGGTATCTGAATTGCAGCAAGAAGACCTGACGGTTAACGTTTGTAAGAACAGGGAGGGTGGCGGGACATCAGAGGACATTGGAGAACATG
This sequence comes from Rattus norvegicus, assembly GCF_021556685.1. Lineage (NCBI taxonomy): Eukaryota > Metazoa > Chordata > Mammalia > Rodentia > Muridae > Rattus > Rattus norvegicus. The sequence goes on along the minus strand of NC_141551.1, from coordinate 70,543,122 downwards.
GGTGTGGTTGGATGAGCTCAGGTGACTGTGTCTTTAACTGGGTGGAGGCCGATTTCTCTATTGTGCTGAAGTCCCAGTTGGGACAGACAGAGATCAAGTGCTTGGTTTTTCACTGAGCTAGCCATAGCGTCCGTCCCCAGAGTTCAAGGTGTCTCCCTTCAGGTCCTCTTCCACCAATGAGAAGGTGAGAAAAGAAAGAGGAGCCTAGCCTCTAGGGGCTGACTGACAGTTGTCAGAAGTCAATTACAGCTCAATAGGAGAGCCTGGGGAATTCTGCTTCTGTTCAGGATTCCCATGGGCCGAGCCGATAGACCAGTCGTTGGATGTGAAAGGGGAAATTGGATCTTGCCATCTGTTTGTCAGAAATTATTCTTCCCTGGAGGCAGGAATAAACCAAAGTACTGTTTAACTGAGGTGTCTTGTAGTAAAAATTTAGTAGACATAGTAGACATTGTAGTCAGACTTTAGGTCATATAGTATTCATTTACTTTTATGATATTTTAAAAATTAAAAATAGAGTCTTCATATATCCCTTAACACACGGCTCAGTGTGTATTCCAGGTTGAACTGGAACTCATAATCCCCGGCTTGGATGCCAGATGGGTGCCATTATGCCCATCAATCTTCGGTAATCTTAAATTGCTGTAGCACTTTAAATTGAGGCACACTATATAAATTAGATGTTATTTCTGGTGTTAAGTGTTAAGACACATTTTAAATATTTTTAAAAACAGTAACAGGCTAGTGCATGGTTACAAATGATTTGTCCTACATGACAGCAATACAGTGTTGCATTAATACCACCAAACCCAAGCTGATTGGTGAGCCCCACAGGTCTTTCCTCTGTTTTACATTCCAGTGTCTGCAGTTGGTTTTTGTTTATGTGAGGCAGTCTTGCTTTCTGGCCCAGGCTGACCCAACGCTCACTCTGTGATACAGACTGATCTCCTCCGGCCTCAGCCTCCAAGTGCTGCAGCTAGAGGAATATATTAGCATACTCAGCCCTGGCAATATAATTGATATCAAATCTTGGGTCTGCGCCATCTGGGTTTAAAGTTGTTAGTAGTTTTCAAAGTCAAGTCTGCACAGTAAAAGCAACCATGAGCACCCCTATAAGCTCCTAGCCGATGTCTTGAGGCTTCTTCCTTGAAGAAACTTCAAGAGCATATATGATGGTCCCCCAAGAGATGCTTAATGGTGCATTTGCTGCAGCGTCTCCCAGGGACATGGGTATAGTGTGTGTGCTGGTTTAGGATAGCTCTTCACATTATACTACTGTATCTTCTATAGTAGCATGACAAGGTACCTTGACCTTCAGAATTAGGGGCAATTATGTGACCAGCACCAACTGAGAGTCCATAGCCACAAGCCTCCATTGATCCAGTCCTCCCTTTGAACTGTACAATCATGTTCCCAGCGCTAGCATAGCAGTAATTTTTTTTCATTATCAAATCATCTTTAGAGGAAATGGCTAAAGAGCCAATCGTGATCCTAGTACGTTCAGAGCCCAGGCTGGAAAATCTCATAAGTGATGAAGGGCAAATGCAAAATTCTGAAATCCAGCCACTACTGTATCAGCATCATCTTGGGTCATAAATCTGACCCTCCGACAGCATGCGGTGCAGACGGTACAAGCTGCAGATTGGAGTCCTGACTTGTCCTGAAAGCTCATCTCCCCCACTGCCACACTGATCACAAACTTATGACCAGGGAATAGGGTGATCTTCTTACTGCCTTTGGTCTGAGACATCAGAGCAGCTTCAGGAAGACCTAGGCCCAGGCCAGCTGCAGTATTAGCAACCATTGGATCAGAAAACCAAGGCTGTCAGCTGGGGACTGCTGCCCTGTGGCCAAGATGGTGGGAGAAGCTGTGTGCTTGTCTGTTGTCTGATTTGGACAGAAAACTTTGTCGAGTGGCCTACATGAGAGCCTCTTGGCACACTCACGGCCGTGCTTGGAGAGATTCTCTGATCCTAACAATCCCACTTTCTTCTGGAAGAAGACAATCCCATATCAGTTAAGTCCCAACAGCAAGAGGAATCACTTATCCGGCCCCCCACCCCCTTTCCCAGTGATTTCAGCCTGCCTGTCAAGTCCAGATGTTGGTACAGTTCCAGAAAAATCTTTCATTTCTTATCAACCACCATCGAAAATCTCAGATATCAAAGATGAGTGCTTTTAATCTTTAGGAAATTTGACAATGTCGTTGTGAGTCAGAGAGTCAGAAACCCTCTTATAATGGGGTTTGTACCCTGAAACAGGGCTGAGAAGCCCTTAAAACATTTAAGATGAGATGAAGCTCTTTGTAAAAAGCTTCAGTGATGGAATACACCCACCTTTCGTCTCCATAAAGGACATCCTGAAACCAGGTTTCTTATTGCAGTCAGGATTTAAATTAGACAGTAGTGGGTACATTGTTAACTTAGTTCAAGGGTCAATCCAGGTGCCACATGGCAGAGAAAAGGGTAGACACTGTTTTTTGGCAGAATAGAGGAAAAAGTTGAAATTGCTCAAAGGCGGAGGTGCAGCCTGGCTGAGTCCAGAGTGTCCTGTTTGACTTGGCCATCTGACCCACTCTCATTAGAGTTAGGATAATCTCCATGGGCCTCTCTGGGATTCTCTAAATACAGAGCCTAAGACAATATCTAGAACAGAGCAGGTGTTAAATGACCAGTTACTATGTAACGAAATCAGGTACAAGGATATGAAACAGAGTTCTGGTTCCTTTGGAGACTCAGTTGTGTCATGTGATGTTTTTCTGGAAACTGTCTTAGCGGGTTTGTTGTTGTTGAAGCAGACACATGGGAGGATGTTTTGCTGAGAACAGACACGGTGTTTTTCTGGAAGCAGCCTGGGGAAAGGGCATGTGATGTTTTGCTAGAGCAGACATGGCTGTGTGTTCACTACACCTTATCATTCTTTGCTGGTCATCACTGGGCTTTGCTGAAGCTGGGCTTCCCTGACAATGCTCTGTGGTATTGGTTCGCCTTGCCACTCTTTGCTGGTCACCATTCGTCGTGACTTCATAGAGAGAAATGCATCAAAGGTCTTCTGGTGCGGTACTGGCAGGCTTCTCACCCCTTGCTCCAATTCTGCTGATTGGCAGAGCCCTGCTCGTAGTTTCTTCCAGATAGGGCTGTTGTTGCTGATTCCTGGGAGCTGAATGGCTGGTATGCTGATGGCGCAGATTGGATTCACTCCACCGAATTATTTTCTAAGCAGGTCCACATCCTCCTTTGCCCTGTTAACCTTCCCTTTCCACTGCCTCTGGTGGGAGGTGGGCTAGAAGGGAGGTTAAAGCATTTAAGAACCCCTATTAAAAGTAAAGTAGGTTTGAAAAATAGAAGCCTACACGGATACCGGCTGCTTAGGCAGTAGAAGGGTTAAGGGCAAGTGCAGAGTATGGTGTCAGAAGTCCGGGCATGCTGTTCGGAATCATATGACCATTCCTTTACATGTAACTTTTTCAAGTTTCTGCCTGGTCTTTTTTTTTTTTTTAATTTTTGTTTTTCCTGGGGCTGGGGACCGAACCCAGGAACTTGCGCTTCCTAGGTAAGCGCTCTACCACTGAGCCAAATCCCCAACCCCTCTGCCTGGTCTTTTAAGGAATAGATACAAAAGTCTGAGTTGGGATTGTGAGTTCAAAGCCAGCTTGGGCTATAGAGCAAGAGCCTGTCTTAACCGACCCAACCCAACCCAACCCCATCTAACCCAACCCAAAATGAAGAACACCACCAGAGATGTGAATAGTAAATATATGTGGTAAAATTAATTTTTAGTATTTTACAAGTGTTTGAATTGGGAGAAAGGCAACGTTAAAGCTAAAAACAAATAAGCATCTTTTGGTTTATATGTAGAAATTATATATATTTTACTCAATAATAATTATAATATTCATAAAAAACCTGGTATTTACTAAACTTACCATGTACCAGTTGCTGCTTTGGAGGTTCATGTACATTTTACATTTTATAACAGTCTTATATGGCTAAGGGTTAGAATAATAAATAATAAATAATAAATCCATCATTTCTTTGCCTTTTGGCTAAGATCGGCTAACGAATTATTAAATCCCCTTGTACAAATCAAGACATGGAGGCTCAGAGCCGTTAGATACCTGCCCAAGTTTTCAAAGCTGCTTAATGACAAGGCCAGCGTTAGACCCATGCTGTGCTCCCAATTCTGTGTTCATAACGCTGCTCCCCATGATTCAGACAAAACTGACCGAAGGAAGACTCTGAGAAGACGTTTGTGGCAGGCGAGGCTGGTGAGACAAGTCTCCAGTGTTACAGCCACTCCATAAGCCAACAAGAAACAGACGAGACTCCAGCCGCAAAGCAGGGTAGATATATGGGAAGTGTCCCGGCATAGGCATAAAATTCAAACTCAGAGATCAAAGAGATATAAATTACAGCAACAAGATGCTACTTTATACTATCAGACTTATTCATCGTACTTGTTATTGATTCTTTGTGAACCCATCATGCTCAATGACTTCACTCCACTCCTCGTTCCTTCATATCTGCCCCCTGCCCTTGCCACCTCCCCCACAAAAGAAAATAAGATGATGATGATATAATAATAATAATAATAATAATAATAATAATAGTATCTCATCATGGAAGCTGTAGTGTGTCACATACACCATACCCTTTTGGTCCATACCTCTATTTGCAAACGTTCATTGCAATTCATTGGTCCGTTTTGAGGCCTCTGGCTTCTCCTACCCTGTCTATTCTAGATCCTCAAGGGGACTCCTCTCAGATATCCTATTATGGCCTCGTGTCATGGAGATCCTGCAGCTTCTGATCTGCAGGACCAGCCCTTTCCTGGAGTTCAGTAGATCACAGTAGACGTAGATGTTATGGTTGGTCGACTCAATCCCCTGGATATGAGTTTGGTGGTAGCTGAGTTGGTCAATCTGCCAATTCTCCTGCATCCACACCTCCAGGGTGAGCGCTCCAGTACTGCCTCGGCTAGATGCCCCAGTGCTGCAGCTGACAAAGGGACAAGGTTAGCTCTCTTGCTCTTATGACCCTGGGTCCGGCTCACACCCCTGCCACCCTATGGTCAGCTCTACTGTGTTACCCACGGTCTGCTCTCCTGAGCACTGCAGCCATTGAGGGGCAGGGGCATCTCTTCTGCTCTCTTCCACTCTTCATGACCTTGGGTCAGCTCACCTGCCTGCCGCAGGAGGCAAGGGCTAGAGGGCACGTCTCTCCCTTGCTGAATTTATCCTACTGGTAGACCAGGGCAGGTCGGAAGAAAGATACCCAAGGACCTGCTGCCAGCACCACTACGATGGATAAATGTGTGAGAGAAAGATGATATAGATGGAGTTTGCGTTGGAAAGAGAAGGGGAAGCCGAGGGGTCTGTACACTGTGGAGAAAGGTGGGACTGAAGACTCGAAGGCTGTGAGAAACAGGTAGATATGAGGAGGCCAGGGTGAGATGCTGGCCTGGGCTGCCACCAAGGGCCAGATCTAGGTCCATGGTCTTACTGCAGCTGGGTTCTGTGTCAATGTCTGTGGCCCTAGTTATCCCCAAAGGCCAAGTGGATGTTGGGGTTGCTACCAAAGACCATGTAGATATTTAAGGGCCATGCTGTCATGGTGGGACATGCTGCTCTGAGTGTCCTAAGCTGTGCCTGAGGCCAAGGGGACATCCAGGCCCAGGTTGTTGTTGAGGGTCATGTCTGGGTCTGTGGTTCTATGGCAACCAGGATCGATGTTGATGTCCCAGGCCTCCCCCAAAGGCCATGCAGATGTGTTGGGAGCGATGCCCTTGAAGCCCTCCATTGTTCATGTTATTATTATGGTTAGAATTAAGTATGACTGGGTTCATGGAAAATCCCCAGCCAGCTGCAGAAGACGAATACAAATATGATGCGTCAAGATACCCAATGTGGTGACCTGTAACCTTTCTGAAAAACCAATATCCTGCTGACTAATAGATATGACAACCCTGTGACTTTTCTGACATCCTGACATCCTGTCAACATCAGCCGATTCCCTGATCACACGAATATTGTGTCCTTGGCCTGCGTATTACTTCCCCACTCCCTCTGTTACTCATGTTATGGTATAAATTCAGCCTTGGAGAAAAATAAAATTGTCGCCTTGATCAGACTCTTGTCTTGGCGTCCTTCTTCACGTCTCTTGTCCCCCATTCTCTTCCAGGTACACCCAGACCCGTCGAGTACAAATCAGATGTGTTTTGATCTTATTAAACCCCCACAATCTCTCTCCAGCTCACCCTAGGACCCACCAACCAATCTCCCTCCATACTTGTGGAGGCAAAACACTTTTTAGCAGGGTAATAGTCTGCTAGATCTGCTATGAAGTATAGAGATGGACCTCACGTGAGTTCTGTCTGGGGGTCAGGTTCTAAGAAAGGAGGAGAAAGTAAAGACTTCAAGGCAATCTCAGTTAAAACATCTAATTAGGGGTTAATGAGACAGTTGAGCATGGAGAGGCTCTTGCTAGCGAGGTTGACAACCCTCCGGTTGCGCCATCCCCAGATCTCACATGGTGGAAGGAAGGAGAGAACTGGCTCTTGAAAGCTGTCCTCTAACTTCCATGTTCACACACACACACACACACACACACACACACACACACACACACACATGCACATGCAATATAAAACCACTCAGGTTTTTTTCATTTAGGTGAAGTTTATGTATGTCAACAGCTGTCATATTTTTGAATGTCTCTTGCTTATTTCTTTTTCTTTTCTTTTCTTTTCTTTTTTTCGGAGCTGGGGACCGAACCCAGGGCCTTGCTCTTGCTAGGCAAGCGCTCTACCACTGAGCTAAATCCCCAACCCCGCTTATTTCTATATTTAACTACGTGACTAGTGAACTGTCCCGGGGGTTTGAGTGGCGGCAGAATCTTCTTGCAGTGGGTGGACAGCTCTTCTCTGCACAGGGGTTCATTCTGTTTCTGGTCCCTCTTCCTCTGCTGCCTCCTTTTCTGCCCCTCAAATGTTCCCCCGGAATCCTCAATCAATCCACTTTCCAAACACACCTGTCCAAGCTCTCTTTCTCTCTGGAGCCATTTCTACAGTGAACGTTTTGGAAGCTTTTTAACTGAACTTAGTCATGCTAGCGTGTTAATGGTTTGTATACTCATACTGACCCAGAATTAATATTATTGTGTGCACGTGCATGATATGTATATGTACACCATGTATATGTGTTTGTATAGGTGTGTATGTGTGTATGTGTGTGTCTTGTGCCCCTCGGCATGTGTAGGAAGGTCAGAAGACAGCTTTATGGGGTCAGTTCTCGCCTTCCATAAATTCTGGTCCTTGAACCCAAGTTTTCAGGTTTGCATTGGAAGCCGTTTTACCCATTGAGCCCCAGAATTGTTTTTGATGTTGAAAGAAGAAACCTGGATGTCTTCGTTAAGTTTCTATTGCTATGATAAAGAGCCAGAGCCAAAGCAATTTAGGGAAGAAGGGGTTTATTTTGGCTTCTCTTTCATCACCAGGGGAGGTCAGGGTAAGAACCCAAGGCAGGAACTTGGAGGCAGGAACTGATGACAGAGGAACATTGCTTACTGGCTTGCTCCTCGTGGCTTATTCATTACATCACTAGGACCACCTGCCCAGGGGTGACACTGGCGACAGACAGCAGCATGGGCCCTCCCTCACCGAATCATCAGTCAGGAAAATGCTCTGGAGAGCTGCCTACAGCCAATCTGATAGAGGCATTTTTTTCTCAACCGGAGTTCTCCTTTCTCAAGGTGACAAAAACAAAAACAAAAAAACCCTAAGCAGCCCATCGAGTGACCCCAAATAACCTTCGATTTGCAGCAAGACAGCAGGAAAAAAAATCAGAAAGAGTCTCTCCCTAGGGGAGACTGAGCAGGGCCTCCCGCAGTCTTCTAAAATATTCCTGATTTTCACAGTCGGTTTTGTCCCTCCACTCTGGAACCGAAGGATCCTTTAAGTTAGTGTTAGCATTTGTCTCTCCCTTTTCTTCCTCTGCGGTTTCCACAGCAGCTACTGTTGCCATGGAGAGACGGAGGGAGGGGTTACTGCTGTCTTTTGTGACCATGAGTTGTCTAGAAATTGGGGATGGTTTCTTAAAACAGTTTAACAAGTAAACAAAGACGGATAGAATTACAAACACGGGCTCAAGCCACCTGTTTTCCTAACGCTCTAAGGATTTCTGTACCATTCATTTGGCCTCGGTTTTCCTATGCCATAGCCCTGCACAAGTGCGCTCGGTGGAAAGGGGCTTGGCGGAAGAGTCTGGGAGTTAGACAGGTCTGCGACGGGGCTAAGACAGGTATCAGATCAATGTTAATGCGTTCAGCCAGAACAAACTGGAACTCCCAGGAATCTGTTGGGGGACACAAAGTAGCAGGCAGAGGCTCCAAGTGCATCTTGAAAATGTTGAAATGAGTCCAGAAGCAGAGGCTGGGACTGTCTCCTGAAGACGGAGAGGCTGAGAACACATTACGTTATCTGCATCGAGCCGTGCCGTACTGCACTGTGCTCGCCAAGCAAGGAGCCCAGGTTGTCCTTATAATTGAGGCCATTCTTCTGGTTCAGCTAAGTGCTACTCGCCTAATATTTTAAAAGCAACGTTACCTTCTGCTCTGTTACTAGCTCAAGAGAACTTGACTGGGGCTATTTTGAAGTTTAGCCTCAACTATGGATTGTGAGAGCACACATTCTGATCTATGAAGTCCTCAATTCAGTGTTCTCCCACTCTCCTCTCCTCTCCTCTTCCTTTCCCTTCCCTTCTCCTCCCTTCCCCTCCCTTCCCCCTTCCTTTCCTCTCCAGTCCCTTCTCTGCTTCCCTTCTCCCTTCTCTCCGTCCCCTCCCTCTCCCTACCCCCTTCCCTTCTCCTCGCTTCTCTCTTTTCCTTTTCCATCTCTCTTTCCCTTCCCTTTCTCCCTTCTCTTTCTCTTCTTTTCCTTTCTTGAACTAAACACTTGCTATGTAGCCCAAGCGAGCCTCAGATTGGTCATCCTCCGACTCCAGGGTGCTATGTTTATAGGTGTGAGCCACCACGCTTGGCTCCTTCACCTAACAGTTTTATTGAGGCGTAGCGGCATAACCATAAACTGTGCACATGCGAATTGTGTAGTCTGACACTTTGGTAGATGACTTCATCATGCAGCTAGGAAACCCTCACGGCAATCAAGACTGCGAACACCTCCAGGAGTTTGCTCCCTCCCCGTTGAAGCTCTTTCTACTGCCCTCTCAGACAACTCCAATTTCCGTCTCACTGTTTTCTAGATTTTTTTTATGGTTTTGAGACACAGTCTTTTTTTTTCCCTATGAGGTTGAGTTTGGCTTCTAACCCTTGATCCTCCTACGCCAGCCTGCCAAGTGCTAAGATTACAGGCGTGAGTCACCACATTCAGCAGTGAGGTTTTATATAATGGAAACATGTATACTGTACAGTGGTCCTCAGACCTCCTACTGCTGGGACCCTTTACTACAGTTCCTCATGGTGTGGTGACCCTCAATCATAACATTATTTCGTTGCTACTTCACAACTGTAAGTTTGCTACTGTTATGAATCGTAATATGAATATCTTACATATAAGATATGTCATGTGACTCCCAAAGGGGTTGTGATCCAGAGGTTGTGAACCACTGATATGTGTAATTTCTTTCTCTTTTGTCTGCTTTCTTTCACTCGATATACTCTGGTAATATTTCAAAGCCGGTTGATGGTGTCTGATGTGTGATTTGTTGAGGGCATGGGTTCAGTCCCCGGCCCCTCCTCTTCCCTAAAATTCAATATGTGTATGATTATATATATGTACATATATATATGTATATATATATATACACAGAGAGAGAGAGAGAGAGAGAGAGAGAGAGAGAGAGAGAGTGCATTTGGTTGTTTTATGTGTCTATTTTAATGCTGGTTACTCTGTCTTGACTTTTATAGCTTTATGATAATATTTAGGACCTTGTATTGATCAGTAGTATTCCACTTGCAAGTATATTTACTTATTTAAGTTTTTTAAAAGAGGTTTTAGACTCATTTAAGTTTGTTTTTCTAATTTTATGTGTATGAGCGTTTTGCTTGCCTGCATGGCTGTACATCATGTTTGTGCAGCGTCCATGAGGCCAGAAGAAAGCGTTGGATTCCCTGACACTGGAGTTAAGTATGGACGGCTGTGAGCTGCCATGTGGGTGCTGGGAATTGAACCTGGGTCTTCTGGAAGAGCAGCCAGCACTACTGATTAATACAAATACTTTAAACAAACACACAATTATTTATTTACGATCGGTGTGTTATTTTAAAAAATAAAAACTATGGTTATCCTCAAATATTGATACGCACTTTGCCTTGAGATCTGTTTAGGGCCAAATGGCTACAGAGCTCCTTCCTAGCGGCATCCATGAGGCTTCCGTTGTACAGTCCGGCCGTCTCCTATCTCATCCCTGCTGAGGTCGGTTGGGCGGGTGTGGCTCGGAAAGTTAGCCAAGGACACTTGCTAAGACTCAAGCCTGTGATGGATGTTTGACTCCTCCTGAGCTTGTGAATAACGGAAGGGCTTCAAGCTCCATGACTGGGGAACCCAAGGTCAACACGGGAGGCCCCAGGATAAGAAGCAGGAGAGCAAACAGATGACTCTGTTGCTAACAGTCAAAGCAGCTGATCTCACTGAGGTGAGTTCCGCCACCGCCACCGGTGAAATCCGAAAGCACTCTCGCCTTGGGTGGAGTAGGAAGGTCTTGGCAAGCTTCTTCTTCCGTGTGGCGGGGACAAGATCAGACAGTGGGAGAGGGAAAGGGCGGAGTGAATCAGGGAGTTCCAGGGCTGCCCTGGTGTGAGACGGAGAAACTAACTACCTGTTCTCAACTCTCATCTACTGTGGTGGGGCCTGAGCTGGGAAGGAAGAGCAAATTGGACCCAAATAGCTATCCAAATCATCAAGTACATTTACACACCCGTGGATGACGAACAAACCTGAGTGGTCAGAATGTACAGATAGGCCAGTGTGATCTCGGGAGTGAAATTTCTAACTGGTCTTTCTACAAACATTAGCTGATGTTCAGTCTTGACATGAATCCTGCCTTACTGTGTCTGTAAAAGATGGGCCTCACAAATTCTCCCAACACACACACTTACTACTACTACTACTGCTGCTGCTGCTGCTGCTACTACTACTGCTACTATTGAAACATGATTTCATTAAATAGTCCTAGCTGGCCATCACAGAACTCACTATGAAGATCACGTGCACCTTAAATGTAAGACCTCCCGCCTCTGCCTATCAGGTGCTGGGGTTTCTACTGTGATTGGCTAGAATAGGATTTTTAAAAGTAATATTAGATTGCCCGTGTAAGCTTCACTTTATATGAGGACAAACTTAACATAATTTATAAAATAGTGACTGATGTGGTAATTATAATATGAAGTCATTTGGCCTTTATAATAATTTATGCAGAAGGTTTCTCTCTTCAGCAGAAGAGAGTACCTCAGTCCAGAGAAGCAAGTGACTTTGTAGCTCTCGGCCTCATCCTCATACGTAATGGATTGGGGTAAGGCTTTCAGTATTACTTGGATTTATACTTGGGTTCATGTATACTAAAGCAGGCATAAATACACACACCCCCCCCCCACACACACACACAGGCAGAGTTTCCTTATAACATAATCAGAGCTTACCTTTCATGTACCTACATGGTGGCTCACACCTGTAATCCTAGCACTCAAAATACTGAGGCAGGAGGATCACTTCAAATTTGAAGTCAGCCTGGGTTGCATAGAGAGATCAGGCCTGTCTGAGCCATGAGCACACAGAGCCTGTTATTTCGTGGTATACAGACGGGTTTACCTTCTAGAGGTAATGAGAGTGATTCTTCTGGATAAACTGGAAGTTTGTCTATGATGTGCGGGTCACCTCTCATCTCTGGGAAACACCGGTTTCAAGACTTTCTGAGAAAGTGTGAAGAGGACGTGATCCTTCTGTTGCATCAGGTGAATGGGAAACTGGCAGTCATTGAGATTTCCAGACTTGCCCAACAGGCTTGCTGTGGGATGCCCAGATTCTCACACGTCCCCGAGGACAGCCTAGGGAGGGTTTACCAGCAGAACCACTTTATGTTACAGGAGGATGAGTTAACCGAGGAGATGTACTGGGAGGAAGAAACGAAGAGGTGAAGCCCGGACATAGTCCAGCTATCAGTTCCACAGGCCCAGAAGGTTCTAGAAGGAGTGAACTGTGAAGCTAGGCCCTTCGCAGCCGGGCCACACGCAGGTCTCACTGTACTGGTAGGTGAGATGTCTCTGCCTTTGCTTCAAGTGTGGAAACAGAGGTGTGGGGCAGCAGATTCACCTGAGAAGCGGCTGCCCGCATCCAGCCAGTTCTTTCAGAGTACAAGTCTTCTATTTTAATCGCTGTGTTGTATTGAACATGCAACTTGACACAATGACATCTGCCCCATCCCTTCAGATCTGTGCTTAAAATAGTTCTTCAAGTCAGTGATGAGTCAGGGGAAAGGCTGACAGTGGGAAGCCAAGGAGGAGGAGGGAATGGGAGCACTAGGAGACAAACTTCAGTTGCTGGGACTTGCTTCCGCATTGGAAGGTGTGTGTGTATGGTGTGTGGTGTGTGTGTGTTGTGAGGCTGCTGTGTGCTTACCTGAGATTGACACCCCTTCCTCCCCAGCGTAACCAGCCCATTGGAGTCCCTGGAGGAACAGCAGTTTAGACTCCGAGACTGCGTCAGAGGTAGCTGTGCTGGCAGCTTTCTTCGTGACCGTGGGTATTAACAAGGGCCGGAGCTGAAGTTCTCATCTCCTAGCCTCTTCCCCACAGCCTGCTTTGTCCAGGGAAACGGGGCCTGGTTGGACACACTAGCTCCTCTTGTTAAAAGGCTCTACCTGCCTGAGCTTCCCTCTGTAAGCACCACCTTTCCGGATGGTTAGGGATTCACTTTTTCCCGGTTAATTGCTACCTGTTCCACATGGCTTCCTCCCAGACCACAGGCTCTGCAGATTTCCTACAGAATGCCAGCAACCCGGGAAAGCAGAAGATATTTACAGCTACATACTTATGGACTCGGATAACTGGCGGCTGTCTCCTTCCTTTTCTCTGCTGCCCGTCATTGTGAATATTTGTGTGTGTATATGTATGTCCATACATAGGGGTGTGTGTGTGTGTGTGTGTGTGTATGTATATATACAGGTTTACATGTGTGTCTGTGTGTTTTTAGCCACCCCACCCCACCCCCCCATACTGGGCTTGAATCTTGGGCCTCCTGAATGCCAGACAAGCTCTACCTCTGAGCTGTATTTCCAATCTTTGTCTTTTCTTTTTGGAGATTGATGTAGCCAAGGCGAGCCTTGAACTTGCTATCCAAGGATGGTTTTCTTGCCTCTACCTCCCGAGTGCTGGGATTACAGGTGTCACACAATGCCTGACCTTATCTCCAGCTCTTTCTTTACTTTTTGTTTCGAGACAGAGTCTGGTGATGTTGCCCACGCTAGCCTTGAGTTAACGCTGCACTTCAGGCGTTTTTTGTGGCAGCACCGCACAGGTTTTATTGCTATGACTCTGTAGTGTGACTTGAAATCAAGGATCAACAGTCCTGCTTTTGCTCAGAATTTCTTTGGCTACTTAGAACCATTTGTACCTCCATATGAACTTTAAAACAGCTGTTTTCCTACTTCTATGAGGAATGCCACCGGGATTTTGATTGAGACTGCATTAAATTTTAGATTGTTTTATTTATAAAATGTCCATTTTTATAATGCTGATTTTTCTAATCCACAGGCACGATCCATGAGCTTGATCCCATCTTTAGCGTCTTCCTCGATTTCTTTCTTCCTTGTTTCAAACTCTCTCTGCTTATTCCGAGACACGGTTTTAGATATGGAAAGTGGAATTGTTTCCCCAATTTCTTTCTCAGTAGATTTGTCATTGGTATACAGGAAGCCTACTGATTTTGTAAGCTACGTATCCTGCCATCTGCTAAAAGTATTTATCAACTCTAGGAGTTTTCTGGTAGAATCTTGATGGTCTTTTTGTCTAGAATTGTATTAAAATATCTGCAAATATAGATACTTTGACTTCCGCCTTTCTTGACGATATTTCTCCTGTTTTCTTCCCTTACTGTTGTAACTAGGACTTCAAGCACCATAGGGAATAGGAATGTGGAGAGTGGACGCCTTTGTCTTGGTCCTGATCTGGTGGAAATACTTTGACGTTTTCTCCGCTTAGCATGACATTTACTGTAGGTTTGTCATACATAGCCTTTACAATTAAAATGTTTCCCTTATGCCTAGTTTCTTTGGAGTTTTAATTACAGAGGGGTGTTGAATTTTTCTGCCTCTGACGCAGTCATGTGATTTCTGTCCTTGAGTCCATTTGCATCACTGACTAATTCCTGCATCTGAGGAATGAAGCCAACGTAAATGTGTACGAATGCTCATTTTGGAGTTTTTAAAATTCGGTTTGCAAATATTCCGTTGAGTGTTTTTACATGTATGTTCATCAGAAAAATTGATCTTCAATTTGTTTCATTCTGTTTCCACCTGCTTTTGGTGTCTGAGTGATATTAACTTTGTTTTCTTTTTTTTTTGGTTCTTTTTTTCGGAGCTGGGGACGGAACCCAGGGCCTTGGGCTTCCTAGGTAAGCGCTCTACCACTGAGCTAAATCCCCAACCCCAATATTAACTTTGTAACGAGAGCTTCCTAATGTTTCTTCTCCCTTCCTCCTCTGCCTCTCCCCTCCCCCGCCTCTCCCCCCTCCCCTCCCCTTCCCCTCTGGTTTTTGAGGCAGGGTTTCTCTTTGTAGCCCTGATTGTTTTGGAACTCCCTCTGTAGACCAGTTTGTCCTTGAACTCAGAGATCCCAAAGCTTCTGCCTCTTGAGTGCTGGGGTTAAAGTGTTCACAGCCACTGCCAGTTTTGTTTTGCTTGTTTCTTCTCTTTCTATTTTATGGAATAGTTTGAGAAACATTGGGGTTAGGTCTTCTTTAAAGGCCTGGTGGGATTCACCTGTGTGACCATCTGGGCCTGGACTAATTTCAATTGGGAAATTTTAAATTACTGCTTCAATATTACTGATTTTTATAAATCTGTTCAAATTGCTTGTCTAATCTGTTTCATCTTGGCTATTTATATGTGAATAAAAATCCATCGATTCCTTTTATTATATTTTCCAATTTGGTGCTTTAAAGGGAAGGCCCAGAGATTTTCTGAATTTCACTGTTTTGGTAATCTGGGAGAATGAAGTGGAAAAATGAGGTAGGCTAAAGTCTCATGCAACAGCCAACTACTTGAGAGCATCAGACATTTTTATCCTCTGAGGGTTAAAGTGAGCAGTCACAAGTACTAGCACACGTGACAGAAACAAGCAACAGCAGCCAGCAGTAAGAGTCATCTGAAGCAGGGGCTGGGGATTTAGCTCAGTGGTAGAGCACTTACCTAGGAAGCGCAAGGCCCTGGGTTCGGTCCCCAGCTCCGGGGGGAAAAAAAAAAGTCATCTGAAGCAACTCGCGCCTGCCCATCACACCAGGGAGGGGCTCGAAAGCACATTGCAGGAACAGTTCTGCGTTTGGGCAGAAACTGAAGTTACCGGATTCTTGTTGTCTTGGACTTTTGCTTGCTGTTGTTTTCTAGGGCCTACGGTTTATTAAGTTATTAATCAGAAATCAGAGACCTCTCTGATTTCTTACTGAAGTTACGAACATCTCTCAGATGATTGCCTTCATTGTATCCCTTAGGTTCTAGCACTCTGTGTTTTCATTTTTATTTGATTTTAGGAATCAGACAGTTGTTCCTTTTGCTTTCTTCAAGGACCCATTGGCTATGTGCAGTGTGTTGTTTGGTCTCTGCGAGTCTATGTGTGGCACTCTAGGGTTTCCCCTGCTGTTGACTTGTAGCCTTATTCCACAGTGATTGGGAAGAATTCAAGAATTTATTAAAATATCTTGTATTTGTTGAAACTTGCTTCATGCCCTCATATGTGACTCATTTTGGAGAAAGTCCCATAAAACACCAAGGAGAATCTATACTGTTTGGATGAAATGTTCTGTGGGTGTTTGTCACGTCCATGAGTTCTAGGTTGTCATTTAACTGACGCTGTATGTATGTATGTTTGTATGTATGTATGTATGTATGTATGTTTGTATGTATGTATGTTTGTATGTATGTATGTATGTATGTATGTATGTATGTATGTCAGGGTAACCATATAGTGGTATGAGTGGCTTGTTGACATCACCCATTATTTTTGTGTTGGGGTTAATTTGACTTTATATCTAATAGTATCTGGGTACCTATGTTCAGAGTGTATATGGGGACCATTATCACTCCATGTGGAATAATTACATTAAAAGTCTAGACATTCACACACATATATGTATGCGTTTTTAACATAAGCTCACAAGATACCATGTCCTCTGAAGCTTCTTCAGATGTCCTTGTCTTTCCTTCCCTCTTCCTTCATCCTATTTGCAGCTAAACTACATTCCCTTTCCCCTCTTTGTAACACCTCCGCGCTCTCTCTCTCTCTCTCTCTCTCTCTCTCTCTCTCTCTCTCTCTCACACACACACACACACACACACACGTTCCCTTTCTGCTTTGCTGGCTTCTGCAGTTAGTCCAGGGTTCGTATTCAAATCCAAGAATTTGGAGTCAGGATCCGCACATATGAGAGAACACACAGCGTTTGACTTTCTGAGTCTGGGTGCCTCACTCAGTATAATATTTTCAGTTCCATTTATTTATCTGAAAACATCATGACTTCAGCATTTTTTTATGACTGGATAGAATTCCGTAGTGCATATACACCACATTTTCATAATCTATTCAGCTGCTTCCTCTTATCTCATTCAGAAGTTTGTCCCCTTTCTCTTCATACACACTTGTGTTCATGCTTTTGAGGTCTCTGTCCCATAACCTTACTGTGGGATTAACAGTTTCTGGAGTGGTTGTGCTGCCTTCCTTGTTTTTTTGTGTTTTCGTCACCGCACTGGGCTCTATACACTTGGGGCTATTTGGCAATCCCTGTCGTTAGTATTAGTTCTATCCTTTCAGCTGAAGTATTTGCAATGTCCAAATGGGACTTGCATGTGGTAGAGTTGAGGTGCATACATCAGAAAGTAGATCCTTAGAACAGGAGCTCAGCGGGTCTGGTGCAGATCCTGTATTAGTCCCCCAGCAGAAATATTAACTATAAGAGCAACCACAGCGTCTGGATGTTACCATTGTAAATGTATTAGCCAATGATCAACGGTGCCTCCTTTGATGTCAATGACAGTCACGTCCAAGTAACTACTGAACCACCGAGGACAGTCTAGTGGCCGGAATGAGATGCCCTCTACACTTGGTCACTAGTTAACGGCACTGTTTGGGGAGGTTGAGGTTGTGCAGCCTTGCTGGAGAAAGCAGGTCATTGAGGGCAGGATTCAGGATGAACAGTTTCATGTCATTCACACTTTATTTCCTCTGCTTCGTGCTCCTGGTTGAGAGGTAAGCACCCAACTTCCTGTGTCTTGCTGCCGTGCCTCCTTGCCATGAGGAACTCCCATCCCTCTGGAATAGTAAACCCCAATAAAACCCTTTTTTCTAAAAATCGCCTTGGCGTGCTAGATAGGTTATTCCGTTCCTGTCATAAGACACGACGGCCAAAATCAACTTGGAGAAAGAATAGTTCATTTGACTTACTCACCCTGATCAGAGTCTGCCACTGAGGGAAGCCAAGGGAGGGACTTGAAGCAACGCAGGAACCTAGAATTAAGAACTCAAGCAGAGGTCACAGCGAGCTTACTGGGCTCCTCCTCCTGGCTCCTCCTCCTGGCTCCTCCTCCTGGCTCCTCCTCCTGGCTGACTCAGCTGCTTCTCCTCTGCAGCCCAGACCCCTCTGTCCAGGGATGGCGATTCCCACTGTGGACTGGGACTTTCATCAGAGAACAATCAAGAAAATGCCCCACAGGCGTACCACAGAGCCGTCTGATGGAGACAGTGCCTCAGTCGAGGTTCCCTCTTCCCAGGTGACTCTGGTTTGTGTCAAGTTGACCAAAAGTAACCAGCACGACTGGTCACGGTATTTTATCCAATCGACAGAAAAGTAGCTAGAATAGTCAGTGTGGGCGCTGAGATTTTAGTTAACAAGATTAGGATTTGGAGGAGAGCGGGTGATAAGAATTGGGCTGGTTTTGAAAAGAACAGAATGGTGCTGGAGAAGTCGCTAGAAGGGAAAGTTGGGATCCCGTGAGAGTCCGTGGTTTGTTACACCCATGGGACGTTATAATTAGAGGTAAAAGGAGCAGAGGATGGGAAAGAGTTGAAGAGGGAGGAACATGGGTGAGGTAACTAGGAACGCTCTGTAGTAGGCTGCGTGAAGGAACACAGGCAACAAACCTTAAGCCTAATTGAATGATGTGTCAACAAAGGCAAAACCGCCGTGAGACTTATTTGAGAGTAGAAATGAATGATACAAAATAGGAAACAAAGTATCATTGTTGGCACAGATGTACTGAAAGGATCCCTCTGGCCCTAACCAAGGGAGTTTTTAAAAATGTGTGTAGTGATTTGGTAGGCATGTTTAGGTCTGAGCTGAGCAACAGGGAAATCCTTAGAAGTTACCCCAACCAATGTCGTGAAGAAATGACGGAATGAGAAACATAGAGATATTTTATTTATGTGTGTATGCGTGTGTTTGTGTGTAGATTTGTACATGTGACTGCAGTGGCCACAGAGACCAGCGAGGGGATCAGATCTTTTGGAGCTGAAGTTACAGGAGGTTGTGAGCCACCCAGCATGGGTACTGGGAACTGACCTTGGGTACTCAGGAAAAGCAGACAAGTATTTTTATCACTGAGCCAGCTCTCTAGTACCTAAATTAAAATTTTGCTTCCAAAGCAAAAATAAATGTGTGTGTGTGTGTGTGTGTGTGTGTGTGTGTGTGTGTGTGTGCGCGCGCGCGCGCAGTAGTTCCCATGATGTTTCTCCATCGAACATGAAATAATTATGTGAAAAATTTCAGAATCAACTTTCATGGAACTCTGAAACAATCGGTGGTTTTCAGCAAGCAAGGAATAGACCTAGGAAACTTCCTAACTTAAGATCTTTGTCATATTTTTACTTGCCTTTGCCCCTAGGCAGCATTCTTTAACTATGTCTCTTCAAGATCAAGATCAGACTCAGGGTCTCATGCTAGACAAGTGCCCCACAGTGAGCTGTAGCCCCAGAACTTTCAGGTTTTTAGTGTTGAGGTGGAGTCTCGTTCAGTTACTTCTGCTGGCTTTGAATTCACTCTGTACACAAGGCAGGCCTTGAACTCTTCCTCAGGCAGCCAATGAAAAGTTTGTTGGCCTGGCTTGCTGTCTGGGTGCTTACAAGGCAGGGGCAGGAGGATCATAAATCCAAGGCCAACCTGGGCAGCAAAACTCCGTCTCTGAATAAATAAATATGGCCAGGTGGAAGTGTTTGCCAAGCATGTGTGAGACTTTGTGCACAATAATCAATACAGGAGAGAGAGAAAGCGGGGAGAAGGGGGTAAGCGCGGGGGGGGGGGAGTAGAGGGGGAAAAGAGGGAGAGGGTGGAGAGGAGGGAGAGAGGGAGAGGGGAAGAGGGGGAGGGGACATAGAGGGGGAGAGGGGGTAGAGAAGGGGGAGGGGGTCGAGGAGTGGAGGGGAGAGGAGAGGAGAGAAAAGGAGAGGAGACTTGCATTCCTCCTCCAGACCCTGGTTCCTAGTTCCAGAAAGAAAAGATCAATTTCTTTCTCTCAAAGAAGTGTATTTGTCTGTTGGTTTTGCCTAACTCAGTACACACTCAGAGTAAGAGTGCCAAAGAACAACCCTGAAAAACAATGTTGGTCAAATAAAGGCCCTCTACTGCCTGAGTCAAAAGACTGTGCCAAGTCCGACTCCCTGGGAACCTGCAGGCCAGGGAGACAGGTGATGATCCTTAGACCTTCACACTCCCTCCTCTCCACCACATCCAATCCACTAGTCATATCCCCAACCTGTCCCATACCTCCTGCTGAGGGCTCTCCTTCCTCTTTACCCCAAATTCCCAGGGGACTAAGCAGATCCTGGTGCAACATCTGGTTTTGTCCCTTCTGTAGACTCCCTTAACTGTCCCCCGCCCCTCTTTGTGCCCATCTCCATTCTTAAAGGTCAGCTTCCAATACCAACAAACGAGTTCTGTCTGTAACCCCAGAGGCCACACTTGGCAGGATCTCAGAAGCATTCCCTACCAGGCAATCCACAGCTACAACACTCTCCTGAGAACCAAAGAGGACAATGAAAATCAAGGAACAAAACCCACCCAAAAAAGACAAGCTCAGATACCAACAGCTGGCTGCAATCTTCCTACAACAAATGCCTAGACACCAGCAAAAAAACACAGTAACAGCCAGGGCAGTGTCTTCACTGGAGCCCAGCAACCCTACCTCAGCAGGTCCTGAAAAATACAATGTAGCTGAAGCTGGAGAAAAGGACCACAAAATAACCCTCTACGGATGTTAGGGGTCCTTAAAGAGGAAACAAATACATCCATTAAAGAAATCCATGGGGCTGGGGATTTAGCTCAGTGGTAGAGCGCTTACCTAGGAAGCGCAAGGCTCTGGGTTCGGTCCCCAGCTCCGAAAAAAAGAACCAAAAAAGAAATCCATGAAAACACCAACGATGAAATGAAGAGAAACAGTTTAAGGTCTGCAAGTGGAATAGTATCAATAAAGGAAACTTAAACTGAGGGAGAACTGGAAACGAAAGTTTAGGAACTCAAACAGGAAACCCAAAGTCAAGTCTCAGCAACCACACATAACAGCAGAAGAGAAAATCTCAGGCATTGACGACAAGATAGAAGAAATGGATACCTTGAAAGAAAAAAGAAAACAGTGTTAAATTTAAAAAAAAAAATCCAAGAAATCCAAGACACTATGCAAAGACCAAATCTAAGAACAATAAGAATAAAGGAAGGAGAAGAAACCTAGAACCTAGGTCAAAGGCACAGAAAATATTTTTAACAAAATCATAGAAGAAAATTTCCGTAAGCTAAAGAAGGAGGTACCTATCAAGATATAAGAAGCACACAGAACATAAAATAGGCTGAATCAGAAAAGAAATTCCTCACAGCACATAATAGTCAAAACACTAACCCTACAGAACAAAGAAAAGTTATGAAAAGCTGCAAGGGGAAAAAACCAAGTAACATACAAAGGCAGACCTTTGAGACTAAAACCTGACTTCTCAATGGAGACTCTAAAAGCCAGAAGAGCCTGGACAGACATTTTACAAAGTCTAAGACGCTGAGGATTGCTTCACGCCCTGTGTATTCAGATGCTGGTTTCTGTGCCCAGAGATCTGGTTGTGGTCCGGACACTGGCATTGCCAAACACCCTAGTCTCAGTATTGTATGAAAATTGTTTTCCATCATCTTGGATTTGTTAATAAAGAGCAGATTGGACCAATAGCTGAGCAGAGGAGAGAGAGAAGGCAGATCCCAGTCAAGAGGTTCCAGAGAGACCTGAGGGAGCAGAGGGGGAAAGAAGGTGGACAATGTGGAAGAAGGCCATGTTGAAGGACCAGGAGAAGTCACCATGAGGACACACACGGAACAGAGAGAGCCAGGGCAAAACTCAGATTGCAGGTAATGGACCATGAGGTAGGCAGCCTTAGAGGGTTAGAATAGATGAGTTATAGGGCATGCAGCCTTTTAATAAATTTCCTAGATCTCTGTGTCATTTATTCTGGAGCTAAAATGGGCTAGAATGGGCATAGAAACACTTTGTCATTTGAGAGCAAACAGGATGAAAAAAATCCCCCAACTACTTTTGTACTAGACCACAAATAACAGCCAAGACTACTATACCCAGAAAAACTTTTAATCACCATAGAAAAGAAAAGAAAAAAAAGATCCCTCAATTACTTTTGTACTAGACCACAAATAACAGCCAAGACTACCATGCCCAGAAAAACTTTTAATCACAATAGAAAAGAAAAAAAGAGATTATATGATTAAACCAAATTTAAGCTGATAGTCCTACAGAAGGTGCTAGAGGGAAAACTTGAACCTGAAGAGGATGGACATACCCAAGGGTGGTGGTGGGGAACAAACAAGGAATAAGTAATATCACACTAACAAATCAAGAGAAGTGGGGGAAAAACCCACATTAGCACAACAAAATAATGGGAATCAAAACAACGAACACTGCTCACTGGTAACACTCAGTATGGTCCCTAAAAACAAAAACAAAAACAAAAAGAAAGAAAACAGATTAATAGATTGGATTAGAAAATAGGATCTTCTGCTACATTCAAGAAACACATCTTACCATCAAGGATAGACATCACCTCAGGACAAGAAGAAAAATGGAGAAAGATATTTCAAGGAAATGGACCTAAGAAGCAAGCTGGAATAGTCATTTCAATAGTTGACAAAAGAGACCAGACCAAGGTAATCAGAAGAGATGGGAAGGAGACTGCATGCTCCTCAAAGGAAAAATCCTTCTGGAGGATATCGCAGTTCTTCCCATCTATGCACAAACACAAGGGCACCCAAGTTCATAAAAGAAAGGCTACTACAGTTTAAATCACACAGCCACCCTCATACACTGATAGTGGGTGACTTCAGGACCCCTCTCTCATCAATATACAGGTCATCCAGAATAGGGTGACTTCAGTACCCCTCTCTCATCAATATACAGGTCATCCAGAATAAACAGAAATGCTGGAGCTAATTGATGTCATAAACCGAATGAACCTAGCAGATATTTATAGAATATTTCACCTAACCACAGAAGAATATACCTTCTTCTCAGCACCTCATGGAACTTTCTCCAAAATTGACCATGTACTGGGAACGTCTTTCTGAATAGGTCCCCATGAGCACAGATACTAAGATCAACAATCAATCAATGAGACTCATGAAACTGAAAAGGCTTCTGTATGGCAAGGGGCACCATCATTTGGACAAAGGGTCAGTCTAGAGAACGGGAAAAGATTTTTATCAACTACACGTGCTATAGCAGGCTAAGACACAGAATGGAAAAACCTGGGCATCAAGAAAAGAGTAACTTAACTAAAAATTGGGATACAGATACAAACAGAGAATTCTCAACAGAGGAAACGCAAATGATTGAGAAGCGCTACAGAAACGTTTGACATTGTTAGTCATGGGGAAATGCAAATCAAAGCTACTTTGAGATTACATCTTGGGGATGGGGGAGGGGTTGGGGTGGCCCCCACTGCAGCCTGCATGGAAACAATCTGCACGTGGCAAGGAGGAAATTTAGTTCCACACGACCTAGTTAGCCAGGAGGCGCTTGTTCAGACTTCTAGAATCTGACACCAGGCAGTTTATGTTAGGCATGTGTCTTAGTCAGGGTTTCTATTCCTGCACAAAACATCATGACCAAGAAGCAAGTAGGGGGAGTGGGGGAGGCTTTATTCAGCTTACATTTCCACACTGCTATTCATCACCAAAGGAAGTCAGGACAGAAACTCTCACAGGACAGGAACTCTGAAGCAGGAGTGGATGCAGAAGCCATGGAGGGTGCTGTTTATTGACTTGCTTCCCCTGGCTTGCTCGGCTTGCTCTCTTATAGAACCCAGGACCACCAGCCCAGGGATAGCATCACCCACAATGGGCTGGGCCCTCCCCGCTTGATCACTAATTGAGAAAATGCCTTACATCTGGGTCTCATGGAGGCATTTCCTCAAGGAAGGCTCCTTTCTCTGTGATAACTCCAGCTTGTGTCAAGTTGACACACACAACCAGCCAGTACAGCATGTTTAAGTATGGTACAGTTTTGGAAGAAAGTTCCCTGTCTACAGTCATCTCAATCCCATATATACAGTATTGTTTACTTGCTACACTGAAACTCCTGTAAAGTACATATGACCTCGACCATGAAGGTGGAGTCCATAACTTAAGGTACAGGGGAGGATCTGGTGTGGTCTCGGTCGTACTGACAGAGTAGAGGTCACCAAGCTCCAAAGCACACGTGGCATCTCCCCTAAGGATGGGTTCTGTTGACCGAGAAACAATGCTCAAGACAAAAGACTAAGAGGAAGAGTTTGGGGTAAACATAATTGTCTGGGGGATTCATGTGAAGCTTGGCCCTACAGACAGCACAGGTCACCAAGCTATTCACAATGTCTATTCCCAGCCTTCTGTGAGGAAAACAGACATACATCCCTTCCACTGAAGAGATGTGTAGCATGCCTGGTTTCTCTCATGTTTATCTGGAACACAAAGACCTCGTGTCCTCCACATCACCTTACGCCAATCAGAATGGCCAAGATCAATAACAAATGTCAGCTCATGTCAGTGAGGATGTAGAGGAGGAAGATAAGTATTCATTTATTGCTGGTGGTACTGGGAAACTTCCACACCCGCTATGGACATCAGTATGTTGGTTCCTCGGAAAGATAGGTCTTGATGTTTCAAGACCTAGCAACAAACAAAAAAAAAAAAAAAAAAAAAAAAAAAAAAAAAAAGGAGGGGCTGGGGATTTAGCTCAGTGGTAGAGCGCTTGCCTAGGAAGCGCAAGGCCCTGGGTTCGGTCCCCAGCTCCGAAAAAAAAAAAAGAACCAAAGACCTAGCGACGCCACTTGTCTTAGTTAGAGTTTATGATACGGTGACGAGATACCATTGCCACAGCAACACTTATAAAGAAAAATAGTTAACGGGGGCTGGCTTACAGGTTCAGAGGTTTTGTCCGTTATTATCATGGGCGGAAGCATGGCAGAGTGTAGGCAGACATGGAGCTGGAGAAGGAGTAGAGTTCTATATCTGGACGAGCAGGCAGTAGGAAGAGAGAGGACCTGGCTTGAACATTTGAAACCCCATCCCCAACCCCCAGTGACATGCTTCCTCCAACAAGGCCACCCCTACTCTAAAAAGGGCACATCTCCTAGTGCTACTCCCTAAGCATTCAAAGATAAGTCTATGACGGTCATTCTTATTTTGACCACCATGTCTTTGCATATACCCAAAGGACACTTCATTCCACTACAGGAGTACTTGATCCTTCATTGCTGCTGTATTCATAATAGCCAGAAACTGGAAACAACCTAGATGTCCATAAATGGATTAATCGATAAAGAGAATGCGTATGTTTATACAATTACTCAGCTGTTAAAAATGAAATTATACAACTTTAGGTATATGGGTAGAACTATTAAAAAAATCATCCTGAGTGAGGTAACTCAGACACAGAAAAAGAAATATGATATGCTGAACACACAGCACAATAACAGTCTTTAATTTTATTTCTAAATAAATATTTACATGTTTACGTAAAACAGTTTTTTTAACTCAGCAGAAATGTTCGTATACAGAAGCTTGGGGTGAGGATGACTGACGTGGACACTCAAGATTCTATTTTACATTATTTATTAAAACATATTTTTATACGGTATATTCTGATCACGGTTTCCCCTCTTCTAACTCTTCCCAAATCCTTCCCACCTCCCCACCCACCCAACCTCACCTCTTTTCTCTTTTTAGAAAACAAACAAGTCTTAGTTTTTAAGAGACCTCCAGGCGTATTATTAACTCTGACTGTGAGGGCCAGCAAAAGTTCCTTCCTGTCTCTTAGAATGTAAGAGGTATTTATATCGTAACGCATTACTACAGTTCCCAAAACTATTTAACTTCGGAGGGGGCGTACTGGTCTCTCTACTAAGTGCTGATGAAAAACTGGATATTTTCAAGAAGTAGAATGAAGTCGGGCACCACTTCGCAAAACACACACACACACAAATCAACTGAAAAACGTGTCAACAATCTAAATGTAAGAGGCGAAACTAAGAGTTGAATACAGGACCCGGCTCAGGTGGCAGCGCGCTTGCCTTGTACAGCATCTCTAAGGTCCTACTGTGTTCTAGCTCCAGCACCACATAAACCGTACAATGTGGCACAGTATTTGGGAGGTAAAGGCAAGAGAATCAGGAGGTCAAGGTCATCTTCTGCTACATAGCAAGGCCAGGGCCAGCCTGGGACATATGAGACCCTGTCTCAAAAGTTAAAAAAAAAAATCGTGCAGAGACCGTAAGAGTCTTAGAAGAAATAGAACCTAATGTTCATGACCATGAGTTTGGCAGCGGTCCTTAGGCAAAAACGACAAAAGGGTGAGTCCCAAGAGCAAGAAGTGGATAAACTTAATCAAAATCAAAGTTTCCGTACACAGAAGATAAATCAATACAGTGGAAATAAAAACCCTACAGAATGGAATAAAAATATTTATAAGATCATGTGTTTGAAAAGGGACCTGTAAAAATACACGAAGAAGAACTAAATATAAAAAGCCTCCAGGGGCTGGAGGGATGGCTCAGTGGTTAAGAGCACTGACTGCTCTTCCAGACGTCCCTAGTTCAAATCCCAACAACCACATGGTGGTTCACAACCGTCTATTATGTGATCCGATGCCCTCTTTTGGCATGCAGGCAATTTCTCCAAGAAGGTACACAGATGATCAGAGAGGCCATGAGGTACTTAGCATCAGCCATTAGTCACCGGGGAAACGTGAGTCAGAACCACAGTGAGATGTAACAACACATCTACCAGGATGCCAGGAACCACACAGAAGGGAAATAGAAAGTGTTGATGATACTTGATTTAAATTTGGATGGCAAAAAATTAGTCTGGGTGAGGAGGCGCCCCAGCCACATAGTTAACTTTGGATTTACGAGACCTGTCTCAAAGAAAACAGGTAACGGAGAAAGTAAGAGTCCTCATACATTGCTTGGGACAAAAAAAAAAAAAAATGGTATGGGCACTGCAAGAGACAGTTTGGAGAAGCTCAGAGCTATCACAAGAACCAGCAAGTCCATTTCTAGGTATACACTCAATGAATTTAAAGCAGATCCTCCAACAGACACGTGTATATAAATGTTCATTAGAACACTCTGTGTAATAGCCAAGGTGTGGGAACAGCCACAGGTCCGTTGATGGGTGAATGGATAGATTGTGGCATATCCATACAGTAGAAAAATGTATAAAGACTGTGAGCGAGGACAGACACTGAGAGTTTGGGAAGCCTCTTCTAATTCTCCATGCTGCCCTGACCTCAGTCTTAGTGCCAAGCACCAATGTCCATTAGCTCTTTGTCTTAGACAACTTAGGAAAGATTAAAAAAAGATTTATTTTAGATCATAGTGTCCGAGACCTCCCATCCATCCCAGCATACGTGGTGTGGAGAAGGGCTCTGTCCGTGGCAGTGGAAGCGTGTCATAGCATATCATAGCATGTCATAGCGTGTTGTAGCGTGTTGTAGCGTGTCCACTTCACAGCTGACCAGGAAGCAGAAAGCAAGCAGAACCTAAATCTGAACTCTCACCTTCACAGACCCACCCTGTGTGAAGTAGGTCTGTTCTTACTCCTGCCAACTAGGCACCACCTTCCAAAGGCCCCAAAGTCCTCAAGAACAGTGCTGCCACCAGCTGGGGAACAAGCATCCAAAACTCAAGTCTGTAGGGGACAATTCCGACACAAGCCATAATACAATGAGATCTAATCTAGCCTCAACTCTGTTTCTCCATAACTTGGCTGACAGAAAAAAAAAATAAAAAGGATGGTGTAGTTTAAGCCATTCTGACGAACAAATTTATGCTAAGATATGCATGGCTGAGAGTTACATAGTGTTGCATTTGAAGAGAAGTCTATTATCTAAATGTACGATTTAATGAGCCCATATCTCACTGTGGTAAGATTTTGTTTAGGTGGGCAGATAATCTGGATGCTTCTTAGCTGACATCACTTGACACTGCTGTGTCTTGAGCATTAATGTACGGATGAGTAACCCAAGGATCTTGTCAAACTTGCTTCAGAGTCAGTAGATTTGGGGTGGCCTGAAATTCTGTATTTCCAGCAAGCTCCCATGGGATGCTAACGCTTCAAGGGGCTACCCTTAGTGTGGAGGGTCTGAATGACCTGTGGCCTGCTGTTGGCAACACAGGTGTTCTAGGTTGAGTTACTATTTCTCAGAATACCTTCATCACTCTGTCATATCTCCTCAAAAAGTTGGAGCTTTCAAACTACCCAATAGTTCCATTCCTGGTGTACACCCTCAAAAACCCAAACCATACCCCCCCCCATACAAAGTCATACATGTTCATGGGAGCACTACTTGTAATAGCCAAAAGGTAGAAACAGCCCAGATGCCCATACCCTGATGGATACAGAAATAAAAGGTGTTATATAATAGGGTAGAATATTATTCAGCAGTGAAAGAAATGAAGAATTGATAATGTTTATGTGCCTGAAACACATAATGAGGGAAAGAGGTTAACTACAGTATCCTCCATGTGTCAGAGGATTCCGTTTCTACGTTTGGTCTTGTGTACTCCAGGCTCTCCAGGCATGGAGAGGTTAAACAATCCAGGTAGCTGACGATGAGCTTGAACTCTGGTCCTCCCACATCTGCTGCTCAAGTGCTGGGACCTCAGGCGTGTGCTGCCAGGTGTGCCCAATTTTATGTGCTACTGGGGATCAAACCCAAGGATCCCTGTCTACGCGTTCTAGACAGGCATTCTGTTAACTGAGCTACACCCATGGCCCTGGTTCTGATATGGAATCTGGGGGTGTCTTTGAGAAGAGTGGAGCCTTTTGGGGGGAGCTTACAAATGACAACTGCTCCACAAAGCAGGGTTTGAATGGCAAAGCCGTACAGCTGCTGTCCTCAAAGTAGAGGCCTTGGGGACCAGCAACACTTGGGTGCTCTTAGGATGTAAAGCCTCAGGCCCTAGCTCAGACCTACTGGATAAGACACCTGGGGAAGAGCCTAGGAATTTTTAAAAAATAATTAAATTACTTATAGTAATATATATGCAATATATATTAAAAATTAAAAAAGGATCATTTGCTATCAGTTCCCTTGAGCCAGATCCACTCCCTCCAGCTTCTACTCTGCCACTCGGTCTGCAAGTCACCCTCTCCTGGCTGTCTTCCTTTTAGCTGCCCTCTCAGTGCGGTCCCCTAGGTGGTAGTTACCACACATGCATGTGCGCGCGCGCACACACACACACACACACACACACACACACACACACACATCTTTTTCTGCGGGCCCACACTCCAACTGCTTCTCAGCCATTTCTTTCACACCCTGTCCTCTTTAGCTCAGTAAATCAAAGTTCCAGAAACTTGTAATTTAGCCATTAGATTTACACGCTAAATTCTCAATCCGCAATTCATTGACACAATAAATCCAGTGCCAATTGGTAAAGATATAAACTGCCCATCTGGACAAGATAAAAACAGATTTAGTTCACCTAAATCTGAACCATCCTCCTCCGTAGATGCCGTCTTGATCTCTCTCACTCCTCTTCCTCCTCCCTCCTGTCTATACTTTTCCCTGCCTACCCTTCCTTCTCATCCAGTGATAGGCTACGCCTTATCCTGGACCCATCTTGCTACATAATGACATCATCCTATACACACACACACACACACACTATATATATATATATATATATATATATATATATATATATATATATTACATATATAATATATATCCTGAAATGTTTATTATAACCAAGCTTTTAATATACCCACCATATCACATGACTGGATTAACTCTTTTATGTTCTGGGTTGCTTAGGTCATGGGTTCCCACCTAGGCCAGAGAAATAGCTTTCTCTAAAGGGCTTCCCAAGGGTCCAAGGATATGGCATTAGCAATAGTCAGCGTGCTATAAACAGACTTCTAGAATATGGTCCTCCCAAGTGAAACTTTGTTTATCTTTGGTCACCGTCAACATTTCCCCATTTTCCAGCTGCTGTGTCCCCAGCACCCCAGCCATCTATTCTGAAAAGCTCTCCAGGAAGAATCTGATGCGCTCTGGAATCTGGGGAGCATTGCAGATGGGTACCAATTGCTTCCCAAGCATGGATCTGCACCTCACCAGAGCAGTGGACGACTGTGCACCCACAGATCATGATCCCAGGTGAAGGAAGTCCTTGAGGGAAGAGGATTTGGAGTGGGATGTGGCAGAGGATAGGGGCCAGCTCTGCCGTGGGTTGCTGGGCACAATAGATGAAGCACCCTGGGGACAGGAGCTGACCTAAGTGCTTTTTGTCTGTGTGTCCTCTGCAAGTCAGAGCACCTGCTTTTCCAGGGAGGGAAGGCTGCTCAGACCAACCTGTCTGAGCTCACAGCAGCTTCCAGGACATTTCTTTTGGGTCGTTTACATTAAACAAAAACAAACAAACAAACAAAGGCAGCATGGGTGTGGGGAGCACTGTTTCTAAAGTGGAATTTTAAGCTGGGGGAGGGGGACTGTCCCAGGTAGGAGGCTGACCAGTCCTCAGAACTTCCTTCTCAGGCTCTGTGACAGCCTCCAGCCCTGCCTCCAGCTGTCTGTGTTAAGGTCTGGCTGCTCCTTCCTTGGGCCTGACGGGCTGTAGAGCTAGTAGGTGAAGTGTAGGAATTTCCCATGTGCCCCTGGAATCCCTCCCGCCCCATCCTCGGCAAGACAGGCAGCAATTAACATAATTGGAGCAGACTCTCTTTGTCTCCGTTCCAGACCGTAGGATTTGGGCCTCCCTGACCCAGAGACATGCTAATTAGGTGGACGGAATCCTCAGTGCCTGTCAACAGGGATCCTTCCCCCAAAGGGTGAGCCTGCCTCCATTGATAAAACTGGTGTAGGTGGAGCTCTGGTCCTTCTCCTCTGAGAAGCTTGACAGTCCAACCACCAGCATTCTCTCTAGCATGCCTCCGATGGCTTCCTCCTCCAAACGCCCACCACTCTTCATAGCTACGGCTGCATGCTTGGTCTGGCAACTGAGTATCCTTTATCATTTCATTTGGGATTAGTTCTTTCCCACCGGGACCAACGGTCCTGCAGAAGTTGTGTGTTTTACTTAACCGTTCTACAACTATCTTTCAGGCACTGTACCTGGCCACAGAGACACAAATATTTAGCAGGCATCAACTAGGATGAAAGACATGGAGATTTTAGGCTGCAAGACCACCACTCAGGGAACAAATTTCTACCTATGGGGGGCATAGAGCAGTTTGCTCTCCCCAGAAGAGTGTGAGGTGTGCTGGGGAAGCAGTGAGGGAGGAAGGGAGGAGCTTGGAAGGCTTCCTGGAGGTGAGATCCGAGCAGTGTTGAGCCTGAGAAGTGGCATGGCCCACAGAGGTCACAGGCAGAGTTGGAGAGGCCTGAACCGAGTAACACAACCGGGGCAGGAGGAGTCGAGGGCTTCCCTGGGATTGTGTGTGGCTGAGCCGGTGGTCAGAACAACTGCCTTTGAGATGGACAGAAGCAAAGCAGAGAGCAGCGCACTTTCAAAAGGCTTTATCTTTAAAACGAAAACATTTGCGGGTTGACCTGAGGGTCCTGGGCAAAAAGTAATGAGTTTTAGAAAAAGATTTGTGTGTGTGTGTGTGTGTGTGTGTGTGTGTGTGTGTGTGAGAGAGAGAGAGAGAGAGAGAGAGACAGAGAGAGAGAGACAGAGAGACAGAGACAGAGAGACAGAGACAGAGAGACAGAGACAGAGAGACAGAGACAGAGAGAGTGCACATACACACATGTGCACGCGCACACACACACACACACAAGCAATCTGAGAAGGACACAGACTGTACCCGATCTCCCACAGGTGAAGTTGCAGGTGTTTTAACCCACTGCCAACAGGTGCAGGGACGGAAACCCACCAAGAGCAACAGACGCTCTTCACCACTGAAACGACTCCCTAGCCCCATGCCTTACATGCAAGGACTTCAGAGGGTAGGAAAGCCAGAGCTGGTTTGGAAATGGGCCAAAGCATGGAGAATGGACTGGAGGGGGGAGCTGGGAATGGGGAGACCAAGAGGCTGAAGCTGTGGACAGAGACCAGGCAGAGAAAGGAAGCTCCGAAGGAGAGCAGAACTGGAGGTGATGGCAGCCCAAGGTCTGGAGTAGGAACCTAGTCCCTGCGTGGCTGGGAGGAGAGACCGGTGTGGGTGGGGCAGGGCGGAGGAGGGTAAGGGGGTAACAGTACTGGTCTGTGGCTGAGGAGGTGTGTCCTGGTTTGTTAGTGTGAGGTACCTGTGAGAGGACTTGTGTGTGGAGAGAAGGAGCAGAACCAAAAGCTGTGGGAGCAGGTAAAATGGTGCCTTAGGATGTTTCCGGGTCGGAGCTACATTTGAACATTTGCTTTTTATCAGTTATGCAAACTGAAGGAAGACAAAGTCTGCATGCTTCTTTATAAGAAATCCTGTCTTATCAGATTTCTGAGGAGTAAAGAAGACAAGCTTTGTGTCTTACTTTGGGTTGCTATCGCTGTGACCAAAACATGACCAAAACGCAAAATGGGGAGGAGAGGGTTTATTCAGCTTCCACTTCCACATTGCTGCTCATCACCAAAGGAAGTCAGGACAGGAACTCACACCGGGGAAGGAGCTGATGCAGAGGCCAAGGAGTTTACTACTGGCTTGTTCTTCATGGCTTCAACCCACTCTTTTATAGAGTCCATGGCCACCAGCCCAGGGGTGGCCCCACCCACAATGGGCTGGGCCCTCTTCTATTGGCCAATAATTAAGAAAACGTCCTACATGCTTGCCTACAGCTGGATCTTACGGA
The DNA here is from genome assembly GCF_021556685.1 of Rattus norvegicus. Lineage (NCBI taxonomy): Eukaryota > Metazoa > Chordata > Mammalia > Rodentia > Muridae > Rattus > Rattus norvegicus. The sequence goes on along the minus strand of NC_141551.1, from coordinate 70,510,601 downwards.
GGCGTTCTCTCAGTTGAGGCTCCTTCCTCTCCTTTAACTCTCGCTTGTGTCAAGTTGACATAAAATCAGTCAGTATCCTTTGTCAAGTGCCCAGCACAGTGACCGAGGGTGCGCCGATCCCCAAGGCCTCCGGAATAAACTTGTCCAGAGCAGCTGGGTCATTTGTTCCTGGAACTGGCGCGGGTGATAAGTCATTTCTCCGCTGGTGAAATGAGCCAATTCAAGCCAGATTAGATTACATTAAAGGCAGGTTTATTGGGAAGCTGTTCTTGGGAGAGTTCACTGGCCTCAAGGATTGAGGCCTTGGGGAGTGAGGGGTAGAGAAGAGGAGGAGGAGGGGAGGAGGAGGAGGAAGGGGAGGAGGAGGAAGAAGGGGAGAGGAGGAAGGGAAGGAGGAGGAAGAAGGGGAGAAGGAGGGGGAGGAGAGGAAGAAGGGGAAAGGAGGAAGGGAAGGAGGAGGAAGAAGGGGAGAAGGAGGAGGAAGAGGAGGAGGAGGGACAGAGGGAAGAGGAGAGAGAGTAAGAGAGGGAGGAGGAGAGGGAGGGGGAGAAGAGAAGAGATGAGAGAGAGAGAGAGAGAGAGAGAGAGAGAGAGAGAGAGAGAGAGCTCATAATGTCCAGATTATATAGGGCGAGCCTCTGGGGGAAGTCAGCTCAGCCCATGGGCAGAAGAGTTCAGGGTTTTGAGCAGGGTATAGCATATAGGGACTGAGAGACACAGGAAGAACCTAGAGGCCAGGTCTGCTTTGATATGTAAAATATGTATCTCAGTTCCTTGTCCTAGTTGGTTTCTGGGGAAACCGAACGGTGGGTAGCACACACATGCTAAGCCTTGTTCCAAGTGGGCTATGACGAGTCTTAAAGAGGAAGCACAGGTCGCTGGCATTGATTTCCTAACTGGGTGCTGCTGACCAACTCCCAAATCCTCATCAAGGCCAGAAAGGTTCTAGTGCTTTCCAAGTGAATCGTGGTGGGAGAAGACGTGCCGCCACGGCCGCAAAAGTCTTTGCCTAGTCACCTGGAGATTCAAAATCCACTAGTTGTAATGGATACTGATGGCTCAGATCCTCCAGGGACAGAGCAGGCTCTGTCCTGCATTGGGAACATTGAAGGACCTTCTATGGGCTCCAGGACACGGTTGGGATGCTGAACTGCTAAGTCTCAGGTTTGGTCAAGCAGAGACTGGAAGAGAGCTTTGTCATATCATACCATAGCTTTATCTGGCCTTGAAATCTTGAAGAGCCAGCCTGCCTCTTACGTTAGACTCAAAGGCCATCTTAGAGAAGATTAAACTCTTTTTGTTCCTGTATCTCAAGGACTGGGCTATGCTCTGCCTGCAACCTCAACCACAAACCCTTCCGGACTGCCGGTGCCAGGAGAGGGGACCATGCCTTTGTTTTAAAACCTTGTTCGGGGTTGGGGATTTAGCTCAGTGGTAGAGCGCTTGCCTAGCAAGCGCAAGGCCCTGGGGTTGGTCCTCAGCTCCAAAAAACAAAACAAAACAAAAACATTGTTCATCACCAGCTTGCAAGCCTCCCGTTGGTTTCAAAAGGTTGTATGGCCACCCACAGCTACCCTGTTATGCCCACCTTTGTTTGCAGAGATCCTGAGGACTAACTTGGTACACTGATGAGGTTCCGCTCCCACACCTCTGCCTATATTGCCGGCTGACTCCCCATTTGGAACCCCCTACCTATGAGCTATAAAAGTCTTGTTTTCCTCACATCCAATGCTGACCTCTCAAACCCCACCCTGGGGGTAGTGGGCAGTGCGTGTACATGAATAAGAAGGCTCGCTTTAATTAATTGCTTGCTTTAATTAATTTGGCGATGATGATTTGGGTCAGCAGGCTTTTCCCCCTCCTGTCTTAGGGATTAACAGTTTCAGGCTGGAAAGCCAAAAAGGAAGATGGATCTCAGGGTACTGCCAAAGGCCTGGGTTTCTTTGCTGTTTTGCATCTTTCTCTGCCTGATGCAGGCTCGAAACACTCAATGACTGACTGCAATCTGTAAAAGCCTTTTCTACAGTTCTCCATTTCATGTGTGATAGGGAATAGTGTAACATTTGAACACTGCTGGACTTAAGGAAACCATGAGAAAATTGCTTTAGTTCTTGTCAATTGCTAGTTTATGAAATGTACCCTTCCAGCGAAATTGCCCAAGATAGAGGACTTTCTCAGAATAGTTGAGATAATATTAAGAAACTGCCGATTGTTGTCGATTTTCCTGCCTCTGTTGTTCTTGTAAGACAGTGGGTCTCGGGAACTAACCGCCGGTCCTGCTTCTGTAAAAACTGCTTGCTGGAGAAAACTGAGGCTTCTACAGGATGTCTGTTGTAAAAGCTAGGCACTGCAGGATGTGAACTAATGTCACCTCCAAAAGCATTTAACTTTGTAACTTTGTGGCTTTTCCTTTCTAAACTTTGTACTTAAAATATGTCTCTTCCATGGCTAAGATAGTCCTGACCAGTGTTTAATAAAATCTCGTACTTGTTAAAATCCATTCACGGGTCATGGTGAATCTTTGAGCATCCCTAGACCCACAACACACATTGACCCTTGGAAGTATTAAGAATTTGTTTTCTACAATGCGGTCACCGTATAGCTTGCTTTAGGATCAGATGAGATAAAATGCCATGGGTTTGATTACAAATCATCTCCGTTTTGTCTTCCTAATCTCAGGTGTATCAGACCCCATGGTTCTGCTGAATGTAAAGGTCTCTCCTATCAGTTTTGGGATCCTCTAGCCAACGTCTCAGGTGTATCAGACCCCATGGTTCTGCTGAATGTAAAGGTCTCTCCTATCAGTTTTGGGATCCTCTAGCCAACGTCACGGACTGCTGTTCATGTGTCTTACCTACACGGTCCCATGATAGAGCCAGTTTGTGCTTCCAAGCCTTTGCAAGCCTTACCAGAGATTCTGCTCCGTGAGCAAGTGAAGTCTCCCAGGATGTCCTTTGGAACAGCAATGGAAAACCATTGCTGGAGAAGGGTCAGGCTGCCTTCCTCTCTATTGTAGTGTATTCTTTCCCCATCGATGACATGGCTGGAATGTGGTTCATCTCTCTGCACCTTCTCCTTGAAGGGGGAAGCATAACAACCCATGTAGGCCAATGAAAAGTCAACCAGGAGGCTTACAAATCCCCCAAAACCCTCTGTGAAGAGCTGAGGGCTGCAGTTCTCCTTTCTGGGTAGGTTATAAACTGAAGCCATTATGTTCTTAAAACACTTACAGCAGGTAAAGGAGGGGCAGTGGCTTTCTGAGGATATCTCTGAGGGGTGGCTGAGTCAAAAGGTTGGAGTATAGATGGCAACATTTAGTAAAATACTATCAGTTTCAGACAGAGAACAATTCCGAAGAGGAGAAAAGAAAATCATAGTTCTTGACCAGGTGTAGTAAGGCAGGCTGGTGGCACCAGCACTGACGCTGAGGCAGGAGGATTCTGAATTTGGAGCCAGCTTGGGCTCACATTACGTCACACTTCCCCCAGACACTCCAAGGGGAGAAAAATAGTTCAGGATTCTCACTTTTAAGGAAACCACACAAAAGGACACTGAGTAGAGCCACACGTGAGGCCTGGTGGCTCCGATGACAGCTGTTTAGGACCCACTCTGGTGTGATGGGTTTAGGAGATTTCTGGGTGAGTCCCAGGAGTCTGCAATGGAGACCAAAGGCCCTGAGGTCTTCTAGAGCCACCCTATGAAATAAATCTAGCCAAGTAATTTGTCCCCACCAGCTGGTAGCCCTAGGACATAATGTCCTCAGCCTTGGCTTGGGTCGTGACAAGAATTTTTCTTCTTAGAGTCAACGCCAATCCCTTTTGAAATAAAGCAGCTACTGTTTCAGAACAGCCTATAGCCAGTGGCAAAAATCTCCCTGTCGGGAGGAAGGGAGGAAGGAATTAAATAAAAAGAAAGACCAAGAAAACAGCAGAAGCTCCTCTAATCTTCCTGGTCACTGGCCTCTGGAGGTGTCACTCTCAGTTCCCTCTCTGCGTCACAATGTAAGTTACACCCTAGTCCTGGATTTCACCATTCACAGGTCCTAATGAGTAACTTTTCTCCATTAATCTTTCTCCTTCTCCAGCCTTTTCGCACATTTAGAGCATGGGGACTGCCCAGTCGTTCTTCACTATACAACATACAAACCACCACCAGCTCTGCTTCTCAGTAGTCGGCCTTCTCGAGCTGGTGCTGTTATTTCCAGATGCCCCAGGTGAACAGATAAAAAAAATCCTGTCCTCTTCTCCCCTCCCCTCCCACTTTTGAGGTACGGGGCTTACTTCGTAGGTCAGGCTGGCCTCAGATTTATGCTCCTCTTGCCTTGGCCTCCCAAGTGGTGAGATTACAGGTTTGCACACTCCGTTTCTCCCTCGCTTAAGATTCAGCAAGAGGTACACATTCCTGTCAACAGCTTGGGTTTTTGACTGCCTGTGGGATGTTTCTGTGGGATGGCTATAGCGTGAGGGTTTCGCTGGTGTCCATGTTACATCATCCTGAGTGTCCCTGGAAAGGAGAGAGAGAGGGGGCCAGGGGAGGTGGGGAGGGAAAGGAACAAGGGAGAAAGAGTCCTGTGATTAGAATTGCGCCCCTCCCCCCCCAGAGAATAAGCATTGAGTATGCACTTTGTCCTGATTTGTCTTGCTTTTCATAAGGACGTGCTGTTGGGGTTGAGTTAAGGTTAGCTCCTCTCAAGGATGCCCTGAAAGAAAACTCAACTTAGGAACTCGTCTTGATGTTTGTACGAGATCTGGCCGAGGTGAGACCCCCTTTAGCAGAGCATTGATCAAAAGGTCAGAGATGGTCTTGACAAGAAGTGATGGCCAAGGAGAGGCTGGGCAGGGAGGGAGGCACCCCAAGAGGAGTTGTAGGAACAAATGGACTGTGTTAGCCCCAGTTCTCTGAAGAGAAGAAGTCAAGCTCACTTGCTCCCAGGAACTATTCCACAAGTAGACCATGAAGCGTGTGGAGTGGTGGGAGAGAGGGCAAGGGCTCATCGGGGACTGTGTGGTCTAAATAGTTCTCACTCTGGGGGGACAGAGGTTGCTGAGTGACTTAAATTATCCTCATTGGCAAAGCATGACCAGGGCCTGTGGAGAAGTTTCTTACTCTCCTCCCACACTCCGAGCACAGAGTCCATCAGCCTGCTGCTCCAGGCTTTTGAGCAGCTGGGTTAATTCCTTGGAAGGTCAGCTGGAGGCTGCTCTCCTCTAGCACACCCCCTCTCCCATTTCCCTTTTGGCATCCTTCTTCCTCCTACTCAACGCTGCTTCTGGTAGATCATGGTAAGTCCTCTGGCATCCTTCTTCCTCCTACTCAATGCTGCTTCTGGTAGATCATGGTAAGTCCTCCGGCTCTATCCTGGGTCATGCTTCCTGCTTCCTGTTTCCAGAGGCAGACATCTGCTCAACGGGATTCACTTTAGGGGATTTCCTTGCTCTATTTCTCTTTCACAGTATTCATGACTCAAACTGCAGTATTCTTGTAAGGACTGTCTCCAGGTCAAAGGCGTTTGCACTGGGAGTATCCATTCTAACTTCTCCCCTGAACAGGCACCGCCCTACCCAACTTGCCTGCAGATATGCCTCCTGTTCCAGCCTATCCCCTAAGAAGGTGTGTGTGTGTGTGTGTGTGTGTGTGTGTGTGTGTGTGTGTGTGTATGTAACATAATCAAGCACACGCTCACTCTTCCTGTATGGTGTTTGTGCTATGGGATCTAGTCCTGACTCTGACCTGTGCACTCTTGGTCTCAGCCTTTCCTCTCAGAGTTTCTCGTCCCATATTACAACAGACAGATTGGACTACACGCACTCCACCAGGGTCCTGCCCAGCACTGAGACCTTCTAACTTTGTTCCTAGGCCCCGTCTCTTGGGCTGCGCACTAGCCAGGGTTCTCCAGAGAAACAGAACCAACAGGATGTGTATGAAGAGAGGTTTATTTTAATAAGGAAGTAGCTCACCTAATTGAGGAGGCAGGGTGGGCTGGTGTTTGCAGACTCGAAGACCTCATAAGCAGTTGAGAAAGCAGTTAGGTGGCAGTGGCTGCCTCGTGTGTGTGTGTGTGTGTGTGTGTGTGTGTGTGTGTGTGTGATCTCCGTGTATCCTCTTCTTTTTTTTTTTTTCTTTTTTTCGGAGCTGGGGACCGACTCCTTGTGCTTGCTAGGCAAGCGCTCTACCACTGAGCTAAATCCCCAACCCCCTTCTTTTTTTCTCAATCATTCTTTTGTGTTTTTTTCTTCCCCTCTTTTTCCTCCACCATCTTTTTAAAAATCCCCCTTGCTGGGTGTGGTGGTTCACTCCTTTAATCTTGCAGAGGCAGGAGGATCTCTTTGAGTTCAAGGCTAGCCTAGTCTACAAAGCAGGTTCCAGGACAGCCAGAGCTGTTACACAGAGAAACTCTGTCTATAAATAAATAATAAATAAATAAATAAATAATAAGATAAAATAAAATAAAAAGCCCTCCTGCCTCAGCCTCCAGAGTAGCTGAGATTATTGGTCCAGTACCAGCAGCCCCCCACTTTTTTCAGTTAATGCCATTGTAACAATTTGAATAAGTCTATGTGCTGGCAATTTAATCCCAAAATAATATGCTAATATGTTTAGAGGGGAGATTGGGATCAGACAGGCCGTCAGCGATCAGTGCAGGACCCTATGATGACAGCAGTAGAGGCCCGTCTGCTCTGTGCGTCTGTAGGAGGCCTCTTTTTCTTTTGAAGCATGTAGAGTCGCGTGAGACCAAACTATCTGTGGCCTAGCCAAGTTGGCAGAAAAGAAACCATTACAACCTGATCACCTTCTTCAGTGAAATTATCCCCCATGGCCTGGTTACTGTCCGTTCTTGACCCAGAGGACTGATCTGCCAATATCTTCTCACCGAGTACAGATTGTGCCTCAGAGGAGTGGAAGGAAGCATCATTCTGAAAGACGGGTGAAGGCCGGTCAGAAAACATTCATTCTCGAGCTTCACACCAAAGTCCAAGATGGTGCCGGGGACCATGGGACTTCCTAATAACCCATCTACTTGTTTACTTTTTCCTTGGTGCTTTGCACAGCGCGTTACAAACATAACGTGAATTAAACCACTTTCAGGGTGCTAAAAACAAAGCGTTAACTGTAAGAATGGTGCATGGGGACATCTTCGTGTTTATTCCAATAACAAAGAGAAATGAGTATGAGTTTTTGCTGACGTGACAAGTGAAATTCTTAAAAATGAAATGGTGTGAACATCAGAAGTAAAGCAAATTATATTTAATTTGATGGATGGAAAAGTAACCCTCTCCCCTTTCTCAGATATTCAAGAGACTTGTTGAAAATACAGATTCTAATCTCCCACCTTTTCTTCCCCCTAATGTGCCATTTCCACTCTCCTTTTTTTTTTTCTGGAGCTGGGGACCGAACCCAGGGCCTTATGCTTGCTAGGCAAGTGCTCTACCACTGAGCTAAATCCCCAACCCCTCCACTCTCCTTTTAAAATACATTTTTAGATAAATATATTTTAGTTGAGGGATATATATATATATACATATATATATATTATATTTTGATCATATCCACCCCTTCCCCTGCAGTTCCTCCCAGACTCCCCATACTGTGTCTTCCCATTAGTGCTGTCTGTGCATGTGCATGGGTGTAGGGCCACCCACTGGAGCATGGGGAACGTACCAAGGCCACACCCCCGAAGAAATATAACTTGACCTTTCTCAGCGGCCATTAACTGGCAGTACCACCTCTGCTGAAGGTGGGGCCCTCAGGAGACGGCAGGATTTATAATCTCGTGTCATAACTTTCAACTTCCTTATCTGCAGTTCCTCTTCTGTAAAACCGGGGATAGTCAGTGGGATTAAATGGGATCGAGGGCTGACAGCGCCTGTCCTAAAGGAGAGGTTGAGTAAGGGACTCGGGAAGGTACTGGCTCCCTGGGTTCCTTTCTACCGCCCTACACGTTCTCAGGGCCAAGTTCTCAACAAGTCATCTGTCCTGCTTCAAGGTGTCGTTTTTCTGTGTCTCCTTTTTATTTGCGTTTGGCTCATTGGCCAGACTCAAGCATACGGTGTCCTATCTGACTTCTCTCAATGGGGGTGACCTTTGATTTTATTTCCTATTCTCGGGTTTTACAACCTCCCGCCCTCCCGTCCTGCTTCCACTCCCTGTCAGTCCTGTTGGTGTGGGCGGGGCTTAGTGCTTCTGTGTTGGCGCCTTCATTTCTGTCCCATGTATGGCTGAGGCCCTGGATGGCTCCTGATTAAGACAATCTGGAACTGCAAGACTTAGGCCGAGCCCACACATCTACTGTGCCCTTTCTCCTGTGGCCACATGCCTATCTTCAGAATAAATCAGAACAGGCGACACATTCCTTTGCTTCACCCAGCTATTGTGCTCTAAGACTTATTACAGATCACATCACAGCGGGACATAGGGCAGTTTTGGCAAACAGCGGGCTTAATAAAAGCAAGGCCGTGTTTCTGAGAGGCCCAGGCTTCTCTCTAGGACGAGCCGTGGGTGACTATTTTTCACATTATCTATGGTAAGTGAACTTGATGGGAACAAACATTCAACAGAAAGGAGAAGGGAATTCAGGCTCCATCATCAAATATTTTGAATACTTGTTTGATTTTTTTTTTAAATAAATAACGAAATGCTACTGAAGAGGCCCCGTGGAGTGATGGTTGTCAGTTTGGGCTAAGGTTGGTCAGCTGCCGGGGCCAAAGTGAGCCACAAGAGTGAGCAGAAAGTGCTGGTTGGGTCATACTTCTCTGCGAGTAGTTCTGGTTTGCTCAGTCCATCCATGTCTGGAGCCTAGGGTTGGGGCTGCTCATGGCCTCCAGTAGGAATCATTCATTTTCCTAGAACCAACTTGTAGCTATTAATCCCTTGTTCAGAGTAAGGGAACCTGCCATCAAAATCTCAAGTAAGTGTCTCCTCTGTCTCTGTGTCTCTGTCTCTCTCCTGCCTTTGTGTTTCTGACTTGGAGGGATTGCAGTAGGGCCCAAGAAAAAGATTCATGTTTTTTTGGGCGAACCACATGATTCTGGCCTCCTAGGCAAGGGAGACGGGAGATGCAGCGTCAACCCAGCACGGCATGTTGTGAAATGAACACCTTAGGGCTAATACTGGGCCTCAACATTACACTCAGCACATGGTCAAGTGTGTGTGATTCCAGCATAGCTGACGCAGATGACCTCAGACCCAGTCACACACCGAGGAGCTATCAGCAAGGAACAGTCTTCAGGCCTGAGACTCATTTTTTATTGAGGATGTGATTGTCAGAAGGTTTCCCATGCCCATGTCCATATGAGTAGCGTTGTACGGACATAGTGGGTTACCCGCCCCCAAAAAGTGAGTTCAGGGGGAATGTATTTGGAAAGATATGGGATAAGATTTAGAGGGGGAAATGGGGAATAACTATATAATCATTTTATCCATGTATTGAAATTTCAAAAATAAAGAAAAAATAAAAATGTGTATGTGTGATTTTTCAGACGCTTACAACGGATGCCTTTCTCACATATTCTTCCTACTCAGTTTTGAAAACCTTTCTAGTTTCTCATCTCAATAAAAGGGACACTTTGCCAAGAAGATCTAACAAGGGTAAATGTCTGTGGACCAAATGTAGACGCTTCAGTTTCATAAAACAATACTAATGGGCATAAAGGGGCAGATGGGTTCTAGTGGAATCAAAATGGGACACTTTAGTACCCCACGATCATCAATGGGTAGGTCATAGGAAGTAAAACTCAACCAAGAAACATTGTCATTCAACTATACCATGAACTTAAGAGACATTTAACAAACGCTCTGTCCAGTATCCAATAGCTGTGGAGTAGTTTCTTCTCAGCAGTCCGGGGACCTTTTCAAAAGATACAGCTGTATTTTAGGACACAGAGCAAATATTAAGACGTACAAATGAACTATAGTAATGTCTTGTATCCTGCCAGATCAGAACTAAATACAAGGAAAACAAAGTAGCAAGAGCAAATATACAAATACATTCTATCACTTATGAATCCCAGGCTTGCTTGACATTCATTGTGTAGCCCAGGCTGGCCCTTAGCTTTTGATAGTCACCTTTCTCAGCCTTCTGAGTGTTGCAATTTGCAATTACAGTTTTTAATAACAGTCACTCAACTGTTAGTATATTATACTGGTTGTGGGAGAAAACAGGAAGTTTTGAAACTGCTATACTCAAATGAAACTGAAAGCAATGGTCACCATAACTTTCATTATACAGAGAAGTCAGGGGGATAGGAGGAAACTTTGTAGCTATAAGTGTGTACACTAAAGAAAAATCTGATCGAACTCAAATAAATAACTTTATGATGTTCCCCCAGACCTTAGAAAAATACAAACAAGCCCGACCCCGGAGCAGTAGACTGCAGGAAATAATAAAAATCAGGGCAGAAATCTCTGACACGGAGGCTAAAAGAACAATACGCGGAATGGGTGGAATTGGAGAGAAAGAAGAAACTCTTAGCGGATCTAATTCTTCCATCACTGGCCGGTTTGGAAGGGATGGCTCACAGGTTCTTTGTCTTTGGACTCTGGTCCCTGTTTGCTTCCCTCCCTCACTGAGGAAGCTGAGTAGAGAGCAATAGTGAAGCCCTCCCAGGACCCCAGGGTGTGGAGCAGAGAGAGGAAGCGTGCCCCGCTGGGCAGTAGGGTCAGTCTTCTTTGGCCTATACACCTGCCCTGTGGAACTGTAGGTGGCTCTCTAGGGGTTTGTATAAAATCCCTCTGGAAGGAAAGCAGCTGAATTAGCTGTGAGGAATGCCCACAAGGGCCGGCACTGTAGCTGCCTTCTGTTTTGGGTCCTGGCTTCCCCTGGGAAACCAGCCTGTAATGAAAGGCACAGAATTGGCCAACTGTTCAGTGCGCCCGCTGATGCTGGCATAGGCTGCTGAGGGCTCTGGGCCAGACTTCAGGGGCTGACACTGTGCTTGGGCTATTCTTACAGAAAGGCTACTGCTGGCAAGCCGAATGTGGACATTTCTCAGGGAGTCCCATGGGTTCCCTCACGCCATTTAACCCACTCACCTGCGGGCCAGGTGTTGCTATACCCCTTACACCTTGGCTGTCTGGGGTCCTTCTCCTTGTCCTAGAAGAGAAACATCACTTTGGATTCTTGTAGTCTGAAGCTTTCTGTCCTCACAACAGGGGCATGGGGTGCAAGATGGGACAAAGGGGCTTTTTGGAGCTTACCACACAGTGCACAGGCAGCTCCCTGCCTGGACCTGGGTCCTGACTTGTTCCTGAGACTTGGACAGGGAGCTCATGGAAAGGATTATTTATAGATTCTTACACCAGCCCCTGACTTCCTGGGAGAAAAACCTCACAGTTCACCTTGCTTTTCAAAATTTCTATCTTGCCTGCCTGGTCTTTTGTGGACCTTCTTGGTCTTTTGAGTCTTCTTAACTTCTCTCTCCCCTTTGGTCAGTCTTAAGACCTTTCCTATTAAGCCCTTCATGGACCATCTACAGCCAATTCGTTCCTCCGCCACCCCGTATTTCCTCTTTTTTGACTGGGGTTGGGATGGCGCCTAGTGGTAAGGTGGTCCACTCTCAATTTCCCCTAGGCAGATCCAGCCTTCTTCGTCTTAATTTAGTAGCTCTGTGATGAAGGCAACCTTCCTCTGGTCCCTCCTGAACCCCATTTCTCCCAACGTTTATCTACTACTTTGCACAATGTCGGGAAACTAACGCTCCATGTGGGCAGAGTCTGTCATCCCAGTTGGGTCAAAGAGGACAAGGGAAGGGCCCTGGGCACTCAGTAGCACCCCCACACTGGTACAGGCTAGCTTACTGGGACTCCCTGGTAGCTCCAGGCTTCTCTATGATCATGAGACGCTAGAGGGAACATCCACGAAGGCCAATGCAAGGAAGGTCGCCGCTGGTGGCTAAGTAAAGAAAATAATCCCCAGACCAATATGACCCATGTACTTATTCTTTTGTCCAGTCAGCTTTTCCTTCTTGGCAAATCCACTGAGTGCCAGTGTAGTAAAACATGGTCCTTGGGAGCCTGCCAGCTTGCCGGAGAGATGAGACATGAGGCAGTGAGACCATGAGCTATATCAGGGCGTAATCGTATGGCTCTGAACTTAGTCTGAACCCTAAACTGACGAGGCAGGAGAAGGATTGTGGAAGTGTGTGGGGTTCTACAGAAAAAGCGTGCTCCCGGTCCTTGAAGGAAGGGCGGAATTTAGAAACACGGAAGAACTTCCACACTGAAAAACTGAGCAAGCTTTAGTCTCCAGAGTGAGCAGAGCCATGTTCTTGGGCGGCAGGACAAGGGGCTGGCCCATGTAAATGTTGGCTCCATGGTGCATCAGGGCTTCCAGGCCAACGCTGGCCATTCCAGACCTTGTCTGGGAATTGCTTTGGTAACCAAGAAAGCACTCAGAGGCCTGCTGGGGCCTGCTTGCTTCTTCCCATGCCTTACAAACAGGCCCACCACACTGGGCCCCAAGCCCCAACCAAACCATTCTTGTCTTGTTCCAGGCCCAGAGGTGGCAAGAGAAGCTAGAAAGGCAAAGAAAACTGTTTGATTTCTGGGACTTACTGGGCAGGCCAGGTGGAAGTCGGCCAGGGAGGCAGCAGCTGGTGACGGCCGGCCCGCATTAGATAGCAGGCAGCCTCTCCGGGGAACAATTGGGGAGACACAGGGGTGGAGGGTCAGCGAACACGGGCCAGCGGAATTCTGAGCAAGGTCAAAGTCCAATTTGGTACAGTGCTTTATTTCCAATTTAAATCTCATCTTTTCTCCCAGAGGGTCTGCCGCCCCACCCCCCCACCCCGGATCCCCGCAGAAGAGGCCAGGAGGGCCACAGGGAAATTTGCATTTCAAAACTACAGGCGCTGAGCACCCTGGCGGGTCTGTGGTCTGCCCACTGCCTGGACTGCACACCTTGGCAGCAAAGGCAGAAAGTGCTGTTTGGGCTGCAACCGGCTCCTTGTTTGCTTGGGAATGGGGAAGTAAGGAACAAAAGCTTTCTGCTGTTTTCAGTCGAGGGGAGGATCCCGAAGTATCCAGGGCATGCAGGTAGCGGGCGGAGGGTTCTAGAAAGTGCCTTTGTTTGTTTATTATTTATTTTTGAGATGGGGCTTTACTCTGCAGCTCTAGCTGGCCTAGAACTCACGGAGATCAGGCTGCCTTTGCTTTCTGAGTGCTGGGATTAAAGGCGTGCATTATCGCATTATCCGCAAGCGCTGTTGTGTGCTTTATTTTTTTCAAATCTGGGGCACTGGAGGAAAATATCAAGAGAAAGGCAGTCACATGGTGGAAGGTGGGCAGGACATTTGCAGGGGCCTGGCTGGTATCTGGTGGTCTGATAGTGTACAATGCAACAACAGAGAAGGCTGATTTCTGAGGTAACCCGAGGGGTCTGGAGGATGGATTCTATGAATCTGCTCGACTAATTGCAGGTGTGTGATTCAGTTTAAAAGCAGGTTCTTGTTACCCGATCCCTGGAGGCTCAGGAGTCTTGGTGGAAAGATGGGAGCCCTTCATTTCCCATCAATACCAGCATCTCTGTTACACCAGGTCGAGGTAAAGGTGAGGAGGAAAAGCTCCTCTCACTGCCACACACCTCGGAGTCCCTTGTGTTGCTTTGTTCTGACTCCCTTTACACCTTTACTCATTGATGCAAAGATGGCCTTCAAGCCTAAGTGCTTTCCAGTGTCTGGTTAGTTGCACGGGCTGGTCTGTGAGAAGAGGGAGCTGCCATTTACATACAGCGCCAGGGGTCATGGGGTTAATGACCTTCCTCCCAGAGACTGGCACACTGGTACCCTCAAAGGTAAGGCCTGTTGCAATCCCCTGCCTGTTGGGTGGGTGGGGACATCAGGACTGGGTTAACTAACACCTTTGCCCAGGAGCCCTGAAGGAATATTCTCTTCCCTCTGGGCCTCTCTCTTCCCTCTCTGCCTCTCTCTCCCCCTCCCCTTCCTCTTCCTTCTCTCTTTTCTCCTTAGGGCACCTGGAGATGCCTTCCCTGCATCCTGCATCTAACTCAAAAGTCCATCTGGCTTGGCCAGCCTAAGCCCCCTCCAACCCTCCTGTGATGCAAGGCGCTCACTTGAGTTTCACTGTGACCTCAGCAGCTCGAGGCTCTGCTGGTGAAGTGGCTGAGGGGAAGCTGTGGACTTGTCTCTTCTCATCTGTGAGGAAATAAGAAATGCCCCAAACTGAGAATGGCAGAAAGACACTCTGTGCGCGTCCTCAAAGATGCACCATTTTCCTCAGGGGTTTTTCTTAGTGTCTGCTGCTGCCAGGTGGTCCGGAAGAAGAACGGTTACTTAGAGAGAGACGTTAGATGATTGGGCTCAAATTCTCTGTGAGGGCACACTCCCACTTGGGAAAACCCAGCCCTCCTCAGGCCTGCTTGCCATTTCATTTGGAAGTATTGGGAGTTTTGCTGGAGCACATTCCAGGGCACTCGTTTCCAAACAGAAATCCTAGTTGCTCCAGAGGCTCAGGACCATGGAGAAAAGCCACCAGTTGCCATTAATGCCATTAATGGCGGCGTATTGTCTTTCTAACAGTCTCATCCAGCCTCACCTGCCTCTGCTGTGACCAAGTTTTCCTAAACCGGCCCACTGTCACCCGCCCCCCACTGCCATTTCATATCATCTGGATGTTTCACAGGCCATGGGTCCTGTGTTCCCTCCAATGTGTGCAATGCCTGCTTCCTAGGTACCAATCAAATGCTACCATCCCTCCTGGATTCAATTCCTAGAGAACTTTTCCACCTGAAAGGGACCTCTCAGCATCCTTCCAGGTGGCTCTTGAGAGAGAAAAATCAAGAGCCAGGTGTAGCAGTATAGGCCTGTAAGCCCAGCGCTCTAGAGGCTGAGGCAGGAGGATCAAAAGCTCAGGGCCAAGTCTGGGTAACGGATAGAGTTCAGTGTTAGCTTGTGCTATGGTGTGAGAGAGTATAAATCAGCGATTCGTCTGCATCCTGGGTGTTGTGCTGTCACGAAGAGGGAGATTGGGAAGATGTTTGCTGACATTCTCCTTCGTAAATGGGTCTCTGTGCTTTGGATGGGCCCTTTCTCCTGTACATGGGAGTGTAACTATGTACATACATACATATATGTATGAATGTATTATGTATATGTGTATGACTTGAGACAGGTTCTCACTATGTAGCCCAGGCTAGACTAGAACTTGCTAAGTCCATGCCTCAGCTGAGATGTGGTCTATCACAAGCTCGTGAGCTCATCAGAAGGAGCATCTGGCACATGTCATATCTCTTTACCAGTCACAGACGGCCCAGGAACATGTCCATGTAGTGTTGAGTGACATGACAGACATGTTTTGGTAATGAGGAGAGACTTGAAAGTTTCTTTCTGCTTCAGCAACCCCGATTTCTTAGCCGTTCCCTGCTTTCTGGGATGGCCACAATCACACACTCTGCTCTGTTCCTTCCTTTGTCCCACCCGGTGCTGTCTGTTATTGTCAAGGCAAGACTGAACTCCACTTGTCACTCACACTCTGGTCTAGACTGACCGTTCAGGACTAGAAGATGTGTCTTAACTTATTATCTGGTTTCTTAAGAAATATCATTCTCTGATGCTATCAAAGATCTCAGTGTTGATCTCAGAGCTTCAGAAATGAAGCCAACAGCTTTCCTTCTCCGTCAGCATGGCTGGGTAAAGCCTCCTTGCCTTGTATCACTGACTCACGTGGGTCCCCGTAAAGTGATCCCTACCTAGCAGGTGTGGTCTCTACAACTTTGATGCCCTGCACCTTGCTGGCCCCCTGTTAACAGTGATGAGACTGGAGCCCAACTGGGTGTACAAGGTTATGACTCCTGAGGTCCCTTGGGTGCTTACAGGGTTCGTGTTACAATTTCCTGCTGATCTGGGGAGGGGATGCATGGTTCACTCCCCAACTCCTATTCTATTTTATTTATTTATTACTTATTAATTAATTAATTTTTCTGAGAGGATCTCACCAAGGAACTCAAGTTGGTCTCAAACTCTTAAGTAATCCTTTATTTCCGGAGTGTTAGGATTACGGGTATGTACCACCACAGTTGGCTTGACCTCTAATTTTAGTTTAAGAAAAGCCTCTCTCCTTAACTCTTCTTGTCTTCAATTGCTCTTCGACCTTGGAAAGCCAGCAAGCATTACACAGATATTTCTCAGCACTGATCGCAGCCTGTCACTCACAAGAACTGGGTACGGCAGAGGGCAGGGGGAAGGGTCCTGGAAACCACCATTTCCGTATTCTCCTGCTACCTCTCTCCTCTCTGTCAAGTCATAGATCAAATCCAATGCGCCTCCCATGCAAGGCAAGGGTCTGTGCCTACAGCCCGCTGACCCTTCTTCTCTGAGCCCCTTTTGTGTTATTTAAACATTATTTAAGTATTCTTTGTGGGTACAACACACCTGTTTTACTTGTGGGATCATAACCATGTGAGGTCCGTTTCCTGCTTTGTATAGTGTGCCTGTCCTCCTCATTCCTCTTGAGCAGCTTGCGCCTGGCTAAGCGTTCTGTAGGCGAGACTCCAGGCTTGTTGACTAATTCTTTGGTTTCCAAGTTAGTTCATCAGAGAAGGATGCTGGCTCTCCTCCAGCTTCTTGGAAAACTGGTCTTTTTGCCTTGGCAGCTTTGCTGTTTTCCGTGCCCAAGAAGACAGCAGCTCTACTCACAGCCCGCTTCTTCTCTCTGGCCCACATGCTGCTTGCCTTGGCCTCGAACCAGGAAGACAGCCCACAGCAAAGGGCAAGCCACTTTTCCACCCCCGCCTGGGAACCGGCTAGAGCAGAAGGGAGTGATCTGGTCCCAGCCCCCGTGTGAGGGAGATTGAATGGCTTCTGGGTAATGTAGAAGTCCCCCTTCTCTTCCTCTCATGGATGAACTGACGTGTATGAGGAGGCCCAGCTGCAAGGAGGAGAGAATAGTGTCATAGCCATAGCTCATCCGGGGCTCTCGTGCTGGGAGGTCCTTGCTCCTCATCCTTTGTCCTTCTTTCATTTCCTTTCTCCTTCCCTCTCCATCAAACTCCTCATTTCTAACTTACCTCAAGTTTTCCTGTCCCTGGGCCTTGTGTTTCTATGGTAACAGACTCATATGACCTTCCATAGTTAACCTATCTCTCTCTCTCTCTCTCTCTCTCTCTCTCTCTCTCTCTCACACACACACACACACACACACACACACACACACACACACACACACACACTATGTATCTCTGGATGGCCTGAAACTCACTGTGTAGACCAGGCTGGCTTCAAACTCACAGAGATCTGTCTGTCACTGCCTCTCGAGGGCTGGGATTAAAGAGTACACCAACACACCCAGGAATCACAGCTTCCTTGGTGAGATCCTCTCAGGAAAATAAATAGATAAAATAAAACAGGGGTGGGGGAGTGAACCATGCATTCCCTCCCCAGATCAGCAGAAATTGTAACAATATTCGTGTAAGCGCTTGAGGGTCCTCAGGAGCCAGGACCTGGTACACCCAGATGGGATAGACCTAGGGCTCCAGCCTCACCGCCGTTCACAGGGGACCAGCAAGGTTCTATTTAGTGACCAGGTACATACAGATAGTGACTCACAAAACTGCAATCCTGTCGAAAAATTCATATCTCAAAGTAATGTTACAGTCTTACCAGTGTAGCGCCATCTACAACTAATGTTGATACAAATAAATCTGTTGTGTAACAGTGTAACAGCCTGTACAACTCAGAATAAATCATGATACTAAAGGATAGTATTACCAAGAATGTACTTACTATACTGTAGTTTCTATTGTCCTTTTAGAATTTTTTCCTTTTACTTATTTAAAAAAAAAAAAAGTTTCCTGTAAAAAGTCTTCCCTTCCACAGCAACATGGCCTCCTGCATCTTGGTTCCGCATGTCTTGCTCACCTAATGCTTTGATGGTCGATTGGCTTTGTCTTTTGTTTTGGTCATTGTGGTCCTTGAGTATACAAAACCCACTGCTCACGTTGTTATTAAGAATTCACATTGAGCAACTCATCCAGAAGTGACATAAAAAAATGACTAAAGGTGGCTAATCAGTGAAGGTCATTGCTAAGGCAGGGGGGAGGGGGAGCACGAACGCCTCTGCCATAGCCGGCCTCGGAAAGAGCACTACAGAGTGACTAAAGGTATCCAAGGGCCTGCTTCTTCGAGCCCACATTTAGAAGGGTCTGTGTTAGATGACCTGCATTAGAGACCAAACACTAATGCCTACCCCAGCACCAGGGTTAGTGAGGTTATGACGGAAACTTTGTGGTGTTGACACAGAAAGGCTGGGGGTCAGTAAGATGTCCCAGTGGATACAGACACTGTGGGTAGGCCTGATGGCCTGAGTCCGATGCCTGGGACTCACATGGTGGTCTGAGGAAACTGTGACTGGTTCTCTGACCTCCACGTGACTGCCATGGCATGCATGCCTTTCCCACCAAATAAATACAATTATTTCTTTTAAAAAGTCTCCCTCAGTTTGACTGAACTGTTGAACTTCCTTCCAGCTCTGTTCTTTTGAGACACAGAGGTGAGCAGTAAGCCTGACAGGGCTGATGTCAGGGCAGCGGGGCTCGGAAAACTCCAGGAAAAATAAAATGACGGTGTAGGAAAATGCTTTGCTGAAACGAATCTTCAGTAGGAGGGATGGAGACCTTTGTACAATGGCTGAAAACAGTGGAGGACTCTGTCTCAGGACATGTCCTTGTCGCTAATGCACGTGGTGACTCAGATTGTTATTTTTAATTTTATTTACTCATTTATTTTTAGACAGAGTCTGCCTACACACCTGTGGCTGACCTGGAATTTGCTTTGTAGACCAGGCTGGCCTCCAATTCTTAGCTATCAGCCTATCCCCGCCTCTTGTGTGCTAGGTTTAACGGTGGGCGACACCATGCCCAGTGCCCTCTTGCATTTTTTTTTTCTGAGTCGTCTTCAGTCCCATCCGTACAACCCATCTGTTTAACAGATTTGTTTTTTCCTTAATTGTCTAGAAATGAAGTCATTCATGTCTTGAATCTGACGTCTCTCATTTAGCACAAGCTTCAGCTTGGCACCATCTCTTGGTTCCTCTCCATGGCTGAACGATACAGTCTGCTCAGTGTGTTGGTACTGACAGGCCATTGGCTGTTCGTGTACTACGAATAACCCATGGTTATCTACTAACTCCTCTGCTGAGGGTAGCAACTTCTTCTAGAAGGAGGATCACCATTTTTTTTTTTATGGTAAGGATATATTTTTAAAAACACCCAAGGAAGCATTTAAAATGCCACAGAATGAGATCACAAAGTTTGCTAAGTTTCAGGGGAAGTATGAGGCAGGCGGGTGGCCGCCATCTTTGTGTCTTCTGAACCTTCTGGCCTTGTACTTCATGCTTCCACTGGTTCCTCATCCATACAGACAAGATGCAACCCTAGCGCAGTCTTTTCCTGATTATGTTAATTATTATCTGGAATTTATAACATAAACGTCTAACTTCCTTTTTTTTTTAAAGATTTATTTTATTCAGTGTGTGTGTGTGTGTGTGTGTGTGTGTGTGTGTGTGTGTGTGTGTGTATGTGTGGTCTTCAGACACACCAGAAGAGGGCATCAGATCCCATTACAGATGGTTGTGAGCCACCATGTGGTTGCTGGGATTTGAACTCACGACCTCGGAAGAGCAGTTCAGTGCTCTTAACCACTGAGCCATCTCTCCAGCCCAAAGTCTAACTTCCAATCAATGTCCTGCCCCACTCTTGCTCACAAAGCCACTGCCACAGGTGGGTTGCCAAACACACTGCCCCAGCCCATTCCTTCCCCAGGATGTAATTTCAGAAGCACTTCCAGGCAGCTAGAATGGGGTTTTCCTTCTTGCAAGGCCACAATCAGGGTGCCTCAAGTTGCTTTTTCTGGTTTCCTTTTTTCCCAGGCATCCTGAGCTGGAGAATGACGAGGATAAAGAAGCTGCCTTCTGTCTCTCTTCACACCTTTTCTATAAGCAGGGTGGGTGGTCCATCTTCTGTCTCACTAGCTGAAGGCAACCCAGGGCTTGGCCAGCTGAGGAGCCAAAGCTAATGGGGTATCTTCTGAAGCCTTAGGCCTCATGGCTCCTTTCACAGACTTCAGGAAACACCTGGGAGAGCCTCACCTTTGTATACACACAGCTTAAGAGTTTATCTGTTTGTCAACTACAGGACCATCTTGAAGAAGTCAGAAAATCACCTTGGACCTGGCCAGGTGGCGGCCAGTGGTCCGGATCGAGCCTGACTGAATTTTCTTACCTGAAGATTTTTTTTTTTCCTTTCTTTCTTCACAAGACTCTGAGTCAGGGGAGGCTACGGAAGCCCCTGAGAAGAGAATCTGGGGACGCCAAGGCTGAGGACTGGAGCATTCTGTGACCAGGGAGCTTTGAACTACCAGGTCACCTGTGTGGAGAACACCAGTCAAACCTCATTTCACCACGTCTGTCACTCATGTCTCTTCCTGCTTCTGGTTAGCACAGAGTCGGTGTGGCCATCGTCCCTCGGCTCTGCTGGCCCAGAACCTGGAGAAAGCCCTGCTGCAGACTGAATGGTTTCCACACACCTTAGTCCAGGTTTCCAGAGGTAGTGTCTATGCTTGTGCCTCAGCACCACAAGCCAAGTCTCCTTCCTGGGGAGCCTGTCCTTGGGGGCTCTAGGTCTGTGCTTACCTGCTTCTCACAAGAAGAGAGGGAGCAGAGGGGAGGCTTCTGGGCCAGAGCAGTCTGGGTATGTGCTCAGTGGGCTACTCCCCTGTGGTAGGGTTCAGCTGGGGGAAAGTGCTGTGTCTAAAGTTCATATGTCCTTCCCTAGGCTCCTCAGATGTAATTTCAGAAGCGCTTCCAGGCAGCTAGAATGGGGTTTTCCTTCTTGCAAGGCCACAATCAGGGTGCCTCAAGTTGCTTTTTTTGGTTTCCTTTTCCCCCAGGCATCCTGAGCTGGAGATGCTCCAAATTTTAGGCGAGGTTCAGAGCAAAAGTTTTAGTGGTAGTGATGCCATTGTGACTTATCTGAGCTCATCATACAATGCAGTTTTAATAGATTGCTCAGTCTCCATGACCAACTCAAGGATGGTAGGATTATTTCTCCTGCTTTGTATGTGAGGTAACAGAGACTTTGTACTGGAACGGTAACAGAGAAAGATGTCAGGTGGCTTTCTTCCTGTCCTCACATTGCTGAAGCAAGAAACAGACTTTTCTGAGCTCTGTTTCTCATGGACGTAACTACAGAATTCATAAAATGATTTTTATTTACACACATTACCCATGCCAGTTTAAAGGCATGCCTTCAGGTACTGATACGGAAGGGTCCCCTAGACAGATTGTTAGGAATGTGGAATGTGGACTAGTCTGTTCCTATTTGAGTTTCTTTTTTTTTTTTTAAGGCTTTGAACCTCACACATGTATGATCATACCTGTGTCTCTGATGTCCCTGAGAGGACATGAGGGACAAGTAGCCTGGGCTGGGGTGAGAGTTGGGGTGACACAATTTCTTCCTCTTTCTCATCCTTTGCACCCTTCAGTTTTCTGCCTTGTATGTAAACTAGATACCATACACTTAAACAAATTAACAAAGTTCTAATTTAAGGAATGTGAGTGGAGAGAGGTTTTCTTTGGAGTTGACAGGAAATGTAAATGTTATGAGATTGTCTTCTGAGAGAGATATTGAAGGCCACTGGATTTGTTGATGTCATATGTTGGGAGAATTCTAGGCTTTGGACTTGAATACACACACATGTTAAAATTTTTATCTCTGGTTTTTAATACTTGAAAAACTGCCAGTGTTTGGGAGAGAACAAAGGCCGGGAGGCTTTACTGGAAATAAAATGAAAACATAGGAAGAGGGGTGAGCTTTTGTCGCCCCTTCCAAAGCCTAGAGCCCGTAGGACTCAGAAGTGAAGACTGTCCTCTGTCTATGGAAATAGTGCTGGGGTTTGAACCTATAGCCTCACATGTGACTGGCCTAGAACTCGCTATATAGACCAGGCTGACTTTGAACTCACAGAGACTTGCCTGCCTCTGCCTCCTGAGTGCTGGGACCAAGCATCTTCTGATATCTTACTCTATTTTACTGGGAACCAGACCCTTCCACGGGCTCACTCTTCCTCTCCAAGACTCCCCCCTCCTTGGACTCAGGCCTAATGTATCCAGTGCAGAGCCTTCTCCAGTCTCTACTTGGGTCCCCACTTTCTTCCTCCTCATACTTACCTGCCTTCTTGGGGTTTGTTTGCCATTGCTCGAGTCAGAAACTTGAGCAAAATGAGATCTTGTTCCTGCCTTCTCACTTCCAGATTAACGCCGAAGCCTGCCAATTCTATGTCCTAACCGGCTCCAACCTGTGTCGCCATGACGACAGCCTAGGTTGATCTGCTTCTTAGTTTGTCCCTAGTTTGCAGCAAGCAGCAGGAGTGGGGACTCCATATCTGCTCTATTCTGCAACCAGGAGAGCGTTTTAAGGCTCAGATTCTATCCTGTAACTTTCTGTCTCCAATACTTCCGGATTCCATTGCTATCCTTGGACAAAGGCCAGAGGCCAGATGTGTCCCTAAGACTGCTGATGCCTCATCGCTCTCTGATTTCACCCTAAGCCATCCTGGGTGGAATGGTGCCCCGCTCCCAATTCATGTCTACCACTAGTCTCAGAATATAACTTTAGGGTCTGTAATCCCAGCATTCGGAGGCAAGATGGCTACAGGTTTGAAGTTGTCTGAGCTATTCCATGGGTTTGAGGCTAGACTTGGATGTGGAGTGAGAGCTTGTCTTAGAAAGAAGGGGAGAGAGAGAGAAAGAGGATATAAATAGAGGAGAGGTTGGGATGAGGGCATTATAAGGCTAAGAGCACTAAAGAACAGATTGGCTGTGATCCCAGCATTCAAGGGGCTCAGGGAGGAGTATCCTGAGTTTGAGGACAGTCTAGGCTGCATAGCAAATTCAAGGTTGGTGGGAGTTACATGCTGTGACCTGATCTCAAATGGAAAAAGAAAAGAAAAGAAAAACATGAAGCAAGAAAGGAATTGTTGGCGCCACCAGGGAGGATTCTCCCCTAAGAGCTTCAGGGAGAGCCCAGTCTCTAAAACCTTGATTTTGAACTTCTAGTCTCCTTAAGAGCAAGCAAGGAGAGGCTTACAAATGGTGAAGACTGAGAGGTGGGGAATCTAGAAGTTCTGGGGGCTGAGATAGGACGGAGACCTGGCAAGGGACCAGGGGAACCAGTGGGGGAAGATTGAGGTGAACTAGGTCTCCCCTGGGCCTCAGGAGGCTTCTGTCTCCTGGCATCTGTCTCTGCCAGCCCAGGAGAGGCCAGAGGAGGTCTTACCTCCTGCTTCTCTGAGGCCGAACTGTCCCTGTGGGAGTAGGTTCTATTCTGGGGATTCTAATTGCTCCCACCATATGCACCTAAATGTCATGTATCTTTTTCTGCCCTAAGCGACGGGACAGAGTCTTTCAGTGCGAAGAACATGGGTTGTGAGGTCCCCATACCTGCATATAAATCACCATTGCAGCAATGGGACCTTGAGCAAGTGATTAACCAAAACCTCCTCACCCTCAGCATGGGGATGATGACATTGTCCCTGGAGAGCTGTTGTATACGGTCTCTGGCATACAGTACGTGATCAATAGTTCGTGCTGATTAACCAAGTGATTGGGTAACCATCGCCATCAGTATTACCAAGATCAGGGAGTTTCATTTTTCTCTTGCTGCAATAAATCCATGGGTTTGTATCTGTTTCATTTTGCAGAATGAAAAGGGGGAGGCGTGTTATAGACCACCCAAGGTTAATTGACAGCTGGCCACAGTCGTCCCAGAGTCCTCTGCTTTCTTTAGGGTGGCCTCTTGGGAGCATATAGGGGTGCAGGATGCCTGGGGCTGTGATGCCTTTTAGGCCCTCAGGTGAGGGCAGATGGGGAAGGACCTGCAGGGTTTTCTGCAGGAATTGTTTGCTGGCAAAGGCACCAGGCTGGGTCTTTCTCCTGTGCTTTTGCACATTCACGCTTGTGCCTTATGCTCTGTCTTTTCCTTTGCAGTCCGGTCCGTGCTGACACTGCAGCTGCCCTTGTGGTCTGGAACATCATGTTTTTGTTTCCTTTTCTTTTTTTATAAGAGTGCAATTTTAAGGGCAGAGGTGAAGGTGAAGAAGAGCCACAGGCCTGAGGATTGAGGAGGAGCAGGATAACGAGCTCGAGAGCTCTCTGGAGAGAAACGGAAGAGGCAGGAACCTTCCGTGGTTCTGCTTGGCCTGGACCAAGGCCACATAGGTGACAGTCCATCAGAGCATCTCATTGTGTAAAAGGTCTCTGCGGAGGCTGGCTGGAGGAAGCCAGACTTGCTGCTGCAACCCTTCCTGTAGACCCTGATGAGAGTATGCAGGGTAACAAAACCATGGTCGCCCTGGCCTGGCTTCCTGAGCCACAGGTAAAGAGCTGAGGAATTGTGGGACACTTTTGCTGGATAGTTCACACTGGTTCCTCAGCTCCGGGTTATCACTGCAGAAGCCATTGATCTTGTGTGTAGTGTCTCTTAACCCTTCCTCGTATTCTACTCAGCATATAAAAGAATGATGTGGGCTGGGTGGTACACCTGCCCTTGGAAGGTAAGGGCAGGAGGAATAAGAATTTAGGGTTATCCTCAAATATGTGGCAAGTTCAAGGCTTGGGCCACTAAAATCCTGTCTCAAACACACACACACACACACACACACACACACACACACACACACACACCCCACACATTTGCATGCCCTGCTGTCACCCCCCCCCCACTACCTACCAATCAATGTCAGTTACCTCTGTCCTCTCCCTGCACCCACCAGCTGAAAGGAGGTTGCTTCAGCTTGGGTGAGGGCCTCCCAGTAGCTTCTCTCATTCAGAACTCAGTCCCAGGCCACAGAGGTGGAGAGAGGCTCCTGGGTGTTCCTGGGTATTCTGGGTTTCTTTCCATAATAACAGCCCAGGACTGTAGCCCTTTTGGGGTGTAGGGTATGGGGAGTGGGGAGTGTACTGATTGGAAGCTGTGGAGAACAGGGAGAGAAGATCGAGAAGAAGTAAAGATTTGAAGGAGGACTGAATGCTACTGAGGGGTGAGCGTGTGAGCGAGGCTGAGGTGAGCAGGTGGTGTGACTGAGGTGAACAGCTGGTGTGGCTGAGGTGAACAGCTGGTGTGAATGAGGAGAGCAGATGAGTGTGGCTGAGGAGAGCAGGTGAGTGTGGCTGAGGTGAGCAGGTGAGTGGAGCCTATCAGTCCTTCCCCCTCCTTCCATGGGTGTCAACTCTCTTCCTTCTTGGAAGATATCACATAAACATCACTGTCTTAGTTATTCTGAGCATCCAGTTCAGGGGCATTAAGTACATTTACATGCTGCTTAAGCACCCCACTTCTCTTTCCAGGATACTTTCACCTTTTGAAATTGAAACTAGCACGCCATCCCTCTTCCCCAGACATTGGTAACCTGCTTGTATCAAGTTCATTTACATACCGCCTAACCACTGCTTCTCTTCCTTCATCTTGTGAAACTGCAACTCTGCCCTCATCCCATGCCCCACCCTCTCCCCCTGGTCCTGGCAACACCTGCTTCCTACAGCTGTAACTTTCGCTAGGGAACTCATATCCCAGAACCACTATTTTGGGTCATCTCCTTTTACGGTTGATTTTAAATTACATTTGAGCAACCCTGCTTCTCTGACACACGTTTCTAAGACCTCTCTAGTTCAGGGCTCCCCACTAGTGTTCGGGGTGCAATGCCCTGGGCTGTCTGTGCCCCACACAGGCACCAATCCACATTGTCCTCTAATTCTTACAGCCACCCTGGCTGCTAGGTTCTGGTGTCACTGTCCTTTCAGATAATCAGGAACATGAGACCTAGAAGGGTGGCACAGCATGGGGACCGGTGGTCTGCAGGGCAGGGCTGCAGGGCTTCAGGGCTGACAGTCCAATCTGTGAGTCTATTGCTTTCGCTAACCCTCTGGCCACAGCCTGGGCTTAAGAGAGAAATCTGGGAAGAACTCAGATCCAGTGTCTGCTTATGGTGTCCTTCCTGTCCACTGGAATTTTAAGTTAATCTTAGCCTGGACTGACTTACTCAGTTTTCATAAATATGTTCTTCCCATGACTTTTTGCAAGGAAGAAAGACTCCTAGGCCCTTCCACCTTGTGTGTGTGTAATATGTGTGTATGCATGAATGCTATATGCTGTATGCATGTGTGTATGCATGTGCTTGTTATATGCTGTATGCATGTGTGTGCAATGTATATGTATGTGTGTGTTATATACTATGTGTGTAATGTATATATATGCATGTTATATGCTCTGTGTGTGTGTGTGTGTGTGTGTGTGTGTGTACATGTCCATTCCTATATCAAAAGCTGACATCCTCGTCTGTCACTCTCTACTTTATTATTTGAGACAGATTCTCTCAGGGGACTTGGAGTTCACTGGTTGGTTGGGCCGGCCAGCCAGTCAGTCCCCTGGATCCCCCTTTCGCCATTTTCCTGTACTCAGGTTCGTGCTGCCACAACCAGCCTGGGTTCTGGGAATCTCATGCTTGCATTAGAAACATTTTCCCCAAGGAGCTCTCTCCCCAGCCCCTCCCACCTCTAGTCAGGGAACAAGGCCCCGATGTCTCTATTCCTGTTGGCCCTCTTGTTCCTGGACATCTTTAATTACTTGCAAACTTGCCTTGCCAAGGCCCTCTCTTCCCTTTGCCTGACTTGTAGTAGCCCTTGAACTGGGCTCTCATCTCCTTTCAGCCGTGTCTGCCGTGAAGTCAGAGGTCGACTACAGCATCTCAGGGATTCAGGCACACATGGTCTGCTGCTGCTTGGGCGGTGGCCCTGGCTCAGTTGTCTCTGCAGTGAATGCTTCTCCACTGAAAGGCCAACCTGGCTGATCGCTCTCTTCTGTCTGCTCTGATCATGGGTCTCAGAGCAGCATGAGCCTCCCTCCCTCAGATCCTTTCTACCTACCATCTCCCATCCCCATCTTCCAAGGCTCCCCCCTCACTCCTACCTGCAGAAAAGCTCAACTGCTGTAGCTCCCAGAGGCCACTTACATCGCTGTCCCCGAGGGCCCCATGCAGTGTAACAGCTGGGCCTCTTCCCTACCTCAGAGCCCTGCTCTCTTTCTCACCCACACTCCATTAAGCTGACTGAATGATGGGGAATGGCTGTGGGAAAAAAGAACTTCTAGTCTTTTCTTGAGAACTGGAACGAGCAAGAACCCTCGCCTGCAGCACTGAAGCACGGAGCATGGTGACGTAAGACGACGCCAGCCCTGATCCAAGCTTCTGCCTGGAAGTGACAGCGATGCCAGCCTTGAACGCATCCAAGCAGATTAGACTGTTTCTCCAAATGTCGGTAGAGACCAAGTCCCAAAGAGGCCCAGCTGATCAGCTCTAGACACCAAGAAAAATGTGGACCGAGGCTAGGCACACACTCAGTGAGAAAGCTTGCCTCAAACATGCAGGGTGCTGGGTTCAGTACCCAGCACCAGAAAGTCAGAGTTAGCTGTAAAACATAAAGGACCCTGATTTATTAGTTGGCTGACTGTCTTCCTTGTTATAGACTTGCCCAACAGATTAGGCGTGCAGAAATGCCTCTCTGCGGTTTATCCCCACCGGAAGACGTCTCTCGTCTCTCTTCATATCTCTACGTGCCAGGAGGTGGCTTGAATGTGGGGAAATTAGGTCCGGAGCTCTGGATGTGAGGCTCTGGCTGGGAGGAGACCGGAGAAGAGTAAGAATCCCTTTGACGGAGAACGTCACCCTTAGGAATTGCTATGTCCAGCCACCCTTCTCCTTCTGGTAAAGAGGCTTGAGGACAGATGGTGGGCCAGATCCCTATGCAGCCAGAGAGATGGCGCCTGGTCCCAATCTTAATGAAGAGAGACAGAGGATCCTGAAGGTGTGGGCGTCCTTTATCTGAACCATGTGGGATTTTCACCATGGATGAATTGTTAGTCATGTGGGGCCGGGAAGAAATCGATGGATGTGATTGCTCAGGCTGACTGACCCCAGCAACAGCAGACAGACACTGCAGTGTAAATTACACAGGAGGGTCTCTCTCTATAGCTGGCTCTGAATTCATCATTCTCCTGCTTTAGCGTTCCCAGTGATAGAGTTAGAGGCATGTGCTACCACACCTGGTGCAAATCAGGATTATATATATAATATTAATATATAATATATATAATAAATGCTCCCCTGTACTCAAGTACTCAAGTCACTCAGAGCCGGGTGAGAGTCTCCCCAGCCTGGACCACAGGCAGCAGTCAGACTTCTGTTCCTGCTAGATTAATCTAGACAATTTCCCTCCACCTATTCCTCTCCCAAACTCTGCAATCTGGAAGCCCCACATAAGTGACGCTCGAGGTTTCAGAACTTCTTGTCCCAGGGGCTTCTGGTCTCCATTCATAGAAGGCAGTAGCTCTGCTCCCCACCCTACAGCTGCAATTCAGTGTGTCTGTAGCCATTGTCAGATGTACTCAGGTGATGGCAGGGGTGGGGGCATAAGATTGGCACCCGCTGGGACCCTCTGATCCACCATGCAGATAGTAAATCCTTTCTTATCACGTGACATGCTTTCAGAACCTAAACTGGTGGCTTGCATTATAATTAGAGTTAGAGATCAAGTTCAGAGTGAGGAAGGAGGAGCAGACTGTATATGTGGCTGGGATATAATGGGACCCACTTTGCTATGAAATGGTTTTAAGGCGTTGGCACAAGCGGGTTGTACTTGAAACTCGCATTTGCCGGCCAATCCATGAGCAGAGTCAGCAGTCTTTTAGCTGCAGGTGTCCTCTGAA
This sequence comes from Rattus norvegicus, assembly GCF_021556685.1. NCBI lineage: Eukaryota > Metazoa > Chordata > Mammalia > Rodentia > Muridae > Rattus > Rattus norvegicus. Next base: position 70,481,839 of record NC_141551.1, on the reverse strand, counting down.
GCTGGCACAAAACCACGGACCCGCTGGGGCCTGCTGGCCAGGAGGCATGAACTCCACGGCAGGGCCAGTGCAGTGTGACTACTATTCTATTCGTGGGAGCTGCGTTAAATCAAACTCTTGGCTTAGCAATTTATGGAGACTTTTATAGTCTTCATAAAAAAAACAAACAGATTTCAAAAATTCTAGCTCCTTGTCCCCAGATACCTTTGAAACTGGTCAAGAAGGTCCAGGGTTTAAAGCCTAGGTTTGTCAGGCTTGGTGGCAAAGGCTTTGTCTGGCTAAGCCACCTCTCTTACCCCTCTTGTCCTCACTCTTCTGTGTCTCCTTTCTGGCTCAACTTCTAAGTCTGCTGCCTACTGCCTGTGGTTCCGGTTAAACCCTCACTTCTTGAAAAGCTTTTCACGGTCATGCGTGGGAAGTGTTCTGGGGGGCTAGCAAATGGGGTCCCCCATGAACTCAGTCTCAGCTTGCAAACTGTATTTTGAGGGGCCGGATTTCAGAAGTCTGTGTCCTTATGATTTTATGAAATCCTTGTGATTTCCTTTTTTAATTAAAAATGGTTTATTTCTTTTTATCTATGTATTTCTGGGTGTCTGTGTGTTCACATATACACATACACATACATATACTACATATACATACATATACACATACACATCATATACATATACATACATATATGCATACACATCATATACATATACATACATACACATACACATACATATACTACATATACATATACACATACATACACAACATATACATATACACACATACATATACATATACATATATACATATACACATACACATATACATACACAACATACATATACATGCATATACACATACACACATACACACATATACACACACATACACACACATACACATACACATACATACATACATATATACATATACACATACACACATATACATATACATACACAACATACATATACATACATATACACATACATATACACACACATACACATACACATACATTCATACATATATATATACATATACACATACATACATATACATATACACATACACATACACATACATGTACACACATACACATACATATACACACATACACATACACATGCATATACTACATATATATACATACATACACATATACACATACATATACACATACATACACATCATATGCATACATACATACATATATATACACATACACATACACACATACATAACATATACATATACATACATAAATACATATACACATACACATACACACATATACATATACATATATGTACATGTGCCTAAGGTCGGAAGAGGGAATTGGATCCCCTGGAGCTGGAGTTATAGGAGGTGAGGCTCCTGGGAACAGAACTCTGTCCTCGGTAAGAGTAGCCTGTGCTTCTAACCGTCTGTCTCTCCAGCCACTGTGTGATCTTTCCAAAGCTATCTAGGCTTTCCCTCACCTACCCAATGGCCATAGACACAGTACCTCACATAGAATGAGAAGTGCTTGGGGTGGGGGGGGGGACCTCCTGGCATTTGATAAACTCTCAACCCATGTAAGCTATTCTCATTTAATTTGGTGTAGCCATCACCAGCTCAGAGCCATAAACCGCACGTTGGGGAACCCAAAGAGATTAATTACCGGAGGCAAAGAGGTTGGGGAACCAGAAATATCCATATGCAAACAGCGCCCGGTACCATGTGGCACGGACTGAGCCCGGGTGCTGTGTTGTAGAAAAGGGATGTGAGCCATCCCAGTGTGTCCTTTCTAATGTGCTCTGGGCCCAGGTTCTGCTGAGCCCTGCAGACAGCTGCTTTAAGGGAAAGTGCAGTTGTGTGTTGAAAGGATGGAATCTCTTAGCATTTTAATTATTTCCAGGAAACCGACAACCCGTGATTTAGAGAAAGGGCAGTAAGCAACTGTTGATGCTGAGACCAGCAGAAGCTTCTAGACTAGCTTCAGTCACAGCTCAGAAATAACCAAACCTGAAGAGACAGCGCCCGCCATTTCAAACGGCGGTGCTCAGGCTAGAGGACCAATCACATTGGTCCTAGCACAGCGACACTGGTATCCTGGGAATGGTTATTAATGGGTTCTTTTTTTTTTTTTCTTTTTTCTTTTTTTTCGAAGCTGGGGACCGAACCCAGGGCCTTGCGCTTGCTAGGCAAGCGCTCTACCACTGAGCTAAATCCCCAACCCCTATTAATGGGTTCTTTATTTCCTTAGGCTTCTTGGATCCTGTAGCAGTTAGAACCAATGTGCCAGGAATATTCAATGGGGAACTTAATTTTTTTCCATTAATTTATTTAGTTATTCACTTTATGTCCCTATCACACACACACACACACACACACCCATGCGGCTCCTCCTCCCACAACCCCTCCCCTTCACCTCTGAGAAGGGGGAGGACCCCTCCCCATCCTCCTGAACCAACCCACTGGTACCTCAAGTCACTGCAGGATTGGGCACATCCTCTCCCGCTGAGGACAGACCAGGCAGCCCAGTTAGAGAAACAGGATCCGCAGGCAGGCAACAGAGTCAGGGTAAACTCCTACTCCTGTTGTTGTGGGGCCTGCATGAAGACCAAGCTGCACATCTGCTACGTATGTGTGGGGAGCCTAGGTCCAGCCCTTGTATGCTCTTTGATTGGTGGTTCAGTTTCTGGGAGTCTCCAAGGGTCCAGGTTAGTTGACTCTGTTGGTCTTCTTGTGGAGTCCCTGTCTTCTCCGGGGTAACTTGTCTTTTTAACAAATGGTGCTGGGGTAACTGGAAACCACGAATGAAAGGGCGCAGTGTGGCCAGGCGCAGTGGCTCATGCCTGGCTACTTGGCATGATTTTGAGGCCAGCCTGGTCTGACAAATAGGTTTCAGGCCAACTGAATCACAGAGTAAGACCTTGTACCAACAAACAGAAATGGGAAACTTCCTTCTACACAATCCACACGGGTTATCTCAAAGGGAATGGAAGGGTTCAACACCAGAGAGGCAGAGGCAGGAAGATCATGAATTTGAAACCAGCTTGAGTCAAATGTCCAGAAGCAACAGGAAGCAACCAGCCAAACAAACACAAAGTACTTTAGGAGTAAATCTTCATGATCTTGGAGTAACCAATGATTTCTTAAGTATGACACTAGAAGCACAAATGACCCCTGTTCCCGAAAGGTAAATTGTGTTAAAAGGGCACCATCAAGAAATGACAAGATGGACCATGGAAGGAGAAGACTTAATGAAGAAAAACACTAGCTCACCGGTTGTGCATGCCCGAGGCCCACTGTACCTCCCCACAACCCTAAGAAGCCAGAAGTGGTTGTAGCATGTGTATGCCGGAACTCCTGCAGCAAGCTAGGAGACCGAGACAAGAAAATAGCCCAGAAACCCGTGAGCCAGCTACCCTGGAGCACACAGCACAGTAGTGAATGGAGAGATACTCGGCCTCAACACACCAATAAATACACTGTAATAATTTTTATTTTTTACTATTTATGTATGTTATATCCTGACCACAGTCTCCCCTACCTCCACTCCTCCTAGTCCCATGGCAACCTACCCCAGGTCCACATCTCCTCAGAGCTTCCCTTTAAAGAAAAAAAAAAAAAAAGAGCAGACTTCCCGGTGATGTCAACCAAACACGGCATAACAAATTACAGTAAAGGTCGGGGACAAACCCTCGTATTAAGTCCAGATGACACAACCCAGTAGGAGGAAAAGGGTCCCAAGCACAGGCAAAAGTGTCGTATACCCCACACTCCCACTGTTAGGAGCCCATAGAAACACCAAGCTATACCACCATAACACATGTGCAGAGGACCTAGCCCAGGCCCATACAGGGTCCGTGATTGTCTCTCCAGGCTCTGTGAGCCCCTTTGAGCCCCGAGTAGTTGATTCTATGGGTCCTGTCCTCATAGTGTCCTCTACTCCTCTGAGACCCAGAATCCTTCCTCCCTCTCTTCCCTGGCTTCACCTAGTGTTTGGTTGTGGGTTTCTGCATCTGGTCCCATAGGTTGACCACCGGGCTAGGGACCGATCTATGAGAATAGCAGACTATCATTAGGAACCATTCCCTCAGTTGTATTTGGTTATATTCTAGGTCTCTGGGCTGCCCAGCATCTGATTCCTGGCTATACATGATACATAAATATTTTAAACACTTATCTTTATCATTTCTTCATTACTTCCGTGTGCGTGTGTATGGCAGTGCAGATACCTCTGAGGTCAAAGGTGTGAGAGCCCTCTAGAGATGGAGTTACAGGGTCTGTGACCTGCCTCACTGCCCAAAGTGGGTGCTGGCAAGTCAAGTCTGGGTCCTCTGCAAAAGCCATCCATGTTCTCCTCCGTGGAGGGGTTAGAAACAACGGCTCTGTAAATGTTTTATAAATATACAGAGTGAGGAAAACTATTTGCACATACAAACTTGTACACAAGCATTCACAATAAGAGCCTTATTTATCACAGGCAAAAAGTGGAAATAATCAAATGCCTATCAACTGATAAATGGATAAGAATGTGATATATTTATACACTGGAGTACTATTAGCCTATAGAAATGGATAAACTATTGGTATAGAGTACAGCATGGCTATTCCCCTAAAGATAATGTTGAACATAAGAACCAAACATAAAGGCTACATGTCTTCATGTGTGCATATACATATATGTATATGCAGGTATGTGAGACTGAGTGTGAATGTGTGTGTGTGTGCGTGTGTGTGAATGAGTGTTTGTGTGAGTGTATGAATGCGTGTGACTGAGTGTGAGTGTGTGTGAGTGTGTGTGTGTGAGAGTGTGTGTGAATGAGTGTGTGTGTGAGTGTATGAATGTGTGTGAGTGAGTGTGAGTGTGTGTGAGTGTGTTTGAGTGCATGTGTGTGAGACTGAGTATATGAGTGTGAGTGTGTGTGAGTGTGTTTGAGTGCATGTGTGTGAGACTGAGTATATGAGTGTGAGTGAATGAGTGTGTGTGAGTATGTGTGAGCATGTGTGTGTGAGTGAGTGTGTGTGAGTGTGTGTGAGTGTGTGTGTGTGTGTGTCTATGTGTGTGTGTACCTGTGTGAACATGTCTGAGAGTCTCTCATAGACCCAGAGCTCAGAAATTAGGCTGGACTGGCTGGCCAGTGAGCCCCAAGGATCGTCTTGTCTTTTCCTCTCCAGAGCTAGCCTGGAGCTAGGGATCACAGGTGTGCACCCCCACATCCGGTATCTGTGAGGCTCTCGTCTTACAAGCCCGCCAACACCCCTGGCATAAAGGACTTTACTTTGTTTTTAAGTTTTATTTTGTCTTTACTTGTGTGTCTGTGTGTGGGTCTGCGTATATGAGTGCAGGTACCCTTAGAGGTCTGGGAGGGAGGGCGTAGGGGGGCATCAGATGCCCTCGGAGTTGGAGTTACCGGCAGTTGCTGGCCCCCTGACACGGGCACTGAGAGATGATCTCAGATTCTCGACATCGTCTGAAACTACTGAGCCATCACTCTCCAGCTGTCAGGGCTGCACGTTGAATGGTTCTCTGTGCCTAAAATAAGCAAGTTCACAAGTCAGAAATTTTGCGGGAAACTAAGGGAGGAGGAAGAGGAAGTGGCTGCTATGGAGTAAAGGGCTTCTTTTGGGGCTGTTGAAAATATCCTGAGACTAGGGAAAGGGTGGAGTACAGTCATGTGACTACCTAAAAATTCAACTTGCATTAATGGTAGGCAAAATATCTCAATAAAAAATAGCTACTAGTGACATTTCTCTGTGTGTACCTGCTATGTTTCTCTATGCTGTCCTCCGTTTCCTTCCTTCTGAGTTACTGTAAGCCAAGTGTCTCCATTCTGTACTTTACAGTTATTTTTAATATAGAACACACTAATTTTGTCCCTGTTACTCTTGATCTTGTTATTTTAGTTCCTTTTAATTTTCCTTTCCTTTATCTTTTCTTCTTTAGACTGGACCTTATGTATTCCAGGCTGGCCTTGAACTTCTGATCCTCTCACCATCTTCTGAGTCCTGGGATCCCAGGTGTGCACCAGCACACCGGCATCTGTGAGACTGGGGGCAGAGTCTAGGATTTGGAACTGCAAGGCAAGCACTCTACCAACTGTTTTAGTTCATCTCTAGTCTCTTAAGTATCACTGACCAGGCGCTATCAACACTCAGAAGACTTGTGGTCTTGTGGTTACATAGCATTCGTTAATCTGACAATATCAGAGACGCTGGCTAAACACTT